>NC_045960.1:66242642-66610142 GCF_010909765.2 Amblyraja radiata
ACTAAAATTGTTATCTCTGAGAATTACTTTAATTGTACCAATGATTGATTGACAGGATACCTATGCTGCCAGATCAGATGGATAATAAGGGAAAGATGATCATTGAACACCATTTTACGAGGAGCTTCACACAATGTCTTTTTTGTGCGTTTGTGTCCGAGCATTTTGAGAGAACTACAATATAAAAACAGGGATGTAATGCTGGGGCTTTATAAGCACTGGTCAGACTGAATTTGGAGTATTGTGAGCAGTAATGGGCCCCATATTTGAGAAAGGGTGTGCTTGCGTTGAAGAAGGTTTCAGAGGAGGTTTACGAGAATGATTCCGGGGATGATTGGCTTAACATAAGATGAGCGGTTGATGGTACTTGACCTGTATTCGCAGGAGTTGGACCTCATTCAAACTTACCGAAGAGTGAAGGGTCTGCATCGAGTGGATGTGGAGTGGATGTTTCCACTAGTGGGAGAGTCTAGGGCCAGAGACCATAGCATCAGAATAAAAGGACATACCTTTAGAACACAGAAACATAAAAATAGGTGCAGGAGTAGGCCATTCGGCCCTTTGAAAACATCCAATGAATTGGTCTACACTGCCTTCTGTGGCAGAGAATTCCACAGATTCACAACTCTCTGGGTAAAACTATTTTCCTCATCTCAGTCCTAAATGGCCTACCCCTTATTCTTAATCTGTGACCCCCTAGTTCTGAACACCCCCAACATCGAGGACATTTTTTCCTGCATCTACCCTGTCCAAACCTCTAAGAATTTTATGTTTCTATAAGATCCCCTCTAATCCTTCTAAATTCCAGCGAATAACCAAGGCAAATTCCTTGTATGTGAATACTTGGCCAATAAACTTATTAATTAATAAATTCATTCATACAAGCCCAGTCGACCCATTCATTCATCATACGTCAGTCCCGCCATCCCGGGAATTAACCTGGTGAACCTACGCTGCACTCCCTCAATAGCAATAATGTCCTTCCACAAATTAAGAGACCAATATTGCACACAATATTCCAGGAGCGGTCTCACCAGGGCCCTGTACAAGTGCAGTAGCACCTCCTTGCTCCTAAACTCAAATCCTCTTGCAATCTTCACTGCCTGCTGTACCTGCATGCTTACTTTCAGTGACGGATGTACAAGCACACCCAGGTCTCATTGCGCCTCTCCTCCTAATCTGACACTTCAGATAATAATTTGCCTTCCTGTTCTTGCCACACATCTATCCACATAAATTCACAGAAAGGAGAGAAGAAGAAATTTCTTGTCAGAGGTTGGTGAATCTGCAGAAGTCATTGTCATAGAAGGCTGTGGAAGCCAAGTCAATTGATATTTTTAAGGTGGAGATTGATAGGTTCTTGATTAGTACAGGTGTCGGAGGTTATTGGGAGAATGGGGTTAGGAGGGAGAGATAGATCATCCATGATTGAATGGCGGAGTAGACTTGATGGGCTGAATGGCCTAACTCTGCTCCTATAACTTATGAAATAGCGGTGATCGGCTAGGTCATGGATCACAGATTCAGGAATGAATATATTGAAAGGAAAGTTCAAAGGAACATGTATTTATCATCACCATATTCAGAATCCGTGCCTTTTCCAGTGCCTCCACTTCCCCTTTAAAAAGTTGTGCACTTGATATTGTGTCACGCAAGCCTATCCCTCCTGTATTTTGTGCTGACCCAGCACATAGAGTATCCGATGACTTACTGACTTGGGTTTTAGGGTGTGACTGCCTCTCCATGCTCTAATTATTTGATCCTGATTTTTTTAGTTCAGGGCCAGTGAGGCATAATGGTGAGTGAAATTCATACCCTGCATCCTGTGTATTTCACTGTAACAGGTACATCTTGTACGCATTTACTCTGTAATTTTTAACTTTATCACTGAGAATTGATCAGAACTTGAATGTATATTTAAAGTAATGTGCAAAAAATATTCCTGTACATTGATGGTGGCTTGATTATAGTGTTTAAAGAACAATGCACTGTATAGTGAAACTTGATGCCAAAATTCCAGAAAGACAGTGTGGAATTTGACTTGTATAAATACTGTAAATCTGTGGCTCTGTTAACCCCATTTCCAGAAGTAGTTCTGCTGTAAAATTGTGTTGCCATCTGCAGCATTGATATTTGTTGTTGTTTTAAATGAGGTCTTTTGCGAGTGAAAATTGAAATGAATGGAAGTTGTGTGTTCTCGTGAGCAAACATTGTTTCTCAAATCAGTTTTGAAGTAATATTTTTTGCACTGACGCAAGCTTGTTCATATTGAAAACGGATCTGAAGAGAGATCATGAGACAGATGTCAGGTCGCATCTGTGTTTTGTGGAGCAGGAAAATTAAATGTCCCATTTTTAGTTGTGAACTGAAATGCACAGATGCCGTCAAAGTATCCAAATGATAATGTGGCACATTTTTAATCTATTACATAAATTAGGCAGTTCTGCAGTATTCCAGGGCAATCATTGATTCAGAAGGTCTGGAAATCTTGCCAAGTCGTCGTGCATGATATGGGAAGAATTATTGGATCATGGGAAGAAGGGATAAAAGAAGTTCAGCAAAGTTCCTCATTAATTATTGTCCTTTACTCTAGTAATCAAGAACCATTTATCAGGATTATGTCTCTAATTTAAAAAGAAGTCTAATAAGGTATTTGCCTGTTGATTGATCTTCAACGTAATTTATTTTGTATTCATGGCAGGCAGAACATCTCAACGATCTCTGCAGAGATTGCATGCAAAGCTTTCTGAAAGGCAATATTTTCTAACCTAAAAAATAATATTATTAGTGCAATAAGTTATCTATTTGAAGTACACCAACATAAAGATGCAAATGCAATACTCCTTGAAAAAATAGCAGACGAATAATGGGGAAATAAATATTTTGTGTTCATGTCACCTTTCATTCTCATCAAATCTTCCAAAGCAATTGCAACTAATGAATGGCTTTTTAAGCTAATTCTAACCAACAAGATCTGAACAAAACGGAAGAATCTGCTTGTTGGTTGAAAGAAGAATATCAATCAGAACAGCTCCCCTATTCTTCATTCAATTGTGCTTTGGAATCAGAACTTAACTCACTGTGCTAAATTAAGATCAGGACCAACAAAATCAGATGCCTCTGCAGCTTCCCTCTCTTTATTAAAAAGAACAGGCCAAATGTCTAAGGTTGCTTCTGGCCCCAGTGTCAAACTTTGCTATGTATCTGTGACCTCCCTCTTGTCTCATCAAACTATTTCTCATTAATTGGATTCTCACCTTGTTCCTTGCTGATCCCCAGATTAGTCCATATTGTTGGTAGTTTTCATGCTTGGCTCCATTCTTTCTCTTCAAATCTTTTGTGAACAACCCAGGAAACCTGACTTCCACACATGTAGACTACGACTCTATCTGCAGTTTCCACTTCCTGTTCTTGATATTAGCGCATCTCCCTCTACCCATGCACTGCCCATAGTTTCTCCAACATTGACTGAGGAAAAATGGCCTTCAACTAAATGTTGTGTAAACTGAAGCTATTTTTATTGGCAGTCAATACAAATTCCTTTTCTTTGACATAGCATCCATTCTTATTCCTGGCAATTGTCCAAAATGTAACTTGAACTTTCCTGTATTTAACCCTTTTGCCGAACACGTACGCTGGGTCTGCCAAGGCCTGCTGAATCCCCGGTGTGAACCATTTTAATTCCCACTCCCATTCCCATACTGACCTTTCAGTCCTGGGCCAGCACGATTGACAGAGGCAAACTGGAAGAACAACACCTCATCTTCTGCTTGGGTAGCTTACAACCCAATCCAACCATCTGCCTACCACAAACCCCACCTGCATCATTCTATTACCTGTCACGCTTTGTCTCATCCCTCCTCAATTCAGCTTCCATCCCCCCCGGATTACCCCCTCCCTTTCACAATTGATGAAGGGTCCCGACCCAAAACGTCACCTATCCATGTTCTTCAGAGGTTTCATTTAGAGATATAGGACCTTCGACCCAGCGAGTCCACGCCGACCAGTGATCCCCACACCTTAATACTACCTTACACATACTAGGGACAATTAACACTTATACCAAGTATACAAACCCAAACAAATGTCTTTGAAGTGTGCAAGAAAACCGAAGATCTCGGAGAGACCCATGTGGTCACAGGGAGAACAAACAAACTCCATACAGACAGCACCTGTAGTCGGGACAGAACCCGCGTCTCTGGCGCTGTGAGGCAGCAACTCCACTGCTGTGTTACCATGCCACCCTTATGCTGCCTGACCTGCTGAGTTACTCCAGCACTTTGTGTCTTCTTGTGTTTCTGCATCTTAATAACCCTAGCTGCAGTTCCCACCAGTTCATGGCCTGAATAAAGTCATGATGGTTGCTGTGATAGTGATGGGAATTCATACTGAACTCCATGTTCTCAAATTGTGTTTCCTGACGGGTGTCTGTTCCTCCCAGAACTCACGAGAGCTTGCAAATCAGCATCATCGTACATCCTGATAGATTCTTCTTATGGAAAAAGATGCTCCCTTTCTTTTGATACAACTCCCTCATGTTGTAACAAGCAAGGAACTGGAAAATAGCATCTATCAACTGAAATGATCCAGGAGCAAAGAAGTTCAGGATGGCAATGACCTTGGGCTCCATTGGCAAAGGCTGCAGTCCAGACGCAAGCAGATGTCTATGCTCATAATAGATCACATGTCTCTAACTTTAAAAAGCTTTCGTCTTCAGAGGCAATGCTTTTCGAAGAGCTTTTTCACTTGGAGATCCATGCATCCTTTTTCCTCACCAACTTGTGGCCAGCCTCTGACAGCTGCCCCCAGTGGGATTATCATGGGATGAGGCTCGATGAAAAGAAATAACCTGGCATCTCACCAGAACACGCAGCAGCAGCAGCAGCAGCCTGCCCTCTCCTGCTGTCACTGGCTGCCTCCAAAGTGCAGTGCAATGAAATATTACATGTACCACAGGGGCCGCGGAACGTTTTTGAAAGCGCGGGGGCTGCGTGATTACTGATCACTGCCCTTGGGGGTACCTGGCGAGGGAGTGGAGCGACCGAGTGGGGGAAGGGTGTAGGAGGGGACTTTTTGAAATTTGATGTATTAAAATCATGTTTTAGTGCATTGTAGAAGTATGATTTCAATGTTTTTTGTTTTTTTAAGATATAGGGCCTGCATGAGTGATATGAGCAGGTGATTATTATTTTGTTATTGGACCTCCAAAAACTGGGGGATAATACAGGCTATCCCCCACCTTAAAAAGTGGGGGGATATATCCCCCATCCCCCATGGATCGACGCCAGTGCCTTCCACGGTACAGAACATTTGACAAAAACACTTTTAAATGTGTTATAATATCAAGTGCTATTTTTTTCGTTTGTAGTTGTAAAAAGGGACAAGAAATAATCATAACATTTCCTGATTTTGCAAAGTCATACAAATTATGTTTTGCTCGGGGGAGAAAAATCAGAGTATTTTGAAAGTAAGCGTTCTCATTTTGACGTATATATCATTTTGATTTGAATTTAGAATAATCAAATCTTGACATTAATAAAGGGGGTACATGTTTGTGGAAACGTTACTTTTTTTAAAGTAAGACTTTTGAGAAATCTAAAATGCATTAGAAATATACATGTCCATGCACTGAGTCTCTTGCCCAGAGTAGGTGAATCGAGGACCAGAGGACAAATTTAAGGAGAAGGGGAAAAGATTTCATAGGAAACTGAGTGGTAACTTTTTCCACACAAAGGGTGGTGGGTATATGGAACAAACTGCCAGAGGCAGGGACTATCCCAACATTTAAGTAACAGTTAGACTGATACATGGATAGGACAGGTTTGGAGGGATATGGACCAAAAGCATGTTGTGTAGCTGGGACATGTTGGCGGGTGTGGGCAAGTTGGGCCGAAGGGCCTGTTTCACACTGTATCACTCAATGACTACATTATACCTCCACCATGCAAGAATGCTTCAAAATAAAGTGGTCAAGTTTTATTGCCATATACTCAAGCATAGAAACATAGAAAATAGGTGCAGGAATAGGCCATTCAGCTCTTCGGGCCAGCACTGCCATTCAATATGATCATGGCTGTTCATCTAAAATCAGTACCCCTTTCCTGTTTTTTCCCCATATCCCTTGATTTCGCCAGCCCCAAGAGCGGAATCTAACTCACTTGAAAACATCCAGTGAATTGGCCTCCACTGCCTTCTGTGGCAGAGAATTCCACAGATTCACAACTCTCTAAGTGAAGAATGTTTGTCCTCATCTCAGTCCTAAATGGCCTACCCCATTATTCTTAAACTGTGACCACTGGTTCTGGACACCCCCAACATCGGGAACATTTTTCCTGCAGTTACATCAAGTGAAAATCTAGCAAGCAAGCAGGATGCTTTCTCCAACCACCCCATTTGAAGGCCACTATCTTCCACCACTTCACCCAGTGCCTAACTACTTCCAGCAGCCACTGGTTGTCCACCAGGATGCACCGAGCCGCAGCATGGTCCATGCCAGTCTCCAGGGCGCATTCGGTGCAGACTCTCACGGCAGCGGCGCAATGCTTCCGACGCCTCCGATGGCCCGGGACTCTTGCACTAAGCTGTTCCATGGCCGGAGCTGCAGCGAGGGACTCGCCAGCCCGTCAAACACTCGCCAGCCCCGGCTCCCCATCCGTATCTGCCCCCGACACTGCTTCTGCTTCCATCCCTCCCTCCGCCCCGGCTCAACACCCACGACCAGGTTGCTCAGAGCACAGCGCCTCGTCCAAAACCGGAGATATTGAAACATGTCTAGCCAAAAAAGGGGGGGGGGCCTGCAGCCCCCCCAGACCCCCCCCCCCCACCCGGTTACGCGGCCCACGTACCAAAGACACTGAAAATCAAACAGTCCAGATCGCATAATAAAAACAGATCGATAGCATTATCTGTCGAAACAGAAAAAGAGGTAACATTTCAGTTGGGAAAATTTTTTTGGACTGCAGAAACACTTCTGTTCATACAAAACTGATCATTCTTCCCAAGGACAACTGGCTTAATTCCTCACACATCACAAGATGAAGAGAAGCATACATGCATGTATGTCGCATATCAGGAATTGTTGAGTTGTATTTCATATACAGCACGATTCCCACAAGCTAACTTACATTACATTTTTATCTTTCACTGCACCTTATGGTGCATGTGACAAATAAATTTGAACTTGAACTTAACTGCGTAATGTAATGCCAAGAAGCATCAAATGCCGCGTAATGTGATGAATTGTTTCCTAACAACAAGTAATGTCCATATGTATGGTTTTCTTGGAGTTACAGGCCATGAATGGTTTCAATGGATGCAAATTTCAATATTGGGAATATTCAATATCACAATGGATACAAATTTCAACATTGAGTTGTAGGTCTGAGTCTTCACTCGTAAATCATCCTATCAGATGCTTCACAACGCATTGCCAATTGCTCTGCCCAAGATCGCAAGACATTGCAGAGAGTTGTGGATGCAGAAAAGTCCATCATGCAAACCAGCCTCTCCTCACCTCAATTCAACTCCACCTCTTCTACCTTGTCTTGGGAAAGTAGCCAGCATTATCAAGGACCACTGACACCCCTGTCATTTCCTCTTGTCTCCTCTCCAATTGGACAGAATATACAAAAGCTTGAAAGCATGCACCACCAGATTCAGAAACAGCTTCTTCCCTGCTGTGATTAGATTACTGTACCAACCTCTCGTAAGCTGTAGTGTGGTCCTGAACTCCCAATCTACCCCATTGCAACCCTCGCATTTTTAAAATGAGCTTTTTCTCTCTGGCTTCTGCAATGCGTTCTGCACTCTGATTCCTTTCTCTTTACAACTACCTTTTGTACTTGTGTATGGTATGATTTGCCTGGACAGTATGTAGAATGAAGCTTTTTATTGGATCTGGGTACACATGACAATAATAAACCAATACCAATGAATGCTGCCAGTTCTGTGATAACCTGCAGGCATTAACCACTCAAGTGGTGACAGGATTGGGATTTGGTACATCCGTGCAACTTTTTAACGAATCTGTCAATAGACTCCAAGTGGAGATCAACAGTGGATCATGAAAATTGTTTGATGTTCCCTTGCAGTCTGAGCAGAGCCTACATCAGGTCAGGTAGAGACTTTACAACTAGAAACATGATACTTAACAATAAGGTAAACTTCATATCCTTATTATTTGTATTTGTGGTCATGTTTTTAATTATTTAAAAGTTTTAAAGTTTTTGAGGTGCACCTTTTTCTTATTGTCCTACATTAAATGTAATTGATGAGTTGTCATTATTCATGCTACTTTTTTATTTTCGTGCTATTGTTCTACTTCTGGTAATCAAGAGAGGCTGTTCGAGCAAGACTTGAATCTATACATAACTAAATCTATGATCTTGTGCTCTTCCGGTTTGTGGGATTTTTCTATTTGCGCAAAAACGGTACGCAATAGCGCTACGATTTTTTGCCAGGTTACTCGCCATTCTGTGCTGCGAGTGCAACATGTTTCGTTCCGATCGGTGGTATATTGAAAAAGTTATCGAGGTTTAAAACCTTAAAAACCGCGCATGCGCAGATTCCCTCAGTCAGCGCCACGTAGATTGGTCTCTTCTGTCAGTCAATGCCACGGCTGGGATGGCGACGCCCCTTCCTGCCCCACCACCGGCGGCCTGTCCCGCCTCACTCACAAACTCCTCTCTCCCCTCCTCACAGTAACTTGTCTATCATCTCCCCCACCACCGGCCGCGGGAGGGGTGGGGGGGGGGGGGGGAGGTGGTTCAGTGGAGGCCCTGGTCCCGTCTCTCTCTCCCTCTTCATTCACCCCTCTCCTCCACCCGCCCTCTGCGGCAATGGCGAACCCTTCCCCCCGGGTCCTCCGCAGCTGCCGTTGCTGTAACTCACCCTCATGGCCTTCTCGGAGAAGATCTTCTCCACCAGCTCATCGAAACTCGTGACGAACACCGACTCCATTCCCCCCCCCCCCCCCACAGCCCGGCGACAGCGGGCAGGCGGGTGGGCAGGGCTGGGACGGGCCGAGAGGGAGCAGCGGGCGGGCAGGGAGGGGACGGGCTGAGCGGGCAAACTGGTCCAATCGTCAAGTCAACGGGATCTAAACCACAGCTTACAATGAATGTTGACCTGTGGAAGAAGGATCTGCAGATGCTGCTTTTTATGGATGGAGGTAGGGAGGGAGTGATTGAGGGTAGGGGAGAAGGAGGGAGAGGTGAGGGAGGGATTGGGGAGGGGAGGGGAGGAGGAGAGGGGAATGATCCTGGGGAGGTGAGGTGGGAGGGTGGGGAGGATTGAGGGAGAGGAAGGGGTAGGGAAGGAGAGGGAGAAAGTGGGGGAGGTGAGGCGAGTGGGGGAGGGGGGGGATAGAGGGAGAGGAGGGTGAGAGTAGGGAAGGTAGGCAGTGGGGAATAGAGGGAGAGGAGGGCAGTGGGAGAGGTCAGTGGGGGATAGTGGGGGGGGGGATAGGGGAGGGGAGGAGTGGGGGATAGGAGGGGGTAGGGAGGGGAGAGGAGTTATGGAGGGAGGGAGGGAGGAGGAGGGAGGGAGGGAGGGAGGGAGGGAGGGAGGGAGGGAGGGAGGGAGTGACTAAGGATAGGGGAAAGGAGAGATGAGGGAGGGATTGGAGAGGGGAGGAGGAGAGGGGAAAGATGAGGGGGGTGTAGAGGAGGGAGTGCTGGGGGATGAGGGGAATGAGCCATGCCAGCGCAGTTGGGGGCTATGCGTGAGTGGTGCAATATTGCCTTGGGGGGACGGGTTGCATTGGGGGAACAGGTGAATGGTGGAATATTACATTGGGGAATGGGTTGCATTGGGGGACCAGGCCTCACGGGTCCCACTTAGTCTAGTACACAATAAAAGTCCATGAATTGTGTTTGTTTACCAGATTTTATTTGAATACCCCTGATAACCTTTCTTTGGATTGGTGTTGGGAACTTTTGGAAGATAATTTACCAGATTAGTTTGTAAGATAACTTGGATTTCCACTTATTGCTTGACATTTATCATTTTAGTTTGAGTGGTGTTTGAGGGTCAACTAAATGGATTGTATGGATTGATTATATTAACTTTGATTTGTTTTTCACAGAAATCACCGGCAAAGAAGTTGGGCCATGCAATTAGCAAATCCCTTGGATGTGTACCAAGTCGAGAGCCTCCTCATCCTATTTATCCCGAGTTGCCAGAAAAACCTCTAGATTTGGCTCATGTAGTGTGAGTACTCAGTTTGTGTATCTTTTTATTCGCAAGCAAGTTTAAGCTTAAAATTGACCAAGGAGAGTTTGGTACTGTTTCTTCGCTAAGTTGCAGTATATTAGTTTTGGATAGCTTTATGGTTATTTCTCCATGAATAATGTGTAATGACAATTTGCATTCACCTTTCAAAGCTGCTCCATGATATTGGCAGTAAAAATGAATTACTCATTTTCAATTTGGATTAATTAATGCCAATTATCAATGAACACTAAATTTCATTTGACATAAGTTTCCAAAAATGCCCTCGCTAATACTTATAGAGTAGGCCTTTCAGAAGTTGCAAGGTAGAAGAGAGTGAAATCCAGATCTGACAGGAACAGGGATAGGTCATTTATCTGCAAATATATCAAATCATGGGTGATCTGAACCTCAACAGTTGATTGCAGCTTAATAACTACAATTCAATAGACAATAGGCAATAGGTGCAGGAGGAGGTCATTTGGCCCTTCGAGCCAGCACCGCTATTCAATGTGATCATGGCTGATCATCCCAAATCAGTACCCCGTTCCTGCCTTCTCCCCATATCCCCTGACTCCACTATTTTTAAGTGCCCTATTTAGCTCTCTCTTGAAAGCATCCAGAGAACCTGACTCCACCGCCCTCTGAGGCAGAGAATTCCACAGACTCACCACTCTCTGTGAGAAAAAATGGCTCCTCGTTTCTGTTGTAATTCATCGAGCGGTTACAGCATTTTTCATCGAGCGGTTACAGCAATATTGCTTATACAGCAATGGTGACTGAAAATTTTTAATTTTGAAATGATGAAGATTAATCTTGCATTCTCCCATCCCCATTTTAATTAGAATAAGTTGTATTCTGCAGAAAAGTTCAGTTTTCAACTGCATAAATTAGTTTTATATGTTGTCTTGGCCTTGTTGCGAGAAACCTGTCCAAGCAGGACACCTCTGCATTTATTCTGTTGTGCGTTTCATGTGGTTAAAGTCCATTTGATGAATTCAGTAAATCATTTTGCAAGTTCAAGAAATTTAGGAATTATTGCAAAATTATTTGTTTAAATTTCTCATTGTCCAGTCATAGTAATATTTTGAACATAATGAAAGTTAAAATAGATATTATCCCCCCCAAACAAACAAAGTGGTGCTTTGTTGTTGAATTGGTTCAGTTTGACAGCTGAGTTCATTTTTACATAATTATTTTGATTTTTCTCCAACTTTCTCATAAGCATTTCATTGTTAAAACCAATGAAGAAGTATTTGCTATTTGCTTCAATATATGGATATGCTGAACAGATTTTTTTTCAAGTGTGAAACTACATTTTAAATAGTAACATTACTGGATGTTGAATTGAGAATTCTGGGGAGATTTTTCTCCCTTCCAAAACGTGTTTCACAGTCGGTGTCGATGATTTATAGGTAGTACCGATGAAACTGCAGAAAACGTGTGCAGTGGATGTTTAATTGAAGCTTGTAGTGTACTGGTGTTGTTTATTTGACATCTTGGAAATTTGAGTCCAAATCAGATTGTTGCCTAAAGGGCCTGTCCCACTTGGGCGTCATTTGCGCGCCATTTACGCGACACCCTAAAAATTGGTTGGCGCATCATGACACACGCATGGCGCATGGTGAGGCGTGGTGGCATATGCAGTGACGCCCGGTAACGCGAGGCGCTCCAGGATTTTGTGATGCTCAAAATCCTCGCGCGCCACCTGCGTGACGTGTCCCTTGTGCACACTGACGTACTGATGGCGTACCCTGACGTACTGGCGGCGTACGTGTAGCGCGTGGTGACGCATGGTTATGCACGGTGATGCACGACTATTGCCTATGCTCATTTATTATGTGTCACCGTACGTCAACGCCCGCAACCATGCGCCGCCCGTATGGCGTTGGCGCGCCATTTGAGCGCCGCACCACGTGACCACGTGCGTAGTTTTGAACATTTTTCACCATAGTATCTTTGATTTTCACTGGGAAAATCCTTGCCATGGAAATCGGACTAAGTACGAACGACATCGCAAAAGACTCTCAAAAGAAGCAGGGCCCTCAAGAGCATTTGGCGCGCGAGTGTCGTACTACTAGACGATTTTCGCGTGACAGTCACTACTGGCCTGTCGCGCAAATGATGCGCAAATGATGCCCGTGGGACAGGCCCTTTAAAATCATCCGACTTTTGTGGCTGGAGGTTGTCAATTCTATATGCCTGAGAGTGTGAGATGGCAATAATTAAGTGATTTATTTAATGCTGCCTGCAGGGAAGATGCACCGTCTAAATGATACCCAGTGATGCCGCATATATTTTATTGGTGCTTAATGAATACATGTTAGCCTTTACAGGCTCATTTCTAAAACAATAGAAATTCAAATCTGCTGTACTCACTCAAGTAAGAACACCGATCTCTGGAGTTTGTGTCAGCAATGGAAGCTAGCATAATTAATTTGTTCGTATTAATATAAAACTGGGAGCAGCTGTAGGTATTCAGCTCATTAACAGTCAGTCTGATCATGCAAATCTCATCATTTATTCAACATCTCAACCTGATGGTCGCACCTGAATGCAATTTATTATCTTGGCTTTGCAAAGTTTAGTTTAGTTTAGAGATTCAGCTCGGAAACATGCCCTTTGGCCCGCTAAGACGCACAGAGAGTTGTTATTCTGTGGAATTCTCTGCCTCAGAGGGCGGTGGAGGCCAGTTCTCTGGATACTTTCAACAGCGAGCTAGATAGGGCTCCTAAAGATAGCAGAGTCAGGGGATATGGGGAGAAGGCTGGAACGGGGTACTGATTGGGGATGATCAGCCATGATCACATTGAATGGCGGTGCTGGCTCGAAGGGCCAAATGGCCTACAGCTGCACCTATTGTCTATTATCCGCACCGACCAGCGATCTCCGCACATTAACTCTATCCTACCACTAGGGACAATTTACACATACACCAAGCCAATTAACCTGTACACCTGTGCGTCTTTGGATTGTGGGAGGAAACTGAAGATCGCAGAGAAAACCCACGTGGTCGCGGGGAGAACGTACCAACTCCGTACAGACAGCACCCGTAGTCTGGATCTAACCCGGGTCTCTGCCGCTGCAATTGCTGTTAGGCAGCAACTCTACCGCTGCGCCACCATGCCGCCCTGTTGATTATGCCGCCTTATAGAGTTTATCCGAGTTTTGCAGAGTTAAAATGAAGTGACATATCACAATGGTGCTTGATCATAAACTCTTCTCATTCAATGGGAACTGTTGTACTGGAAAATGTATAATTGGGGCTCCAAGTTATTAAAGGATACAATTGTTGCAAGGTTCTACCTGGAATGAGCCCCTCATTTTGCTCCAGGGTATAACATCTCCAACATTTAGCACCGTCCAATGCACTTTTGTGACTTATTCCAATTCCCGCACAACCAGGATTATGGTCTCAGAGTGGGACGGACTGACTGAAGTGCCACACAAGGGAAGATTCTGTATCGTTGCCCCATATTCAGTAAATCCGCATTAAAACTAGAATAGAAATTCTGGATATTTTTTAATAGGCGATTGAATGGTATAATTTACTCTCATGATTATGCTGTTCAAAAAGAGGCCCATTCTGTTAATTGGGCTAGAGTGATGACTGTACAAGTGAGTCTTACTGATCAACTAGAAGTAGACAACCTAATTCGATTTGACATATTTATTGTCAAATGAAATGAGGCATTTGCTGGGAGGCCGATTCATGTTTATCCATGTTCGTCCTGTTGAGGCGATGAGGTAAACTTTTCTTGCAGTTGCAGAGGCAGCTTCCAGTGGCACAACACAAAAACTCTGGGAGGAATAAAAAGCAGGTACAAGCTTCAGTGCTGTTATAAATAGTTCTTTTTAATGGAGGAAAACAGTTTTGAACTGGCAATTGGTGACAGTGAGACACTTCATCTCTGAAGGGGCATTCAATCACAATTGACTCTTCAAAATAAACTGATTATGTTTTGGGACTTTCTTAATTGATTTTAGTGTCTCTTTTATTTGTAGAACAGATTAGATTGAATTATTATACAAAACTAGATTATGCAGAAGAGTTTATTGATGGTCTGTTACTGGCCACGTCTCGCTTTGTAGCATTGTTTTTGTAATTGCTTTCGCATGGTGGTGCGACACATACATTTTTCAGAATGTTTCCGCTGTACATTAGGCCTGATGAATTACGACGAGACTTGCTACAGGTTTCCTTCAGGAAATGCGAGTTAGTTCATGTTCGTTACGATTAATAGCAGAATGGGCCTTGACAGTTTGGAATGACATTCATAGCATGATTCACTTGAGCAAGACAATACTACAGTGAGTGCAAAATGGGAAGGAGTTAATGGAGTATTTATCATCTGTGCTTGCAATAGTTAAATCAAGCAAATGTGATTTTATTGGAGTTTTGTTTATTGGTGATTTGAATGAAGAACTATGAATAAAGAAATCTGCATATGTAACTGCAGATCAGCTGCAGAGCTCAATCTCTTTAGAAACTTGCAGAGGTCATCTTAATAAAACAGAACTTCGACCTTATTCCAGGCTCAATCTCATTGCGATTGGATCAGGAGACCTGTATCATTAGATGTTTTCTTGTACACTTTGTGTCATAAATTGCCAGAAATGTGATTTGATATATTGGCGTTGATCAGGGACAAGGCTTATAGTGTACCTGAGACCTGAGCAAACAATGGGGGTCAACAAGGGGAATTAGAATCAAAGTGGGTATGGAATGAGAAGTAATGTGAGGGAAAGAATAGAGTGAGAAGAGAGAATGAGAAAGCAGGAAAATACTATTTTATTTTTAGAATTGACTATTCAGGTATTTTATACAGTTTAAATTATCTTTATAAGCAAAGGATGATGGACATTACATTCACTGGATTCATGATGTTTAAATGATCCTTAATATTGCACATATTTCTCTGAAAACATTGAATTGGTAATTTTTTTTTGTTTCCACTTACCTTAAAATTCTGACAGCAGAGATCATCCTGCCATTGGTGCAAAGCAACAGGTGGAGCAATCTAAGTTAGCCAAAGATAGAAACAAAAAGCTGGAATAATTCAGTGGGTCAGACAGCATCTCTGGAGAAAAAGAATAGGTGGCATTTCGGGTCGAGACCCTTTTTCAGAGTGAGAGGCAGGGGAAAGGGAAACGAGAGATATAGATGGTGATGTGGAGAGATACAGAACAAAGGAATGAAAGATATACAAAAAAGTAATGATGAGAAAGTAAACAGGCCATTGTTAGCTATTTGCTAGGTGAGAATGAGAAGCTGGTGCGACTTGGGTTGGGGGGGGGGGAGAATGGAGAGAGAGGGAATGCAGGGGATTGAGAGAGAGAGGGAGTGCAGGGCCACTAGAGGTTAGCCACCAGATTCCAGAGATCAGTGGCTTTGAGTTTCATATCTTTTAGAATTTCTGTGGCTGACTTGTGGGCAAGTAAATTCTGTTTGTTTTTTAAACATCCTACTGTTATAGTTGAGAACATAATGTGTGGTTTGGTGTCAGTTTTGGTTAGTTCAGTCATCTCCTGTGGTATGAAATCTGTGTCTTTTGTCTCTGTCGAGTTTTAGTTGTGCTGCTTTGCCACTGTGGTGATGGGGGATTTCAGTATGCAGGTAGACTGGGAAAATCAGGTTGGTTCAGGACACCAAGAAAGAGAGTTTGTAGAATGCCTCAGAGATGGATTCTTAGAGCAGCTTGTAATGGAGCCGACCAGAGAAAATGCAATTCTGTATTTAGTGTTGTCTAATGAACCAGATATTATAAGAGAACTCGAGGTAAAGGAACCCCTTGGAGGTAGTGATCATAATATGATTAGTTTTAATCTGCAATTTGAGAAGGAGAACGTTAAATCGGAAGTGTCAGTGATGCAGTTGAACAAAGGGGACTATGAAGGCATGAGAGGGGAGCTGGCCAAGGTAGACTGGAAAGGGATCCTAGCAGGAATGACGGTGGAACAGCAATGGCAGGAATTTCTTGGCATAATCCGGAAGACGCAGGATCATTTCATTACAAAAAGGAAGAAAGATTCTAAGGGGAGTAGGAGGCAACCGTGGCTGACAAGAGAAGTTAGGGATAGAATAAAACTAAAAGAAAAGATGTATAACACAGGAAAGAGTAGCCGGAAGCCAGAGGATTGGGAAACTTTCATAGGACAACAGAAGGAAACAAAATGGGCAATACGGGCTGAAAAGATGAAGTATGAAGGGAAGCTGGCCAGGAATGTAAAGAAGGACTGTAAAAGCTTCTTTAGATATGTTAAGGGAAAAAGAGTAGCAAAGTCAAATGTGGGTCCCTTGAAGGCAGACACGGGTGAAATTATTATGGTCAACAAGGAAATGGCTGAAGAGTTGAATAGGTACTTCGGATCTGCTTTACTAAGGAAGACACAAACAATCTCCCAGATTTACTGGAGGACAGAGGATCTAAGCGGGTCGAGGAACTGAAAGAAATTTTCATTAGGCGAGAAATAGTATTGGGTAGGCTAATGGGATTGAAGGATGATAAATCCCCTGGACCTGATGGTCTGCATCCCAGGGTCCTCAGGGAGGCGGCTCTAGAAATAGTGGACGCATTGGTGATCATTTTCCAATGTTCAATAGATTCAGGATCAGCTCCTCTGGATTGGAGGATAGCTAATGTTATCCCACTTTTCAAGAAAGGAGCGGTAGAGAAAACGGGGAATTACAGACCAGTTAGCCTGACTTCGGTGGTGGGAAAGATGCTGAAAAATACTCTCGGCAGCTGTGCCGTGGCATGGACACAGACCTGCGCCTCATCCACAGCCAGGCCCGAACCTAGGTCTCCAGCTCTGCAATCGCTGCCGAACCGCCACTGGATCCAACTCAACTCTGCCTGTCTTGCCGGGTTAACCTACCAGCCCTGCCTGGACTTATGTGGAATGACGGCACAGGCTTACAGCCAGCGCAGAGAAGCGGCGCTAAATCCAGCTCAACTCTGCCTGTCCCGCCGGGTTAACCTACAGCCCTGCCTGGACTTACGGGAATGATGGCCCAGGCTTACAGCCAGAGTGGAGAAGCAGCGCTGACTCCACGTCTCTGGGCTGGTGTCCCGTCAGTCCAGGCAGGGCTCTAGGTTAACCCACTGCTTCTCCGCGCTGGCTGTGGGCCTGGGAGCGCCGCTCCCATTTGACTCCTGATGTCTCTGCCCCCACCCCCCAGGCGGGGTGGGGGTGGGGGGCACTCGGGAGGGGACGGGGATGGTCCAGTGCCAGTTCGGCAGCAATTGTGGCGCCGGAGACCCGGGTTCGGTCTTGGCAGCAGATAAGGCGCAGGTCTATGTCCATGCCACGGCACGGTTGCCAAGAGTTTTCTCGCTTGTGACCTATGACAAATCCCATGATTCCTTGCATTTTTCGGAATACCTAACTCACTTATTATAGAGAAGGGAATGAACCAGGGACATATCTCAACTCTTGCACGATTCTGATTCTCTTGATGGGTTATCTTATCCTTCAATATTAAGGATGTATTGAATTATTTTGATAAGATGAGTGAGAACAACAGTGAGGATGCCTCAACGTGCTCATGCGGTCACATGGTTAAGGTAGCAAGAGAGCTGCTCATCACTGAGTAAGTGAGTTCAGCAGGAGAGGGGATTTCAAAAGAAAGCACAACTACCACAACAAAGATGATCTCACTGCTAATAAAAATCATGACTCCAGGTTTGATTGTTAATTTACTTTTTGTTGGCATTATAATCTACATTATTTTATGTGGCAGATTGAATGAAGCATATAGTTATGTGGAGGTTAGTTTAAAAGCAGCAAAAATAACCACAGTGGCCTTCCCAACTATTTATTTTTAAAAATGAACTAAGTCTGGCATAAAGAAACTATGGTTTGTGTATGTACATCCGAGCAATTTGTTATTTCCTGTTTCTGTTTTGCTTTTTAAAATATCTGGGAAATTGCAGGCATTATACCACGAGGAAATGCTGATAGTTATTTTGGAATGCTTAGAATAGCTAAGGTAAATGACGCAGATCGTCCTCGTTGAAACCTGAAATGGCGAATGGCCAGTTCCAATGAGATGAAAACAAGGGGGCAGAAGGGGTACCAGTGGATGTAGTGTAGGTAATAATGGGGCATTTGGATAGCAGTAAAAGGATCGGTCCAAGTCAACATGGATTTATGAAAGGGAAATCATGCTTGACTAATCTACTGGAATTTTTTGAGGATGTGACAAGTAAAATGGATGAAGGGGTGCCAGTGAATGTAGTGTATCTAGACTTTCAGAAAGCCTTTGATAAGGTCCCGCACGGGAGACTGGTGACTAAAATTAGAGCACATGGTATTGGGGGTAGGGTGTTGACATGGATAGTTAATTGGTTGGCAGACCGGAAGCAAAGAGTAGGAGTGAATGGGTCCTTTTCTGAATGGCAGGCAGTGGCGAGTGGAGTGCCGCAAGGCTCGGTGTTGGGGCCGCAAATGTTTACCATATATATTAATGATTTGGAAGAGGGAATTAGGAGCAACACTAGCAAGTTTGCGGATGACCCAAAGCTGGGTGGCAGTGTGAACTGTGAAGAGGATGTTAGGAGGTTGCAGGGTGACCTGGACAGGTTGAGTTAGTGGGCAGATGCGTGGCAGATGCAGTATAATATAGATAAATGTGAGGTTATCCACTTTGGCGACAAAAACAAGGGGGCAGATTATTATCTCAATGGGGTTAGATTAGGTAAGGGGGAGGTGCAGCGAGACCTGGGTGTCCTTGTACACCGGTCACTGAAAGTTGGCTTACAGGTACAGCAGGCAGTGAAATAAGCTAATGGAATGTTGGCCTTCATAACAAGAGGATTTCAGTATAGGAGTAGAGAGGTTCTTCTGCAGTTGTATAGAGCTCTGGTAAGACCACATCTGGAGTATTGCGTGCAGTTTTGGTCTCCTAATTTGAGGAAGGACATCCTTGTGATTGAGGCAGTGCAGCGTAGGTTCACGAGATTGATCCTTGGGATGGCGGGACTGTCATATGAGGAAAGATTGAAAAAACTAGGCTTGTATTCACTGGAATTTAGAAAGATGAGGGGGGATCTTATAGAAACATATAAAATTATAAAAGGACTGGACAAGCTAGATGCAGGAAAAATGTTCCCAATGTTGGGCGAGTCCAGAACCAGGGGCCACAGCCTTAGAATAATGTGGAGGTCATTTAAGACTGAGGTGAATAAAAACGTTTTCACCCAGAGAGTTGTGAATTTGTGGAATTCCCTGCCACAGAGGGCAGTGGAGGCCAAATCACTGGATGGATTTAAGAGAGAGTTAGGTAGAGTTCTAGGGGCTAGTGGAGTCAAGGGATATGGGGAGAAGGTAGGCACGGGTTAATGATAGGGGTCAATCAGCTATGAATGGCGGTGCTGGCTCGAAGGGCCGAATGGCCTACTCCTGCACCTATTTTCTATGTTTCTATGTAAAGGGAATGCTCTATCCCAGAGATGTCAATCTTTCATACTTGATTAGTCAGCTACTTCAAACCAGTATTGCTCAGGTCTCATAGTTCACCCTTTAACATTTACTGAATGTGTGGAATACTCGCTCATCATTTTTCACTTTGGATGACAGGAAATATCTGGTGGTGCTGTATACTTGTTAAACAGGTCAAAATATGAAACAATACAATATTTATACACAAGGACTGGAATTGGTGCAAAGTATATCTATAAAAAGTTGCCCTTCATGTCATGAAAGGTAATAAACCTTCTGGGAGATCAAATCAAGGAGTCGCAATGTCTAATTTGTAATGGAGGCATGGACCAATACGGCACAGAAACATGCCCTCTGGACCAAGCTGGTCTCATTTGCATGTACCTGGCACATACTTTTCCTACATGGGTGATATGGATGTAATATTATTTAATAGGGAATGTGATCTTCTGGTATGTCTGAGGTACAAAATCTGATGTTTTTTTTAATTATTTTTGCATTTTGTGATGGACTTCGAGGGCCACTCTTTTCCATTTTACAGTACAATTATTACATGGCCATTCTGTGAATATTCATCTTGAGTATGAGAAGTAACAATGTGTGTTGCTTTATGTTTTAAGAAAGAAATGCGTTGGCTGATTTTGTTTCAATGTGCAATGGATAAATAGCTTGTAATGCGGATCCTTCCCAAATTACTGCTCCACCAAGATGCAACATTAAATTACACATTCGCCCCACCTTACCTCTCTGAGCTGCTCCACCCATACGCTCCTGCCCGGTCCCTCAGGTCAGCTGATCAGCTGCTCCTGGAGGTACCGAGGTCTAAGCGGAAGCTCAGAGGGGATAGAGCCTTCTCTGTTGCTGCTCCGGCACTCTGGAACGCTCTGCCGTTGCACGTCAGACAGGCCCCCTCACTGTCCATCTTCAAAGCCAGTGTTAAAACACATTTATACTCCCTGGCTTTTCACCATGCATGAGACTTTGCTCCTGTTTTTAGTGTTTTTAATATTTCTTTATTTTGAATATCTTTACTTACTCCATCTTTTAATTGTTATTATTGGTGTGTATTAACTTTTTTGTCAATGATTAGTGATGTACAGCACTTTGTTGCAACTATGATTGTTTTTAAAGTGCTCTATAAATAAAATTATTATAAATTATTATTCATCTGCATTCCACACTGTGCCTTCTTCAAAAATAGCTTTTCTCCTTGCTGTGATTTGCTTCAATAACTTCCCAATATCTTGAGTTTTCCGGTAAGTGAAATGATCTGTTCCAGCACTAGTATGTTTAAGACTAGCTGAAGTCAAAGATAAAAGATCTTTGTTTGTCACTGTATTGCAAACAGTTTATTTGATGAATCAGTTGCTTTTCTTGCTCCCTGGTGGGAACCCTGAGAACACTGAGCTGAAAGTTCCAAGGAACACATCCTCCTCCTTCAACCAAGTTGTCAGTTATGCATGTGTGCTGTGGGAGAGCCAAAACAAAATGTTAGTGTACAAGTGTGGTGTTGAAACAGTGTTGAATCCCATGGGTGTGTTGAAGAGCTTTTATCAGTTAACTACATAACTTGTTGATGCAGTTTTTCCTTTGCTGTTGCTGTCATAAATATATGGGAGAGACGAAGGAAAGAAAGATTTGGGAATAAGAAAGCAATAACACAGGTCCATGTGCTGTAAGAATATCAGCAAAGATGAGTGCAAGGGATTTCAAGTGATCTCTGAGGTGAAACTAATGTCTATATCCACAAGGATGTTGGTAGCCAATTACCATTGATAGATGGAGAGAGCACAGCCACTCTGACCCGGATTTGATCCTGACTAGATGCATGTTCTCGCTGTGATTACGTGAACGCTTTGTTTTGTCCCACAACCCAAGGGCTTGCTGGTAAGTAAATTGGTGGCAGTAAATCACTCCTAATCTAGATCGATGGCAGGAGAATCAGGAGCTGACAGACATGTGAGATAGAATAGGTTGCAGAGGAACAAGTGGAGGAATGGAACTGATGGGAATTCTCTGTAACTCAGTGGAGACTTGATGAACCAAATAGTGTCATCCTGAAATCTCACATCATATCATCTTGGAACAGCTGAATGGCAAGCTCTCAAACAGCAATATGGGTGAGCACCGACCACGCTGATCAACCCACTCCAGACAAATTTGCGAGATGGCATTTGCCCGTTTCCCATTTTTGTCAAAGCTGTCAGTTTTTAAATGCTTCTGAATATCTCTTAAATTCTAAAACATATTCGGTCATATGTAATGGGAGCATAATTAGGCCATTCGGCCCACCTTGCCTCCCACGCCATTCAATTATGGGTGATCTATCGCTCCCCCTAACCCCATTCTCCTGCCTTCTCCCCATAACCCATGACACCCGTACTAATCAAGAATCTATCTATCTCCGTCTTAAAAATATCCATTGACGGTCTCCACAGCCTTCTATGGTAGAATTCTACAGATTCCCCACACTGACCAAAAAAATTCCTTCTCATCTCCTTCCTAAAAGAACGTGCTTTAATTCTGAGGCTATGACCTCTAGTCCTGGACTCTCCCACTTGTGGAAGCATCCTC
Source organism: Amblyraja radiata (assembly GCF_010909765.2). Lineage (NCBI taxonomy): Eukaryota > Metazoa > Chordata > Chondrichthyes > Rajiformes > Rajidae > Amblyraja > Amblyraja radiata. The sequence continues at coordinate 66,264,870 of NC_045960.1, forward strand.
TCCACATCCATTCTATCCAAACCTTATGGATAGTTGAGTGTCTATCCTATCATGTAGCCTATCCGATCCAAAGTTAAAACCAATCAAAAAATAAATAAAAAGAAACTAAACTTAAACCAAAAACTAATCTAAAACACTTCAGCAACTTCAGATAATCTGAGCCTGTAAAACAAATACATGATCCCAGAATAACTTCCCCAACATAAAGTATAAACAGCCTTTGCAGGCGTAATCTGCTGATAAGATCCACATTGGGAGAGTTTACTTGAAGACCTTGGTTTAATTATCCACACTTGTCCTTCATTCAGTGTGTTCCTGAGACACAATATTTGAATTATGCTCAGAATGTTGTAGTCCTTTCTCTGTTAGCTCTAAAGGACATTAGCTCTTTGTTATTTTTGTAGGCCAGGATAGTGTTCTGTCCTTCTAGTCTGTCTGTCAAGGATTAGTTATCTCAGTAACATAAAAGGTCAAGAAAATTTGGAAAACCCTGATAAGCCAACATACTGCAATGGGATGGATTAATTAAAAATAGAAAATAAATAAACATAAGAACATAAGATTTAGACGTAGTTAGTTACTGAGCCCTTAAAGCCCTTAAAGTCTGTTGTGCCAATCAGGGAGATTAATGATGATCTTTTACCTCGCCCACTTTCCTGTAAAACCCTGTATCCCTTTATTCCCTCAGTGTCAAAACATCTATCTACATTAAAGATAGAAAGCTGCCCCGTTTGTTGATTCACTGCTACGTCAAGACACGACAGTTGGCAAATTACTGATGCTTTGCTCTTTTAAAGGCAAGGACAGGAAGGCTACCAGTGCACCTGACCAAATTCAAATACCTTTTCTTTTCTACCTGCTGCAATAGTGGCATTTGAAACAATTGGTTGAAAAATTCGACGAACCAGGATAATGCCACGTAGGAGGTCTTTGCTTTGGTATGCAATTCTTCTGTGTCGCCTTGGCTTACGTTAAGTATTTATGGATGGGGAGGTGCTCAGAACCATATGAACAATTAAAGATGTGTGCACCTTCAGGAATGTCAAAACTCAGAAAGCACTTAAAAAATATTTATTGTGATTGACTATAAGCTCAGCATGCAAACATTAGCATTCAGGCGAAAATTGCCTGCATCAGTCCCAGACTGCATGTTAATAGATGTTGTTATTACAGTAGACTGTCTAGATAGAGTCAGAGAAGTATACAGCACGGAAACAGGCCCTTCAGCCCAACGTCCATGCCAACTAAGATGTCCCATCTAGGCTAGTCCCATTTTCCTGCGTTTGACCCATATCCCTTTAAACCTTTCCTATCCATGTACTTGTCCAAGTGCTGTTACAGTATCTGCCTCAACTACTTTCTCTGACTGGTCATTCCGCATACCCACCAGCCTCTGAATGAAAATGTTTCCCCTCATGTAGCTATTAAATCTTTTCCCTCTCAATTGTAATCTATGTCAATAGACAATAGGCGCAGGAGTAGGCCATTTGGCCCTTCGAGCCAGCACCGCCATTCAATGTGATCATGGCTGATCATCCCCAATCAGTACCCCGTTCCTGCCTTCTCCCCATATCCCCTGATTTTTAAGAGCCCTATCTAGCTCTCTCTTGAAAGCATCCAGAGAACCTGCCTCCACCGTCCTCTGAGGCAGAGAATTCCACAGACTCACCACTCTCTGTGAGAAAAAGTGTTTCCTCGTCTCCGTTCTAAATGTCTTATTCCTTATTCTTAAACTGTGGCCCCTGGTTCTGGACTCCCCAACATCGGGAACATGTTTGCTGCCTCTAGTGTGTCCAAGCCCTTAACAATCTTATATGTTTCAATGAGATACCCTCTCATCCTTCTAAACTCCAGAGTGTACAAGGCCAGCTGCTCCATTCTCTCGGCATATGACAGTCCCGCCATCCTGGGAATTAACCTTGTAAACCTACGCTGCACTCCCTCAATAGCAAGAATGTCCTTCCTCAAATTAGGGGACCAAAACTGTACACAATACTCCAGGTGTGGTCTCACTAGGGCTCTATACAACTGCAGAAGGACCTCATTGCTCCTATATTCGATTCCTCTTGTTACAAAGGCCAACATGCCATTCGCTTTGTTTACTGCCTGCTGTACCTGCATGCTTACTTTCATAGACTGATGTACAAGGACCCCCAGATCCCGTTGTACTTCCCCTTTTCCCAACTTGACGCCATTTAGATAGTAACCTTTTCCTATAGCTAAAGCTCTTCCTATAGCTCTTGAATCCTCTACCCTGGTTAAAAGACTCCATGCATTCACACTATCTATTCCCCTCATGATTTAATACCTCTTTAAGATCACTGCTCAGTCTTTTACGCAATTAGATATTTCTGTTTGATCGTAATTTTGAATGTTTCTGCGAATTATCTCTCAAGCATATAGAAAATAGCCATAATGTCCGGTAAATATTTTATTATAGCAAGATACAAGCAAATAATTTGGCACGTTTTTCTCTCTGTTGCCTCTTTAAATTTAAGTCAACAACTGCAGGCCTTTACTGAGATTGTATGGTTTTGCAGGTATTCCACTTCTCTCAAGATTCAGCACACGATTAAATTTAGTTTAGAGATACAGCGCGGAAACAGGCCCTTCGGCCCACCGAGTCAGCACCAATCAGCGTTCCCCGCACACTCACACTATCCTACACACACTGGGGTCAATTTAAATTTATACCAAGCCAATTAACGTACATTCCTGTACGTCTTTGGAGTGTGGGAGAAAACCCACACGGCCACTGGGAGAACATACAAACTCCGTATAGACAGCACCTCCGGGTCGAACCCGGGTCTCCGGCACTGAAAGCGCAGTAATGCGACAACTCTACCGCAGTGCCACCGTGCCGGCCCAGATGTTTTATTGCCTTATCCATTTCGGAAATTAATTTAAATCATACGAACCTGACAATCCCTTTACTTTCCTGTATCCTCTGGAAAGGAGATAACCATACAATAAAGTTTGCATATAGCTCAAGAGAGACATGGCTTAAACGGATGCTACTCATACTTATACGGCAGAAAAATAGGCCTTCCAGTCATGCTTGTCTAAGTCGATCAAGATGCCTTACCTTTCTTGCGTTTGGCCTATTTCCCGCAAATCCTGCACCAGTCTAGATGTCTTATAAATGTTGTTACTGTACATGCCTCAATGACTTCAGCTGGCAGCTAGTTCCATTATCCCGCTAATTCCATCTTTCACCCCACTAGCCGTCGCATACAACAAATAGTCCTCCGTCATTTTCACCACCTCCAATGTGACCCTACCACTCGCCACATCTTCCCATCTCCCCCCCATGTCAGCTTTCCGCAAAGACCGCTCCCTCCGTAACTCCCTGGTCAATTCTTCCCTTCCGCACCACCCCCTCCCCGGGCACTTTCCCTTGCAACCGCTACACTTGTTGCTTTACCTCCCCCCTTGACTCCATTCAAGGACCCAAGCAGTCATTCCAGGTGCGACAGAGGTTCACCTGCATCTCCTCCAACCTCATCTATTGCATCCGCTGCTCTAGATGTCAGCTGATCTACATCGGTGAGACCAAGAGTAGGCTTGGCGATTGTTTTGCCGAACAACTCCGCTCGGTCCGCCTTAACCAACTTGATCTCCCTGTGGCTCAGCACTTCAACTACCCCTCCCATTCCGAATCCGATCTTTCTGTCCTGGGCCTCCTCCATGGCCAGAGTGAGCACCACCGGAAATTGGAGGAGCTGCACCTCTTATTCCGCTTGGGCAGTCTGCATCCTAGCGGCATAAGCATTGACTTCTCCAATCTCCGGATGCCCTTGCTGTCTCCTCCCCTTCTCAGCTCTCCCTCAGCTCTCTGGCTCCTCCTCTTCCTTTCTCCTTCCTTCTCTCCCCCCCCCCCCCCCCACCCTACATCAGTCTGAAGAAGAGTTTTGGCCCAAAACGTTGTCTATTTCCTTCGCTCTATAGATGCTGCTGCACCCGCTGAGTTTCTCCAGCACTTTTGTCTACCCATATACCCAACACCCTCAAGTTTATATTAAATATTTCCCCCCCATCGTAAACCTATGCCCTCCAGTTTTTGATTCTCCCACCTGGGAAAAAGGTTCTATGCAATCGCCCTATCTATTTCCCCTCATGATTGTATACACCTCGGTAAGACTATCCCTCATCCTCCTGAACTCTAAGACCTAACTTGCCCAACCTCTTCCTAAAGCTCGGCTCTCTTGTGGCAACAGCCTCATAAATTTTCTCTGCACTCTTTCTAGTTTAATGTCATCTTTTCTGTGGTAGGGTGGCCAAAACTAAACACGATGCTCCAAATACGGCATCACCAACGTCTTGTAGAACTGTAACGTAACATTCCAAGGTAGACACAAAAAGCTGGAGTAACTCAGCGGGACAGGCAGCATTTCTAGAGAGAAGGAATCGGTGACGTTTCGGACTTCTTCAGACTCCATGCGTAACATTCCAACTTCTTTATTCAGTTCCCAAACTGATGAAGGCCAGCGTGCCATGAACCACCTTCCCCACCCTAATTACCTGCAATGCCACATTCAGGTGGATTGAACTAAAAGCCAGTTGTCTGTAGTAGGACTGCATAGCTAAAGTTGCTGAGTAAACTGATTATAAGATTCACAGATAGACCAACAATGGTATACACGCAATTAACTACTTAAAGTTATCAGTAATTACATACTCTGGTTAGAAATTTAAAAAAGGATTATGAATGCGTCAATCCATACCAAGATTAAGGATCATAAAGGGCCTGTCCCACTTATGCAACTTTTTCGGCGACTTACTGGCACCCGTCATAGCCGCAGCAGGTCGCCAAAAAATTTCGAAATGTTGGAAATCCAGCAGCGAGCAGAAAAAGTTACGACTCTTTGGGCCACTGCTCACGACCATACAGGCATCACCCCGTGAAATTTTCGGCGACTTGCTGCGACTATCACGGGTGCCGGCAACTCGCCGAAAAAATCGGGTAAGTGGGTTAAGCCCTTATAGCATTTATAAAAGAGCATATAATTTTATCAATTAGAGTAGAAGACTACAAAGGCTACCACTCTCTAAATTGAGAAATTATTACAGAGAATAAAGAAATATCATAGACAGGAAACCAATGTATTATATCTGTCTTCAATGCAGGGACAAATCTTGGGAAATGTGAGGCAATTCATGAAATCAAGGATTGTGCACCCAAACTGTCCTGAAGAGCTGAATTGCCAGTATGCTCTGAAACTTGCAAACCCATGTAGAAACATATGGATTTGCTGCAATCATCATGAATTTCATTGGAAATATGAAGGCTGCCAGGAATAAAGCTGCATTAATGTTCAAAACAATGTTCTTAATCATTTAAGTGCCTTTTGGTGAATTTATTTTTCAAGTTCATATTCATTTAAAAAATAGTTTAAAAAAATATTTCTGGATGTCAGGAATGCCGAGGAAGTATAACAGTTTTGACAAGCAGCGAAGCTAAGGGTGTGGTTCATGTGCAAGTTAAGTCATGTGAAGGCCAAGCAATGCAAGGATTCAGGATTCTCTCAGCAAGCAATTTTTGCCTTGGGGATCCAAATGAGGTAATCCAAATCCAAATGGCAGGCAATAGGAAGTCTGAGTAAAAGGTTTGCTGACCCTCTGAGGAAAATCTTTGGAAACAAATTATACAATGAAAAAAAGAACTTTGTCATTAATATCTTCAAATAGATAATATAGTAGAAATGAATGGGACATACATTTGGGACAGTAATTGATATATTTTCAGGACCAAAGATCCTACAGAGTTCAAAGCTTGGCAGCAGTGATGATGGTGATCTTGCAAATGTTGCTGTTTCTGGAATGATACCGGTGGATGGGAAGATAACAAATGTTACTTTGCTAATTAGGGAAGAAAAGAGGAAAAAATGGGGAACTCTTAACATCTTTTGTTGGCAATACACTGAGGGAGAAAAATCAGTATTGCTGTCATCGGTGTTAGTCAGAATGAACAATTGTTTTCAAGGGAAGTTTTGTTTAATAAACACAATTGAGTTGATGATACATAGTGGAACCAGGTGCTGTTTAATAGCTCTCTGAGAAAGCTGGACAAAAACAGTTACGTAAAATAAAGGCTAACAGGTTGGAGGTATGATTTGTATTGAAGTGGATTGGTAGAAAAGACAGAACAATCGTAAAAATAAACACGTTATTTTCAGGTTGGCACATACTTAGTCGTGGGATGCCAAAAGGATCAATTTGGGTCCTCTGCAACACAATGAATAGAATTGACTTAAAGGAGCACATAGTGTAATACATTGAAGTTTGCAGATGGTACAAAGTTTAGTGTGCAACAGTGTTGCCGAGAGGAGGCAAAAAAGTCTGCTAAATAATATTGGGAGGTTAATAGCTCAGTGTTGGCAAATGGAATAATGCAGGAAAATATGAGATTATGCACTTGGAAGAATGAAGAATAGGAAGTGTTTTAAATAATGACAAATGAGCAAATGTTGTGTGAAGCAGCTTTCTAGTATGCTAGGTAATGAGGCATTTATACATACCAAGCAATTTGGATGGCAGATTGTGTGTTGGCCTTTATTGCAAGGGTGTTGGGATACAAAAATAAAATACTCCTTGGTAAGATTGAACAGGGCTTCAGTGAGACCTTGTTTAGAGTACTATTTGCAGTATTAGTCTGCACTCTGAAAGAAGGATATATTTACCTTGGAGTCGGCACTAAGTGATTTCACTAAATTGATTTCTGAACTGAGGGGATGCTGAAAAATGCATGGCACAGAAACAAGAAAAAGAGATATTTGTGCTGCACTTGGGATTTCAATTTTTCTTCATCTAATTCTATCAGCATATCAAATTGTTCATCTTACGCCCACATGTTCATGTCTAGTCTCGCCAGCAATGCATCAATGCTGTTTGTATCAATCACATTGTGAATTGTCCTGTGAACAGAAATTAGTGAAGATTGACACATTTATCGGGGCTTGAAGGATGAGGGGGCATCTCATAGAAGGTTACAAGATTATAAAAGGGACTGAGAGGATAGAGGCTAAGAAACTGTTTCCAATGACTAAGGAACCTGAATCTAAGGGTGTGACTTATTCTTCCTGACAAAGTGCATAACCACATATTCTGCATTATGTGTGATGCGGCAAATATTTATCCCTAACCTATCGATACCCATTTCAACTTGCATTCCCATCTTTGTAATGTCAGCAAATATGGCAAGAATGCTCTTTGCCCATTAATTGAAGTCATTAATAGTAAATAATTGAGGCAGATTATAAACACAATGACTATGTAATGTGTAATGTGAAGGGGATGACCTTAGTTGTGATAACAAAAGCCATGAATTATTGCACAATGACTGCGCCAAGGCTGAAACTGCTTTAATCTATTGTTGTTATTTTTGGAGAAGCATTTATGGTAATTAACAGTGAAAATGATTTTGTGTCACATTGCTATGTTTTAAGGCATTAATACTATGGTTCATTTGAGTTCTATGTCTTATGCTTTATAATTATAACTCTGTGGAAAATGCGATAATTAAAACACAATTTGTGTTAAAGTTAGAGCTAAACTACATTTTTTAACTTGGAGCATATGCTATCCTTCATAAAATAATTGGATTTTCTTTGGTATTAGAACAAAATAAAATAAAAAGCAAACCTTGCATATTTCAATACATCCGTAGCATTGCTCCATTTATAACTTTTGTTCAGCAACATGAAGAACATCCAGTGCATTGTAGAAGTATTTCTCTTTTCATTTCACTTTGTCATAGAGTGTCAACATGCTGTCCTATTGGCATTTCTACAGCTTGTATATTAACAAATCATGTTCACCCATCTTTGAGCAGCCTTGACGGGATATGGGAGAATTAAATTACATCACAGAAGATTTTACAATAATCTATTGTTCATGGCCCAGCATTATTTGATTTTGATCTGAGAGACTAAGAAAAAAGATCCTTTTACCAGTAAATGAGCAGAATATGTTGTGGAATTATTTGTGAAAAATGTCATAGTGATTGTTGGTTTACAGTGATGTCATTAGCATATTAATGGTGGTTTATTGCATTGTATTGATAAATCCCTGTTTGCTTAACATATTGATTGATTCTACTACGATAATGCACTAACTATGCATGGTTACAGTGGCAGAGTGGTGAAGTTGTTGGATTAGTATTCAGAGAGCAGACTTGTTGATCTGGAGGCAAGAATTCAAATTCCAGTACTGCTAGAAATACAAGCAGGAAGCAGCCATCAGACCCCACTGGCCAGCATAACATCTGATCTAGACTTCCTCTACACATTCCTGTATCTTCTCCATAACCTTAAACTTCCTGGCTTATTCTTCCTTACAAAGTGAATAACATTGCATTCTCCCGCATAATAATCTAAATGGCAATTTTTAAAATCTTTAATCCATCCATACACATTTCAGCTTTTCCATCTTTGTATTGTAAGCAAATTTTGCAAGAATGCACTTTGCCCGTTCATTGGTCATTAACAGTAAATAATTGAGACTGCAGCACTGATCCTGTCTCCCTCGAAAGCCTGCTAACCTGAAAGTGACTCATTCTTCCTGACTTTATGTTTTCTGTCAATTAGCCTGCCCTCTCTCCATGCTTAATATCTTATTCCCAATTCCATGAGCTCATACTTGATGCATTAATGCTTTGTGGCACCTCATCAGATGTCTTCTCGAAAATCAAATACACTGCTTTGAGCATTTTTGTATTTACCTACATCGCAGGTTACTAAGAACAATGATAAACTTAAATAGATGTTCCATTTTTTAATGAATAGTGCATTACTTTTGCACTTTTTCAATTTGCTGGGACCTGAGTGAAATCTGGAGCATTGTAGAAGGTCACAACCACCTGTTGCAAACAGATATTAAAACAAAGAACTGCAGATGCTGGTTAATGCTGGTTAATGCACAAAAGGACGCAAATGTGCTGGAGTAACTCAGCGGGTCAGGCAGCATTTCTGGAGAACGTGGATAGGTGGTGTTTCGGGTGAAGAACTTCTTCTTCTGCCTGAATCTTGCATCACCTATCAATGTTCTTCAGAGATGCTGCCAGACTTGCTAAGTTTGTGTCCTTTTGTGATTTTCTTTCTATTCGGGTGAGAAAAGGGAATGGTCAAGTTGGCAGGCATCCTTGACGATACTTCATTCTTTCTGATGCAAGCCAGTGACAAGCCTGTGATGAACTTGGATTAGGTTCCATGGATCTTAGTTCCAGGGCAGAAATATATTTTGTTTGCAGCACAGAAACAGGCCAATTAGCTCAACAGGCTCCTGCCATTCTTTGTTTCCAATCGAATTTACAACAGTCTTGATCCATCAAATCTGTATTCTTTTTTATTTATTTAATTTCCTTTTTTTATTGCTATTGTTTGCAGTAATGCCATATAGTGTGGCTATTTCCATATTCAACTATTTAAAAAAAATATATTTGTGAGATTAAAAAAAAGGTTTTTATCTGTAACCAATTTTCATTGTAAAAGACATTGTGCAAGATTGAGAGAAATCCAGTTAGCAGAAGATGCCTAGGTACTGGCTCTTAATTTGATTTGTATAATAAATGATGTTCATTTATTAGAACATCTTTGACCATTAGCCTGTCCTAATAGGCTCAAACATTGAAGATGAAATGTTACCTGTTGAGGCCTGTATTTTAGTGAGAGGTGGCAGTTAATATTGCCAAATATGATGGGCTTCCAAGATCTCGTATTACCACCATAAATATCCATTATAATTAGGCATTAACAAATGTTGATATTGCACCATCCCAGCTGGCGGCTTGCTGCATTAAAATCCTCTTTCTCTTGATCATCAAATCCACTTTCACATCATCCACCCTTCAGCTTTTTCATGTGATTTCATATCTGCCTTAAGTATGTCTCTCCACTTTTCTTCTGCAAGCTTTCTATTTTCTACTGTTCACTCCTTCTCTGTGCTCAAGCTAGAACCACTCTCATTCACCCTGTCAAACATCTGAATTGCAAATGCTATTCATCAGGAAGAATATGAATTTGTGAAAATGAATTATAAATATATTGGCTACAAATCCCGTACTGGGCCATCTTCTTGTTCTTATTGTCCAATGAGCCTTAAATGAGTGGCTTGCTTTCCCATTTCAGAAGTTAGTTGTGTTGAATGTATTTGTAGGTATTTGGAGTTGCATGCAAGTCAGACCTATTAAAGAGAGAGGTTTTTCTTCCTTGTGGAGTATTAGTAGAGCAGTTGTGTTTTTATGATAATCAGCACTAAAAACTGTATGCATTCACTGGGAGCCCTGATGAGATTTAAACCCATATTTTTGGATCATTAGTCAAGATTCTGGATCATTAATCGTCCTCTTACACGTAATTATGGCCGAATTTCTTCATTTCCCTAAAACCGTGGACACTGATGTTTTATGTTATATATACACCTGCAATTTCCTATAATTCAGCTCATTAAAGCGCATCAAGGACAATGTGGAATCTGCCATTTTCATAAATGGCAAAAATATCTAGCTTGCCGTACAGAATGATGAACTCGAGCAGTACAACCTTTTTGAAACATTAGTTTCATAACTTTGCACAGCCTGAGCAGCTTGAGTTCATGGACAATTGACTTGATTTATTTCCCTTTTCTCTAGTTTGGCCTGAAGTGCACAGTCATGGATAAGAGCAAGGAAAACTTTGAATTAGGCAATGGTACTATTGGATATAGTGGATATGGAAGTAAAGAAGATGGCTTACCAATACATATTTTCAAAGGGTTAAACAAGAAGCCGATATTGAGAAGAAACAGAAAGAGGATTATCTCAACATTTTTTAGTAATTAAGGATGATTACTGTCAGGTCTTATGATGTACAAATTCATTTACTAGTTCCTCTCACCTACTCCAATAAGAAACGGAAGCAAGAATAGGCTGCTTAACCCTCGCCATGTATTGTGGGAAAAAGGGAAGTACATGGGATCTGGGGGTCCTTGTACATCAGTCTATGAAAGTAAGCATGCAGGCACAGCAGGCAGTGAAGAAAGCGAATGGCATGTTGGCCTTTATAACAAGAGGAATCGAATATAGGAGCAAAGAGGTCCTTCTGCAGTTGTACAGAGCCCTAGTGAGACGACACCTGGAGTATTGTGTGCAGTTTTGGTCCCCTAATTTGAGGAAGGACATTCTTGCTATTGAGGGAGTGCAGCGTAGGTTTACAAGGTTAATTCCCGGGATGGCAGGACTGTCATATGCTGAGAGAATGGAGCAGCTGGGCTTGTACACTCTGGAGTTTAGACGGATGAGAGGGGATCTCATTGAAACATATAAGATTGTTAAGGGTTTGGACATGCTAGCAGCAGGAAACATGTTTCCGATGTTGGGGGCGTCCAGAACCAGGGGCCACAGTTTAAGAATAAGGAGTAAGCCATTTAAGAACGGAGACGAGGAAACACTTTTTCTCACAGAGAGTGGTGAGTCTGTGGAATTCTCTGCCTCAGAGGGCAGTGGAGGCAGGTTCTCTGGATGCTTTCAAGAGAGAGCTAGATAGGGCTCTTAAAAATAGCGGTATCCGGGGATATGAGGAGAAGGCAGGAACGGGGTACTGATTGGGGATGATCAGCCATGATCACATTGAATGGCGGTGCTGGTTCGAAGGGCCGAATGGCCTACTCCTACACCTATTGTCTATTGTCTATTGTGTCGTGCTATTGAATAAGATGGTCTTTTATCTCAACATCACATTTCCATGTTATCCTATTATACTGGGCTCTCTTTGTATTACTAACACCTTTTAAATTGCACATAAAACCAGCAACAACCAGGTTCAGGAATAGTTACTTCCCCTCAGCCATCAGGCTATTAAACCTGGCTCGGACAAAACTCTGATTATTACCAACCACTTTCTGTTATTTGCACTATCAGTTTATTTATTCATGTGTGTATATATTTATATCATGGTATATGGACACATTTATCTGTTTTGTAGTAAATGCCTACTATTTTCTGTGTGCTTAAGCAAAGCAAGAATTTCATTGTCCTACACAGGGACACATGACAATAAACTAACTTGAACTTGAAACCCATCCTTTTTTTATCTTTTTTCTGTATTTAGTGTAATTAGATGTATATTTGATGAGTTGAATGAATAATATAACCTAAATAAGCATTGTCTTATTTCAAGTGAAGGTTCTGTGTAATGCAAATGATGTATATTGAAGAATAGCAATTACTTAACAAAGGAATAAATAATGGCAGATCATTAATTGCAATAATCTTGGTTTAGCTTCTTGGTCTCGTTTGCTTCAGGAGAAGAGTACACATACTATGTTATGAATTTAACAGTGAATAACATTTCTTAACAGCATTAACAGCTGTGTCTGTTCTCGCATCATTAATTAGTGGACAAATACATTTGCAATCCAATAAAATTAGTACAAACCAGAAGAACTTCCAATAGCACCAAGATTGTGCTTTTGGGAGAGACTGAGCAGGCAAGGAGTTCATTGCTTGGAATGCAGGAGGATGAGGGGTGATTTTAGAGTTGTATAAGATCATGAGAGGAATCGATAGGGTAAATGCACTGTCCTTTTCCCAGAGTAGGGGAATCAAGAACCAGAGAACATAGATTAAAGGTGAGGGAGGGAAGATTTATTATGAACCCGAGAGGCAGCTTTTTTACACAAAAGGTGGTAGGTATATGGAACAAGCTGCCCGAAAAGTAGTTGAAGCAGCTATCACAATATTTAAAAAACATTTGGACAGATACATGGATAGGGTTGATAGGATGGGTTTAGAAGGATTATGGTTTAGAAGGATGAGGGCCAAATGCAGGCAGTGGGACTTGTGTATAGTGCCCTCCATAATGTTTGGGACAATGACCCATCATTTATTTATTTGCCTCTGTACTCCACAATTTCAGATTTGTAATAGAAAAAAATCACACGTGGTTGAAGTGCACATTGTCAGATTTTATTAAAGGGTATTTTTTATACATTTTGGTTTCACCGTGTAGAAATTACAGTAGTGTTTATACATAGTCCTCCCATTTCAGGACACCATAATATTTGGGACACATGACTTCACAGGTGTTTGTAATTGCTCAGGTGTGTTTAAATGCCTCCTTAATGCAGGTATAAGAGAGCTCTCGGCACCTAGTCTTTCCTCCAGTCTTTCCATCACCTTTGGAAACTTTTATTGCTGTTTATCAACATGAGGACCAAAGTTGTGTCGAATAAAGTCAAAGAAGCCATTATGAGACCGAGAAGCAAGAATAAAACTGTTAGAGACATTAGCCAAACAGGCTTACCAAAATCAACTGTTTGGAACATAATTAAGAAGAAAGAGAGCACTGGTGAGCTTACTAATCGCAAAGGGACTGGCAGGCCAAGGAAGACCTCCACAGCTGATGACAGAAGAATTCTCTCTATAATAAAGCAAAATCCCCAAACACCTGTCCGACAGATCAGAAACACTCTTCAGGAGTCAGGTGTGGATTTGTCAATGACCACTGTCCACAGAAGATTTCATGAGCAGAAATACAGAGGCCACACTGCAAGATGCAAACCACTGGTTAGCCGCAAAAATAGGACGGCCGGATTACAGTTTGCCAAGAAGTACTTAAAAGAGCAACCACAGTTCTGGAAAAAGGTCTTCTGGACAAATGAGACGAAGATTAACATATCAGAGTGATGGCAAAAGTATGGAGGAGAGAAGGAACTGCCAAATATTCAACCTGCAAAAACTGGACCCTTCCCCATCCACTCCTCCCCAATCACCACTTCACACCTACTTACAGCATAACTTCAGGCTGCAAAGACTGGGCCCTCGTCCACTACCCACCCCCTTCCTTGCTGCCCATCATCAGTCTAGCCACTTCTCCATCACCAACAATGGAAATTGAGGAGGTGGAGAGGCTATTCAACAGACAGAAAGGCCAGAAATCTTCAGGACTGGACAATGTTTCCCCCCCCCTACCTTCAAGCTCTATGCCGAACAACTGACACCAGTCTACACAGACATTTTCAACTAGTCCCTGCAAACCTGCTCTGTACCTGCCTGCTTCAAAGTCTCCACTGTTGTTCCTGTACCCAAAAAGACAAGGATTACTGGTTTTAAAGATTACGGGCCTGTCGCACTGACCTCTGTAGTCATGAAGACCCTTGAAAGGCTTGTGCTGGCCAAACTGAAAAATATCACAAACCCCCTGCTGGACCCTCTGCACAGTCAACTTGGAGAGTTTGGAGTGTAGTAGCTCTGGCACAATGGTGTTGAATGCAGAGCTAAAATCCACAAACAAAATCCTTGCATAGGTCCCCTGGCAATCTACAGTAGGTGCTGAAGGATGACGTGCAGGTCAAGGTTGACTGCATCATCCACTGCATCATCCACTGATCAATAGATCAGTGGATGATGCAGTCAACCTTGGCCTGCACGTCATCCTTCAGCACCTACTGTAGACTGCCAGGGGACCTATGCAAGGATTTTGTTTGTGGATTTTAGCTCTGCATTCAACACCATTGTGCCAGAGCTACTACACTCCAAACTCTCCAAGTTGACTGTGCCTGAACCCCTCTGTCAGTGGACCACCAACTTCCTGACAGACAGGAAGCAGCATGTGAGGCTGGGAAAGCACATCTCGGACCCGCAAACCCTCAGCATAAGAGCACCGCAAGGCTGTGTACTCTCCCCTCTCCTTTATCCTCTCTACACCAACGATTGCACCTCCACAGACTCCTCTGTCAAGTTTGCGAACGACACAACCCTGATTGGACTGATCCAGGATGGGGAGGAATCCGCCTACAGACAGGAAGTGACACAGCTGGCATCCTGGTGCCATCGCAACAACCTGGAGCTCAATGCTCTTAAGACATTGGAATTGATGGTAGACTTTAGGAGAGCTCCTCCTCCCCTCCCCCCACTCACCATCAACAACACCACAGTCACATCTGTGGAGTTTTTTAAGTTGGCAGTATTTCTTCGCATATATGAGATCAAAAGAACTGCAATGAGAAGAGCTGAAATAGCTCAGTGGGGGGGAAATTATCCAGGGAAACCTGGTTTAAATGTTCTTGCCAAACTTGGGGGAGATTTAGCACAGAGCATTTGTCATTTCATTCTAACCTACCCCAGAATAAATGATCCTTTTTCATTTCAGCAAATGTAGTGCTGGAATGTTGATCTGAGTTGTGCATCATTAATGTATTTCGTTAGCCAGCTGCAGACTTTAATGCAGTTTCAAATTAAGTCACTGGAATTATAAACAAGAAGACAGCAAATGGAATTGAGCAGGTGCCAAGGCAATGGAATACTTAGCATTGGAAGAGTAGCTTCCCTGATAATTGAGTTTTGCAAATGACAGAAAAGCTGTTTAAAATTCCAAAGTCTTCCCAGTGCTTCTCAATTTACAACGAGAATATAATCATCAGTAATTTCTTTAGTTCTCAGTACCTCATTCAGGTTTCTGAATCTGATCGATGAAGTATCCATCCGAGTAAAAATAATTATTGTTTCCATTTGTTAGTCGCTCACCTTGAATCTGGAATGGAAACATATATTATGAAAAATGTAAATTGCACGCAGCACAGAAAAAGGCCCATCAGCTCATCAAGTATCTTCCAACCATGTAGCCCCAATTCACTCCAGTCGTACATTAATCCCACTGCTTTCATCATCCTGCACCCCATATTCTAGCACTCATCTCATCAGGGGGAATTTATAGTGGCCAACCAACTCAACAATGCATGTCCCTCGTATCCTAAAGGGGAAATATCAGTGTAGGTGTGGACATTGGTCCCACTGCTTGCCTACATAAGTTTTGAACCAATTCCCTGTGTGACCAAAATCAGATATTTGACACTGTTCAGGTAATTACCGAAAATTCAAGGCAGCTGCACTTGCATATTGGATAGCTCTAAGTATAGAATGAATTATTTTCCCTTCAGTTTTGTGCTTTCTCCCTTTTCTCAAGATAGTTGCTTCTGCATCGCACATAGCTGGTTTCTTTCTGTCCTCTGGGACTTTGAGAACGTATGCATTACCTCCAATACAACCTGGTTGTGATTAAATTGAATAAACTTGGCATGTGAGACTAGATCTTCCAGGGGTAATGATCCAGTTATTTAATGTACCATATCATAAATATCCAGCAGGTCAGGCAGCATCTGAGGAGAGGAAAACAGAATTAATGTTTGCAGTCAGAGACCTTCCATCAACAACCTTGTCAGTCACCAGAAAGCTTGTTTGCCAACAGTAGTCACTGTCTGTTCATTTGAAGTTGCCTCAGAATATTATTCCGTTTTGGCAAACAATGCATAATGCAATAACAACAGGCTCAAATACTGCTCTGAACCAAAGCCAATATTGAGCACCAAATTCCCCTCTCCGGTGACTCGCCATTCAGCACTTTATAAACTGCTACCGCTTTTATAATGAGGTGAAACCATTTGTGAATTTTACTTTCACAC
Source organism: Amblyraja radiata (assembly GCF_010909765.2). Lineage (NCBI taxonomy): Eukaryota > Metazoa > Chordata > Chondrichthyes > Rajiformes > Rajidae > Amblyraja > Amblyraja radiata. The sequence goes on from NC_045960.1 coordinate 66,281,304, forward strand.
TTACCTGTTCATTCTTAATATGGTATTTTCTCAGACTCTGGCAGAGTTATTTGTCATTTTGTTGCAACTGGAAGAATTTTATTCATGTCGTTAATCTGCGGTATAGTTTCATAAACCATTGTGAGGTTGAGATTTCCAAACTAGTAGGATCAATTTGGAGAAATTATCAGAAAGGAAATTTCAGGAGAGAGGTGACCTACTGCCATCTGTTGCAGGACATTCATTTGTTAGTAATATCAATATTTGTAATACAGTGCTGATGAAGAGCTTTCTGTTGAAATCGAAGGTATACAAAGAGCTGGAGTAACTCAGTGGGACAGGCAGCATCTTTGGAGAGAAGGAATGGGTGACGTTTCTGGTCGTGACACTTCTTCAGACTAGTTAGGGAAAAGTGAAACGATAGGTATAGACGATAATGTAGAGAGATAAAGAACTGAATGAAAGATATGCAAAAAAGTAACAATGATAAAGGAATCCGGCCATTGCTAGCTGTTGGGTGAAAACGAGAAGCTGGTGCGACTTGGGTGGGGGAGGGATAGAGAGAGAGGGAATGCCGGGGTTACTTGAAGTTAGAGAAATCAATATTCATACCACTGGGCTGTAAGCTGCCCAAACAAAATATGAGATGCTGTTCCTCCAATTTGTGTTTAGCCTCACTCTGACAATGGAGGAGACCTAGAACAGAAAGGTCAGTGTGGGAATGGGAAGGAGAATTAAATTGTTTATCAACCGGGAGATCAGGTCAGTCCAGGCAGACTGAGAAAAGGTTTTCAGCTAAACAATTGCCCAGTCTTCGTTTGGTCTGGCCGAGAGTCCACATCTTGAACAACGGATACAGTAGATGAGGTTGGAGGAGGTGTAAGTGAATCTCTGCTATTTTGGGTAGAACTGGAATTTTTTCCTGTTTGTGTCCACCTCTGGGATTGTCCAGCTGACATTGACATGCCTAGAGCTGTGCACTGGACTATTTAATGCAGCATATTTTACTGTAAGTGCAGTGCTGCATAATGGAAGTCTGATGAATGGCCTTGCAGAAATCTAATTCTGACATTGCAATGTTATCCATAGCAGATTTGAATCTCGTGAAAAATTTAATTTTGTGTGAATAATGCATGTGTTCAAAAATTGAATGGATCTGAAGTCGGAACGGAAAAGATCTCTGTCAGATCACTGTCTTTTAACACCTAATTTAAAACAGGTGATGAAATTGTAAATATAATTTACATGCAAGTTTCCTAAGTCCTTTGATTTCACTCAAAATAAGTTCAGATAAAAGGCATTAAGGCAGATGGAGGTAATTGTTTTACCTTGTACATATTCATAAAGATTGTCCAAATTAACATGAAAAACATATGATTTAAAAAAATAAAAGAATTAATGCATTTCTGTCAAGGTTATGAAATAAAATGTCCCTAACAAGTATAAGACAAACTGCTGGAGGAACCCAGTGAAACATTCCTCCAGCAGTTTGTCTTATACTTGTTAGGGACATGAACACATGCATTATTCACACAAAATTAAAATTTTCACGAGATTCAAATCAGGTAGCATATGTGGAGGGAAATGGAGATATGACATTTTGGTTTGGGGACCCTTCTTCAGAACCAACCCAAAATGTCATCTGTCCATTTCCTTCTAAGATGCTACCTGACCCACTGAGTTCCTGCAGCCGTGTTTTTTTTTACTCAAGATTCCAGCATACGTGGGCTCTGGTGTCACCAATAAAGATCAGCGAAATGAATACTGCGTATTTTCCAGCTACGTTGAAGACATTTTATAATTATTTGGATTATAATTCCCAACAAATTTATTTGTTCTAAATGGAATTTTTATACACATAAATAACAATTGCGCAACATTTAATGATCACTGAAGCAGATGATGATGTTGCAGTGAAATATTGTTATTATGAATGCATCACCAGAGCCAGCATTGTGTTTTTCTGGATTGAATTTCTGCATATTTTGTCGTGTTGTCTTATAGCCCTGTGCCTCTGCAGTTTTTATGATGCGTGAGATCGCCTTGGTCAGAGAATTTGCTTCAACATATATGCATTATGTGAAGTGGAAAAGTGTTTAAGAGAAGCCTGTAAATACTTAATAGCAAAAATAAAAATTTAAACAATGCTTCAGTGCCCCCTGTCAGAGTTCATCTTTCTGGTTGATTGATTACTCAATTTGTGTTTCTAGATACTTTAGTTTTGGAGAGTTGAGTATTCAACAAAAGTCAGAAAGAACTCAGCTGAACAAACTGAGAAGGTGTTACTGAACAGGTATCAGGGATGCAAGTGATTTGTTACGTCATAACTTTAATCATTATGTTACAGCCCTAATTAAAATGTCTGGGGTGCTGATCATCAAGAAAACAAGTACAAAACAAGTTAAATCAAGGATACATTGAGTGTCATCACACATCATGCTTCAGTTTGATCTAAGTTTGGATAATGTGGTGTAAAAAGTGAGCAACTCTGGAAAGGGAAGCTGCATTGTGATTCACCATGAGAAAGACTGCAACTACTGAAATGGGTGCAACAAATCATTTCCTGAGATCACACTGCCGCCCTTTTCTTTCAAAAGTCTTTGGGATATCTGGTACCTGTATCTTTGTAAAATAATTTTAGAAACAAAGTTTTGATTTTTATTCTTATTGCATGGAATTTTTTAATTTTTTTTCTGCAATTCTTCTCTCCAGTAATGTTGAGCCACGATGGGGTAAAAGGCTGAATATCTCTGTTCCATTAATTCAGTTCTATTTGTTGCCGATGTTGATATTGAATGGCACTCAGTGCTTCCTATTGAATAGAGGTCAAGTTTCTAAAGGAATGCATGATGCAATTAAAAATTATTCCAAAAACCGTGATGTTTGCAAATAAGTCAATATATGTGGAAACTGCAAAGGGAAATAATTTGCTTAGCTGGTGCTCATCAAATTGTAATATTTTCAAATTGTCAACTCATGGAACTAACTTTCATCAATTGCAGTTTCTTGATACTGTTCCTCATTGTGAACAAAATTGCTTTCAACATCAGTATAAGCAGGTTGAATATAATTTATTTCCTACTATGACAAGACTTTTTGGCCTCTCTGGTAAGTTAAAAATAAAATGAATCTAATTTGTCCATTTTACAACTATTACTTGAATATTCACAGATTGAGTAAGGTTGTTGTTTACTGGTTATATGACCATTTTGAACAAGTTGATAAAATAAATGAGAGATATTTGAGGGGACTGTGGCTGTGAAATATGTCCTTCTGGGTCGTTAAGAGACTGTCGTTCTGAGCCAAAATAAAGACATTGTTAGCATGTACGAAGAGATGAGATGGGTTATTGAAGGAGGTTAGGACAACAGGGTTCCGGAGCTCAGCAGCCTCATTCTGGGACTGTGAGCCATGTACAAGATAAGCATGAAAGGCCTGTTTGCACAATGTAATTTTATGCATTTCTGTAATGGACGAAGCTAATTGTTATTAAAATTCAGAAGTAGATATATTTCATTGAGATGTGTTTCATTAATCACCAAAATCATAGCAGATGAACACGCCAGTAAAATGTTATTGAGGCAATCAACCCAATGGGTGGGAACTAAGAGCCCTTGGGACACCAGATGATTTTGTGAAAGATAATGTTTTTCAAAATTGTTAATTGCGGATGACTTTGTGAAAGAATATTTTCCAAAATTATCGTTTGAAGGTTGCAGGACACAGGCACACTTGAGCAACACCATCTGTATACGGTTAATGGCAAAAGCTTCACCAGCATTGATGTACAGGGGGATCTTGGGGTCCATGTCCATAATGCCCTGAAAGTGGCAACACAAGTAGATAGAGTGGTATAGAAGACACATGGTATGCTTGGCTTCATCGGTTGAGTTATTGTGTATAAGAGTCAGAAAGGCATGTTGAAGCTTTATTGGACTTTGGTTAGACCACATTTGGAGTATTATGTACAGCTCTGGTCGTCCCATTACAGGAAGGATGCGTAGGCTGTGGAGAGGGTATAGAAGTGGTTTACCAGAATGCTTCCTGATTTGAGAGTATTAGCAATAAGGAGAGGTTGGACAAACTTGGGATACTTTTCTCTGAAACGTCGAGGTTGAGGGGAGACATGATAGAAACATATCAAATCATGAAGAGATAGAAATAGTAGACAGAATCTTTATCTCAGTGGAAATGTCAAGAACTCGAGGGCAATGTTTTATGGTGAAAGAGGTAAATTGTAAATGAGATGTGCTGGGCACATTTGTTAGAACAGAGCAGTGAATGCCTGGAACTCACTGCCAGGGTGGTGATGGAGGCAGATATGATAGTGGCATTTTAAAAGGCTTTTAGATAGGCACATGGATATGCAGGAAATAGAAGGATATGGATCACTTGCTGACAGAAGAGATTAGTTTAACTTGGCATCATGTTTGGCATGGACATTGTGGGCGAAATAGGTCTGTTCCTGTACTGCACTGTTCTATGTAAGATTTAAACTACTTTTTGTCAAAATAGACAAATTAATGAAATAAAAAGATGTTAAGGGAAGATGTTGAATGAATAATCGGATCAAAATGTATGAAAAGATTTCAAGGAATATTGCCAACGGCAATTCATTTTATGCAGTCTGCATGAATTTTAGTAAATCTTTTGTCAGGTACCACACGACAGCTGAGTCAGAAAATAAAACATCCATGGGATCCAAGGCAGAGAGGCAATTGGATTGTAATTAGGAAATGAAATGGTCATATTTTACTTTAACATATTTATTTCAATATTATCATTTTCAAATGTTTGCCAAGTTGATTATTTAAGTAGTTATTTAGATATTAGTTTAGTTTACAGGAATTGAAAGTCAAGAAATTTTCTAGTGATATATTGTATGTGCAGAAGTTCACCGATTAATGCAATTCCTTACAACTGCTCTGTTTGAAATGATCATGTACAGTAATGCTTGATTCAAACGAAGGGTCCCGACCTTATCAGTCCATTCCCTCTGCAGATGCTGCCTGATCCACTGAGTTACTCAAGCACTTTATGTTTTGTTCAGGATTCTTGCATCTACTGTTCCTTGTGTCATTGCAATGCTTATGCAGCTTCAAAAATATAAATTGCAAGTAGCAGTTTTGTTTAGCAGAATCGCGTGTGAAAACTAAATATCTTTTAAATGTCAATCTTTTAATGCAAACCTGAATGATTTTGTTCAAACAAAATGCTTGGTGCACCAACAGTGGTTGGTTTAAATAATCCTTCTTCATAAATCCTTTTCACAAATCCTAGTTTAAAAGTGGAACTAATATAAGTGGAATTATGCAGGTAAGTGAATGAGTCGTTCTGCAAAATCTCATTTACAATAAACGAGTTTGGTATTCTGACTGCTCATGCCCAGGTCATAGTTCACTCGCGATAAACATTCTCGGCAACTGTGCTGCTGGATGTCTACAAACCTGCGTTTCATCCATAGTCAGGATCAAACCCAGGCCTCCAGCGCTGCAAGTGCTGTTGAATTGCTACTGAACTGTCCCTGTCCCCTCCCGAGTGTCACATCCCTGTCCAGGGGCGGCCGGAGATGTCCGGGGTGACCCTGGACTGACGGGACACCGGCCCGTTGCAGTGGCGGCCCAGGCTTACAACCAGCGCGGAGAAGAAGCGCTAACTCCGCTACTTCGGGCCTGTGTCCCATCAGTCCAGGGCTGTCGCTTAATTCGGCGGGACAGGCAGAGTTGAGCTGGAGTTAGCGCTTTTTCTCCACGCTGGCTGTTAGCCTGGGCCGCCACTGCAACGTGCCGGGAATGTTGCACAGTTTCCAAGAATGTTTATTGCGAGTGACCTTTGACAAATTCCATGATTCCTTGCGGTTTTCGGAATACCGAACTCACTTATTGAAATCTGCTGATGTTTGAGGAGAGGAGACCTTCCAACATCTCCTGCTGTTAAAGGATTGATTTTGAACAAGGTAAAGGAGCTGCTCTCGTGTATGTCTGTACTGAACAGCTTTGTTAAAAAATAGTTCTTCTGCCCTTGGAAAATCATTGCTTTTGGCTGTAAAAATGATTTTTAAAGGTTTACAGTTTTTGCATTATAATTCTACATCTGACTGGTTACTCATTATCATTGTGTAATTATGTTTCAACATCACATTACGCTGATGTGAAACACTCGAATAGTTCACGTCAATGGCCCCTGCCTGCATACAAACAAAACCAGCCTGAAGCATACACATTCATAATTAGACTGATGGTAATTTTAAATCATTAATTTCATCCTGGCTAATGTTTAAAAATCTACTTGCACACTCATGCTTTATGGTGCTATATAATTACCACCTTGAAGTGATGCTCACTTTCCTTTTCCTAAATTAAAATTCAATTTTCTATTGTGAATCATTCCTGGAAATGTAATGCATTTAGGTTTTTCTTGTCTCGTCTCCATCACCACTTTGCTGTGCAGCAAAATGACAAAAGCTTCAAACAGCAAAAGTAGATAGCTGCAATGTCTGACATTTAACAGTTTTCAGGTCATTGGCCTTTGAAATATTCGGAGTCTAACTTCACTGCCGGCCCTTTGAAATGCATTTGATAGAGCTTCTTCGGTCTCATCGCTAACAAGGTCTATATCAGCAGGATTTAATCACACATTGGCATGTTGGAAAATCAGCCCATTTCTGAAAGGGCTAAAATATGTTCATTCACTCATGTACACACACAAACCGAGAACTGGCAGAGACTGATTACTGCTGGAGGGCTGTAATATTCTGTGCTATGCCAGCACTGTATCAGCTGCCAGCCAGACGATGATAGGTTATCACGTGATCTTTACTCGAATTAATCTCGAAGGTTTGTTCTGCTTCCAGCCAATGAGAAATAGCTTTCATTTGGACGAAGCTGGAGCCAAACCTCCTTCATAGCTTTCTGCTTCTTTCTGATCTCGACAAACTGCAGGCAAGTAATTGCCTACCTGCACAGATTCCAGCCAGAATTTAATTAAAGGGATCACTTATAAAGTAGTTGTTTGGCATACTTGAGGTGGTGAGTATTTCATTCTCCAAACTCATGCTGTGTTTGGAGGCTTTTAGTTAATTTTTGATGTACTGTATGTAATCAGTGACTAATGCAGATAGCTGGAGGTCAGTGTTTGGGGCTTTGTTTGAAGCAGGCATTTTGTTTGATAAAAGCTCAGCAATTGTGCCTGCAGTGAATAATATGATTCAGAAACAAAGTATTCTGTATATCAAATAAGGTGATGAGAGGTACCTATAACGGTGGCTGATTATCAAGGTTAGAGTATGAAATATCGGGGTTCACCTTAAAAATAAAATTCATTGAAGAAGTCAGGATGTCGGACCTTAAAAAAATAAGTTCATAACTCATTGCGTATCTAACCTGTTGAGGTTGCTATATATATATAATTCTAATTTAAGTAGCATTGTGTCTCTACAAAGTTTTGATTTTGCTTTGCTGAGAGTATTTTGGGTATTCGTTGCTATTTTAAGTTCTTTAAAATTTAAAAGAAAATAAACTATCCAATGCTATCTTTGATTATTATAACATTATTTAGGCAAGTAAAGATGCCAACTGCACCTCTCATCTACTTTTCCTCTCTTAAAGTGTAAGCCTTTGAAATTTAAAATCAGATGGCATGCGGAGTAAATGTATAGGACATAATCAATATGGGTGGAGAGCTCATAGAGCTAATTATATGCAAAACAAAGTTGCCCAGTTATATTTTGGTATTATTTGTACATTGCTCGCAAAATAAGCAATGTTTCTGCCAATGTATATAAAACTAAAGTTCAAAGATTAGAATAATTTCAATCAGAGAAAAGGCAGCTTCTGACTGGAACTTGCAAACTTAAGTATCCCTGGAAATATACTGGAGTTAGTGTGTCAGCATCTTAAAGGAGAAAAGATTTGTAAATATTTCAGATATTGAGCAGGACTTTAGATAATCCTGGAGAAGAGTGTACAATTGAATATTAACTCCTTCTTTTCTGAAAAGCCACCTGATTTCATCTAAAATTTTTTAGAATTTGAGCTCTTTTATTTTAAAGTCTATGCAAATTATTAACATTGATATCAAAGATTTCCTGTTCATTGGTATCGATTAGACTCACCAAATTTCTTCAAGTGTTTCATCAATTATAAATGCCTTTATCATTATAACAATATGACGGGGCTCTTTTTCTTCGATTTATTTCAAACCTGAAAATGTTCCATGTGCATATAATTGGTCTTCCCTGTCACGTTCTAAATCTCTCCCATTCATTCATGACAACTGGATTTCGGTCTGAATGCAGAAGGAAATAAAATAAATTAATATACTTCCCACCCTACATCCATTTCCTATGAAGATAAAGTGTTGTCTTTATCCTATATATGTAAAACCTATTATTTTATAAATGGCATTTTCTCGTGTGGTTGCTTTAGATGGAGCATTGTCTGATTGATTGATTCTTCCAGAGCACCTTGAAGCAAGGTTACAGATTTCACACCCTCTCAAGATGATATTACTGAAGTGAACTGAAATAACTGCACCTCCTTATCAAGTAACTGTCACCGCTCATTACAAAAAAAAACATCGAATCTGGTGCAGACATCATATTATTGCCTCTCCACACAGTGCACTTTGTCCCTGAACGATCATCCTGAAGCTGTTCTGCCAACACACATTTCCTCTGATTGTTTATATGCTGATGGAGTTCTCAGACATCTAATGGGAATGGGTTGCAGTCAGTCTGGTATCTGTAAATCACTTGTGAGCAATTTGGGTGAAATCCAACAGCTTCTTTGCCAGTGTAGGATAGTAAAACAAAAAATATTTAGGTAGGATTATTGAACAGAAAATCTAGGTCTATATTAGCTGTGCATATTGTTTGTAGCACGTCAGCAACAGTACATTATGAAATGTTACCTGAAAATAAAATTAGGTTCCTACATGTTAGAAATATAACTAAGAATCAAAGGAACTGCAGATGCTGGCTTACAAAAAAAGACACAAAATGCTGGGGTAACTCAGCTGGTCAGCCAGCATCTCTGGAGGACATGGGTGAAAGGTCATGTCAATACCTTTCTTCTGACCTGAAATGTTGCCTATCCACGACCTCCAGAGATGCTGCTTGTAAACCAGCATCTGCAGTTCCTTGTGTCTCCAGTTTCTTCGTCAGATTGACTTTCTCAGTTTCCTTGCTACATTCTACCCGGTAAAAGTGATCCTGTCACATTTTTTATCATCTTGTCCGACAGGCATACAATTTGCACCACTTTCTTATTCATTATCATCTGAGATTTCATTTGTGTAGGGCTCTCTATTGCATATGAAATGTGAAATTGCTGGGGGTTTGCTTGTCAAAACTTCTGTATCCAGCAGACTAACCTGTATTCCATAGCTCTCTATGCTTGCTCTTAAACTGTCTGAAGCTTAGCTAATGCTTGCAGGCAATTTGGTGCTGCCGCTGCAAGAGTCAAATCATGCGTGTTCATTCACTGATGCCATAAGGAGAGTGCAGCTTTTCGAGCTGATGAAAAGAAAAGGTATTGAATCCACAGCAGTGATCACAATATGAGAGATGAGAAATTATCAACCTGAAATTTCACTCTTTTTAATTAAATGGATCTTTTTTGATAACTTCTGGGCCCTTTAGTGAGGAAAGAGGAAATGTTGTTGAAAATTTCAACTCAAACCTTGGAAACCTTGCAGAGCAGGAATGGTGAAGGGGGTGTTCTAACCTCTCCATGGTATATCTTCATAATTGCTGTTTTTCAAAAGAACACATTGAGGAGAGATGAGACAAATGAATATGTAAGGTAGACAAAAATGCTGGGAAACGCAGCGGGTGAGAAATTAAAATGTAAGTTTAAAAAAAAAACTTTGATGGAAGAGCAACGTGAATAAGCATCATTAAGCTACAAAATCTTGCCCACGAGGTTTTCCATGATTGTATTAAAAACTGAAGCTGGCTGAAGTAAATTGTAGAAGTAATGACAACAGCCAGACACGAATGTTTGTACTAATATCAGTTCACATCCGTGCAACTATGATCAATAATCACAGTGCAGTATTCAGTGAGCTCCTCTCACTGCAGCGGCCACGGTGGCGCAGTGCTTGCAGCGTCGTAGACCCGGGTTCAATTCCGACTACAGGTGCTGTCTGTAGGTAGTTTGTACGTTCTCCCTGTGACCGCGTGGGTTTTCTCCGAGATCTTCGGTTTCCCCCCACACTCCAAAGACGTACAAGTATGTAAGTTAATTGGCTTAGTGTATGTGTAAATTGTCCCTAGTGCGGAGGATAGTGTGAATGTGTGGGGATCACTAGTCGGTGCGGACTCGTTGTGGACTGCAGACTCGGTGAGCCAAAGGGCCTGTTTCCGCGCTGTATCTCTAAACTAAACTAAATACTAAACTGAACTACATGCAATTCAGGAGCTAGGAATACATTTAATTTGTTTTTAATTATTTTGATGGCATGTACTTTGAGGGGACTTGTACAGAACGTGCTCTGTTTCATTCAGGTCAATTAAATACTTTTGTCAGGGATCAAACAACCTTCTGACTGCGTGTTTTTATTTGTCCTTCCTCTGCAGGACGTCACGTCACTTGTTAGTTCACGTTAGTTATAACAGACTATGAACAATTAAAGGAAACCTTTATTTCATGTAGTGTAAAGTGCACCTGGCAACCTTCAAATTACTGTTAATATGGAGCACATCTGGAAGGTAAATATCCACATTCTGCAGTGATGTACTCCATATTATCATCTCTATGCTGTGCCTTGGATTTGTACTATGATATTTTCTCAGTCTTTTTTGGAATGAGTAATAAATACAATTTAATTACTCTTGTGAATTGGCTGTACATGTATAGTGTGATTTTTATTTCATGTGATTTATTTAATTTAATTCAAATCATTGTGTTTTGCCTACAAAGCAGCAAGTAATTGTTTATTTATGATAGATTTAGTTTCATGCAAGTTCTGCTGTCTCCAAACAATTGTAATTCTACATGAATGTTGCTGAGAGCTACGAAAGATGTTTATTATTTCCTTCAGGGAGAACAGTGGTTCCTTTAGGGTTGTCAGCGATTACATGCAGCAATAGGTTAATCGCAGGTGGAGGTCCACTTCCCCCATTCAGTCACAGCAGACATTGATTCGTGCAAATGGATGCATTACTGCAATAACACTTCTTTATGCACTGGGTAAATAAAACGCTGCCTCGCTCTACCATCAATTATTCTGAAGCTTTAATCTCGCTGCTAAATAAATTTAGAAAAACAATTAGCAGACTTTGCTTTATCGAGTCAGGAATTGAAAAAAGGAAAACTATATTCTAGAATTCACGGTGATTGTGAATCCATCAATGTCACCATTGCAGGGAAAGGAATTTGAAGACAACTCCTGGAGTTCAGAGATATGCAGTTAAACATACCAGCTCCAAATTTGCAACCTGTGGAAAAAATAAATAGATGGACATGTCATCATTTTATCTTGCCCACCCCCCCTTCCCCCACCCAAGTTGTCCTGCTAGTTCCACTGTTCACCCAGAGAGTTGTGAATCTGTGGAATTCTCTGCTACAGAAGGCAGTGGAGGCCAATTCACTGGATGTTTTCAAGAGAGAGTTCGATTTAACTCTTAGGGCTAAAGGAATCAAGGGATATGGGGAAAAAAGCTGGAATGGGATACTGATTTTGGATGATCAGTCATGATCATATTGAAAAGCTGTGCTGGCTCGAAGGGCTGAATGGCCTACTCCTACACCTAATTTCTGTGTTTCTATGTTCACATCCCCGTATCCCTTCATGATCACCTCTTCCCCAGCCAACAATGAGCCATTATGGGCTCCACCCTTGGACATCTCTTGCCGACCCTGGGTTTGTTCTGGCCTTTTCCTACCTCCAGTCCCCCCACCCCCACCTACTTTCAGTCTGATGAAGGGTTCTGACCTGAAACATCCTTTTTCTCCACAGATGCTGCCTGACCCGCTGAGTTACTCCAACATTTTGTGTCAATTTTAAGTAATAGGTAGATACAGGTGAGGTGTCCTTTGATTGGACAAAGGCGGAGATGAAAATATAGGAGGTGTGAATCAAAAGCATGGAATAATTGTGAAGCTAATTGTGAATAATTGTGAAGCTAAAGGAAGGAATGCAGGTGGTAGGGGAGCCTGAGGTGAGAAATGAAAATCATTTGTTCTCTATCTCTCGACATCACTGTCTATATCTCTCATTTCCCTTTCCCCTGATTAATCTGAAGAATGGTCTCGACCAGAAACATCATCCATTTCTTCTTTACAGAGATACTGCCTGTCCTGCTGAGTTACTCCAGCATTTTCAGTCTAGAGATCAGGGATGATCAGACTAGTTCAGTTTTAGTTTAGTTTAGAGATACAGCGTGGAAATAGGCCCTTCGGCCCACCGAGTCCGTGCCGGCCAACGATCCCTGCACATTAACACTATCCTATACACATTAGGGATAATTTACATTTATACCAAGCCAATTAACCTACAAATCTGTACGTCTTTGGAGTGTGGGAGGATACCGAAGATCTCGGAGAAAACCCACGCAGGTCACGGGGAGAACGTACAAACTCCGTACAGACAGCACCCGTAATTGGGATCGATCCCGGGTCTCCGGCGCTACAAGTGCTGTAAGGCAGCAACTCTAGCGCTGCACCACCGTACCGACCCAAAACAATAGACAAGCTTGAGGGGTCTGTGACTGAATCCTGGTTCTGTTTTCTTGTGTTCTGTTGTTTTTGTGTAATGGTCAAAATGGTGTGATGAGGGAAGAAATTGCATAAGAAAGAGCAGAAGAATGTTGAGACAACATTCTTTAATTTAAAGGCATTTTAAGTAAGTGCCTAAAATCAATTGCAAGTACCCACGCAATGTGTCTCCAGGGAAATAAATAAATATCACTTTGGCTTCTTTAATTACAGTTACTATAATTTCAAACAATAGATTTATTCCATTCCTTGGGTAATTGTTATCTTGGAAAACAATTAAAAATGTGCATTGGGGAGCTGCAGGTGTCATCAAAACTCAAGCCAAATTCATGCCATATCTGAAGCCAACATTTACATCTTGGCCCATTATTCCTTACTGACACATTATCAAGTTCAGCCAAGTTGATTCAAATACTTTGATTTTGATTTACTTAAGTACAAGAGAGCTCAGCTTTACATTTTGTTATTTTCCAATTTTAGTAAACAACAAAATCATGAATCCGCCCTAAACTGATATTTTCAGGTAAATGCATGAAATATAATCAACAAAACAAAAAACTGAAGTGTTTTTGAGATACCATGGCCTCTATTTTTAACGGATCACAATCATTGCAGAGCGTTATGGATGCAGGCCAGTCCATCAAGCAAACTAACCTCCCTTCCATTGACTCCATCCATGAACTTGGATCTCTCGGTCTCTGATCATTTGAGAGGGTAGGCCTTAAGATTTATATTTGCAAGTATTTTATCAACCAGCTCTGACTGCACCACATTGTCCTCCAACAATAACAGATCACATCAAGACTGTGGAAAAGAATGGACCATTTCCCGTATCTTGGGAACCAAGTGAAGTCAGATATCGATGATGGCATTTGTCTTTGCCTTCAATGCACCGGCACAGCTTTTGAGTGATAGAAACATAGAAAAATATAGAAAAATAGGTGCAGGAGTAGACCATTCGGCCCTTCGAGCCATATGATCATGGCCGATCAGCTAAAATCCTGCTTTTTCCTGCTTTTTTCCCATATCCCTTGATTCCTTTAGCCCTAAGACTAAATCTAACTCTCTCTTGAAAACAGATTGATAATGTTCCATTGACGAGGTAGGATTAGAGTTGTGCAGGTTCATTCGAGAACCCAATAATTGTGGAAAAGTGGTCAACTGGCGTGGTTTCTATACCTCATGCCTGCACCTCACCATACCTGTGCAAGCGACAAGAAACTCAACTTACAGCGAAAAGAGGGTCTTACCCAGATGGTGGGGTTCCTTGATAGATGCTGCATTCTTGAGACAGTACCCCCTCATTCTCATGTAGATGCTTTCAATGGTGGGGAGGGTAGTGGCTGTGATGGACTAGCTGAGTCCACCAATCTTTACAGCCCCTTGTGTTCCTGCACAGTGCACTATACCCCACCAGGCCATGATGCAACCAGTCAGAATACTGTCTGTAGTGTATCTGGAAATATTTGTTTGAATATTTGGTGATATTGCTGAATGTCTCTTAACTTGTTTAAAAAATGTGGATCCAACACTTTATGAATTCCTAGCTTTCCCTACATGATACCACCAGTAGGCTGCTTGATCTTCCTAACATTGAGAACAAAATTGCGGTTCTGGCACCATTCAATCAAATTTTCAATCTTTCTCCTGTATTCTGACTCATCATTGCCTGTTATTCATTTAACGACAGTGCTATTGTCTGCAAATTTAAAGATGGCATTGGAGCTGTGTCTGCTACACAATCATGGGTGTAGGGAGAGTACAGCAAGGGACTGAGCACACAGCCTTGAGGTGCTCCTGTGTTGTCGACTTTTTGAGGAGGAAGTGTAGTTGCCAATTCTGAGCATACTGATTTTGGTCTGCCAATAAGGAAGTTGAGGGTCCAATTGCACAACCGTGACTGGAGACCCAGTTCCATGAGGTCGACAATAGGTTTGGAGGATATGATGATGTTGAACGCCAAGCTGTAGCCGATGAACAACAGCCTGATGTATGTATTGTTTGACACTTGGCTCTCGTTCAAGAAAGGTTATTTTATAATTAATAAAGGACTCGTATCTCTCATGTATTTGATTGTAACAAAAAATCTGGGCAGTTGCCGCATGTCTGATGCCAAGTGTCTGTTGGCTCAGTTATGTGACCTCTTTTTACACAACTCTCACTCTCACAGTTTGACAACTCCCTCACTTAACTGTCTGTTCCTCTTCCACACCCCTTCCCACTGACCGTTGTTGTTCAGCTCATTTCAAGGAAATTCAGACATTGATTTGCACTAAAATCCGCCATGTGATACTTGAGTTTGGTTTATTTGCATTCAGTCAAAAAAGATTTCTTCATAATTATCGAAGTACCTGCCTCTTTACAATATTTGCATTGAAAGTGGTAAAATCAGTGAATGCAGGCTTTCAGCTTTGCTCACCCAGTATATGAACCAGCTGGTTTAGTGAGGCTTCTCTTCAATTTTGGGTAATGCTGTGCAGTTAGCCCTATTTGGTCTTGGGTCCTGAATAACTGAGGTGCATTTGAGGGAATAGCAAGTTAATATTGGGATCCAATGTATCCTATGTTAAAGTGTTCTGTGCAGAGATTGAAATTATGGTACACTGACCTGCTTGCACCTAAAATCACCTCTTTCAAAAAAAAGTCACAAAGTGCTGGAGTAACTCAGTGGGTCGGGCAGCATCCCCGGAGAGTGTGGATAGGTGATGTTTCAGACATGAAGTGTCACCTGTGCACGGTTTTCAGATATGCTGCCTGACCCGCTGAGTTACTTCTGCACTTTGTGTCTTTTTTGTAAACCAGCATCTGCAATTCATTGTTTCCATGTTCACCTGTTTCCAAGCTTATGTGCTATTTTATCCATCAATTATTCTGACTTTATTGGTTGAAGATTGATTTTAGTCTTTGCTCATCATAGCGAAAGTGATTTCTTTTCTCAAAAGATCTGAATTCTTTGGAGTTCCCTGTCACAGAGAATCGTGGAGGTGGAGTCTTGGACCATACTTATGGTGAAGATTGACAGTTATTTAGGGGAATTGGAGGGAGGGTGAAAATGAGTCTTAGATTGGATGATCCATGATCTATTTCACTGGTAGAGAATGCTTGGGGACTAATGTACTCATCCCAGACCCTGTTCCTCATGTTCTAGCAATTGGATTGAATAAAAAACATCTCATGCATTTTAGTTGTCGAATTGTAGTTTTATATCAAAAGAATATCTTTGCAATTTTAACCTTTCAGAAACTGTCTGATCTACAGAGTCAGAGAGTGTTGAAACAGGTTCCCCGCCCAACTTGTCCTCACCGACCAACATGCCCCAACTACACTGGTCCCACCTGCCTGCTTTTGTTCCATATCCCTCCAACCTATCCTATCCATGTAAATCCATGTATAAATTTGTGCTTTTTCTGCGTTCCTTTAAACATTTGAATATTCATAGTTCTCTTTCTTGTCTCAGAATTTAGCTGTAAATCATCTTGCATGTCCTGAATATATATCTTTTCATTTTTAATGTGAGGAATATCTTGTAATTGAGATTTGTTTTGGTTAGGTTTGTTTTAATATTTGTGAAATATTTATTCATCAGAAAATTAAAAATTGAATATTCAATCAACATTGTAATATATTGGTAAATTTGAAATGTAGAAAATAATCTAACTGAAGGAAGCTTTAACAGCCTATGCCCACAAGTTCAGATTTGATCAGATCAGTGCAAGCATTTGTTATGTATAATGAAACTTATTGTAGAAACATTTTTTGAAGTTTGCTTTCATCTTTTCATCGTGTACTTCAGCTAAGCCATTCATGGCACAATACAGATATAAAATCCTATCTAGGGATTCAGATATGACAATGGATAACTAATTCTGCCCTGAGGATTTGTTGAGCAGTGATTGTCAAGAAAAAGACCATTGAGCATTGAATACCTTCATTTCTACATTCCCATGGCTGTGCAAATACAAATACATTTATTGTGATCTTTTCCTTCATGTTAGATTAAATAATTATTCCCTTGGATTTAAGTTAATACACTTTTGTCCCCAGTGTACTAATATAGCCTTTAGCTATTTGGGGCAAAAAAAGTTTGAAGGTCAAGACCTCTGACCAACACAAAACTCGCTGTTTATTGGGCAGCAGTAAATCCCATGCTCAGTTCACCACCGAGGCAAGTGATGCCCACAGCAGGAACCTCAACATACCGAAGATAGCCACAAAATTCTGGAATAACTCAGCGGGACAGGCAGCATCTCTGGAGAGAAGGAATGGGTGACGTTTTGGGGCGAGACTCTTCTTCAGACTCAGACTGAGAAGGATTGATGAGGGCGGGGTGACAGCCATTGTCTACATACACTTTATCAGTGCCTTTGACAAATTCACGGAGTAGGCAGGTCCAGCACGAAGATCTCATGGGATCACAGTGAGCTGGCCAATTGGATACAAATTTGGCTTTGTGATCGGAATCAGATGGTAGTAGTGCAGGGTTGTTTTTAAGATTTGAGGCCTCTGACCAGCAGTGCTTGGTCCACTATTGTCTGTCATATATATTAATGATTTGGATGAGGTAGTGGTTGACAACGTTGGTAAGTTTGTGATCGGACACAAACAATTTGTGAGTTAGTGGACAGTGAAGAAGGTTATTTCAGATGACAACAGGATCTAGAGCGAGAAAAGTGGGCCAATGAATGGCAGGTGGAATTTAACTCAGACATATGCAAAGTATTGCATTTTGTTACATTAAACCAGTGCAGGACTTGCATCATAAATGGCAAAGCCCAAGTAAGTACTGTCGAATAGCAGGACTTTGGGTACAAGTACATACTTCTTTGAAAGTAGTGACCCAAGGATGGTGAAGAAGGCATTTGGTGCACTTGACTTCATCAGTCAGGGCAATATGCACAAGATTGCAACGTCATGTTACAACTGCACAAGACATTTAGTATTGGAGTATCGTGTGCTGTTCTAGTTGCAGGCTATAGGAAGGATGTCATTGAGCTGGAAAGTGTGCAGGAAAGATTCACAAAGATGTTGCAGGGACTGGAGGGCTTAACTTCAATAGGGAGACTGGATCTGTGAAGGCTTTTTCCCCTGGAGAATAGGAGATTGAGGAGTGATCTTATGGGGGTTTCATGAAATCACGAGGGGCATAGATAAGGATTTGTTGGTCTTTTTCCCAGGGTTAGGGAATCAAGAACTATAGGGTTTAAGTTGAGTGGGGGGAAAAGGAAAATATTTATTAGGAATCTGAGGGCGATGAGGAGCTTTCATAGGAAATTGGAGAGGCAGGTATAAATACAATGATTAAAATATATTACAGCAGGTCCATTAATAGGAAAGGTTCAGAAGAATATGGGTCAAATACAGGCAAATGGAACTAGCTCATAAAAACAACTTGGTTGACTTTACTGAGTGGTAGTGAAGGGCCTGTTACCGTGTTGGCCACTGTCTCCCAGCATGGAATCCCTGATTATACCCACAGCCCCGATGACCACCCCCAGCAGCGTGTTCCAGAGATTTGCCATCCTCTGTGTAACCAAATTCTCCTTTAAGCTTTGCCTCTCTTACCTTAAAGCTGTGCCCCCTAGCCTTTGATTTTCCCATACTGGAAAAAAGGTTTTGACTGCCTACCCTATCTATGCCTCCCTTTTTTTTAATTTACCCTTAGGTCTCTCTGTAACCTCCAGCATTTCCAGACAAAACAATCTAAGTCTGCCCAGTCTCTCCCTGTAGCTAATACCCCCTAATCCAGGCATCATTCTGCACCCTTCCCAAATGCGGCCTACCCAAAGTCATGTAAAGCTGCATTATTAGTTCCTGACTCTTATACTCAATGCCTGACCTGCGAAAGCAAGCATACCATATGTATTCTTTACCACAACCCTTGTGGCATGGTGCATATATGAAATCACAGTGTATGATCCAAATACAAGAATAGATAACTAATGCTTTAATGAGGATCTGACTAGCAGTTACTGTCAGGAAGTAAATTGCCCAGGCCAAATACTATCTGCATAGATTTTGAATGGAACGCTTTGATTAAATATTTCCTCTTGAAATTTGAAGGGTTGTTAGATTTCTTAAGAACATTGTTTATCTTGAAACATTTTTAACTAGATGCAACTTTAAGGTCTTTTGGCTGAAATGTACTCTCAACATGCCTTTTCAAGAAATAAATCCATTACGACAAGCATTTAAGATTTGTCCTCCAAAGCATTGAAGCATCTTTTATTTTCGGAAAGTCATTTAAAAGTTCTTATTGCTCATGCATTGTTATTTCATCTGCGTCCAAAAATGTTTACCTCTACTGTAAAACATTTTTGTGTCCAGTGGGCGGCTTTAATTGCTGTTCTGGGTTTGTCTATTAAACTTTCCCTCGGCAGGTTATTATGCAACTTGTATTGACAAGATCATTTTTTATTGTGTTTGCTGTGCATCACCCAACATAAAAAAAACACAGATGCAAAGAATGAGCCAAGGATAGGGAGTACTGTCATGTGACTTAGCAGTGTTCTCCTGTCCATGGAAATCCTGTTTCCATGGAGACAGCAGCAGTATGCATCAGAATTTACATTCACCATTGCTGAGGAAGGAAGAGAGTATGAGAGACGCCTAGCAGTAAGAAAGGCTGGATCCATGACAGCAGCTTCTTTGCAACATTCAGTTCCAGAAGGTTGGCTGTCATTGAGAGCATTGTTTTTCTTTTTTTGTCCTTCATGCTGTAATGCTAACCTCTTTTTTTTTCAGGGTTCAACTGTATGATTGGCATGAACATTGAGGTTTTTGTGATGCAAAAGCTAATGGAAAAAAAACTTTTATTCGCATACTTGAATTTTGGAATACAGTACAGAGTTGATGCTAAGCTGCACACAAATGTGTGTTCAGATGTTATTACTTTTTTTAGTGTTGAGTGTGATTTCTTTCTACTTTGTTTTATTGTTTGTGAATAATATTGATCTCTGAGAATGATCTGCTCCTTAGCTGCAGAAATTTGTGGCTCGATACCTTTAAGAATTTTTCAGACTAGTTATGTTTTGTGATATTTGAAATATCCTCAAAAAGATATCAAACATAATAATGTTGAATACAATAATCCACATTGAACTAAAATAAGTACTAATAATATAGAAATTAAAATAGTTAAATTGTGAAATATTCAACAGAAACATAGTTTTGAAAATATCATGTAAACTAAAGTTGTGGAGTCACACAGCACAGAAGCAAGACCAAGATGCCCATCGACACTACTCCCATTTTCCTGTATTTGACCCACATCTCTCTGAACCTTTCCTATATATTATGTACCTGTGCAAATGTCTTTGAGATGTGATAGTACTTGTCTCAACCATTTAGGACTAGGGTGGGAGAATATTAGCTAAAACATTATTGAGCAGCTGGACAACTTATATTGGCAATACAAGTTATAACAACAAATTGATTATCAGTTTGGAATGGATAAAAGGGATGGTGCAAAACTTATTTTTTGTTTTTAGCATTAGCAGCTTTAAGATGTTTCCATTCATATTGAAGCATTCATTTATATTAATTGCCTTTGACTCTTCACCTCTAGATTTATGGTTTTACTCTGGTTTTTGTCAATGCCTAGGTTTTTTGATGTTCTTGCAACCCAGTTACTTCCTCCCTGTACCATAATCTTTGAACAAAAGGAAGATTTTGTGAATACTGGTTGGGCACTGTCCCAGAGGCCAATATACTGTATACTCTGAGGAAAGCACAACGTGCTGGAGGGACTCAGCAGTTCAGGCAACATCTGGGAAGGAAAAGACTGATTGGAAGGAAATAAAAGTGTGGGGCTGGTGAACTGGAAGAAGAAATCAGTAACAGGGTGTGAAGGGGAGTTCGCCGGAGATGATGAGATTGGTGATGGCTCTAGGGGGGGGGGGGGGGGGGGGGGGGGGGGTGGAATCGTAGAGTGATCAGTCTGGACAAAGATCCTGACCCGAAACATCATATGCCCATTCATTCCCTCCACAGATGCTCTTTGACCCGCTGAGCTCCTTCAGCACTTAGGTTTTTTGCTGAAGACTGCGGCATCTGCAGTTTTGTGTGTCCATTATTAATACAAGCTATATTAATACAAGCTCTGCCTTTAACAGTTCTCTTCAGCCTGCCTTGGCATTCTGTTATATCTAAAAGCTGTCTTTCTTCCTTCAGATTGCTATTTTCTGTCCGACAAAGTCTTTCGTTCTCCGTACATGAAGCTTGGTCAACAATCAATAAAGCAGTTTCAGCGCAATGTTGAGGCAACTTACAAATTACCAGTTTTTGGTTTTGTTTCGAATTGTGATAATGATAAGAGCTTTAAAAACAAAACAGCACAAAGATAGATTTCTATGCACCAAAAAAGTTCACAACATTCAGAAACATGACAGAACATAAAATAACCATTCAAATCAAGTAATGAAATGAGGTTCAATAACTATAATTATATAAATCAATTTTGACAACGTGTCATTGGTTCAGACTAGTGGGGAAATAAAATTGCAGCTGGTGCTTTTAGCAAAAGGGTATTTTAGATAATTTGTGGGAATATAACTGAAATATTCCACAATTTCCCAGCACTGTCTTCAAACAAAGTGGTTACTTTGGAGATATGAGGCTATGTGAGCAGGAGGATATTAAGATGTTGTTCTCTAATTCAAGAAGAGAACCAGAAGTTAATCTTTTCATGGTGAGTGAAGGCAGAGAATACATGACCTATCTTAAAAATGCATACACAATTTAGATAAAATGCGAATTTAGTTTTAATACAAATAAAGTGTACTTAATATCTTAAATGGTACCATGCTTTGTATAAAACAAAATCATTTGGTTACTGGGAACTTAAAATAACACTCAAAAAATGATTTATTTTTAAATGTCCTTCTAGATGTAGTTAAAAGTGTCTAATTTAAGTTTATGCTTTAGCTTTAAGAAAATTAAGACCATTCATAAAACCATGCAACGTGGAAACAGGCCCTTCGGCTCAACTTGCCCACACCGACTAACATGTCCTATCTACACTAATCCCACCTGCCTGCGTTTGGCCCATATCCCTCTAAACCTATCCTATCAATGTACCTATCTAAATGTTTCTGAAGTTATTATATTGCATATTTCATGCAAGTAACAAATGGCATATTTCCAAAATCCTCTTCACTAAAGCTTCATATATCTGTAACAACTTGTTGTTCATATAATGCATCGTGAATGTGGAAATCAGAATTGTGAATGAGCTAAAGGTGAACAGCTGTCACAAGATTATTAAATTAGTGGGAGGTTTCCAATTGGTGCTGAGTTTAAAAAAGAACAGCAATATTTGAATTTATTTGTTGCCTCCAGAATTCTGAAGACATTTCACAGCTCCCGTTTAATTTTGAGGTGTTTTGTTGCTCTTATATTGGCAACACAGAAGCAAATGAGTACACAGTAAACATGCAGGCAGCAATGAAAATTGATGGGATAATTTGATTTTAATAGTTTATTCAGTAGGAAATAGTTAGCTTAAAGACCAAGGAGAACATCTCTGCTGTTCTTGGTAATAGTAAAGTGAGAGGCAGGTAAGATCTCTTTCAAGCACTGCGGATCCTATGCTCAGATCTTTGATAGGGAGTTTGAATTGACAACCTTCTGTGTCAAGGGAGAGATGCTACAACTGACCCACATCATCTGAGTCAGTGGCTTTGACACAGGTCAAAGTTAATTTTATTCATCACATGCACCCGAAGGTGCAGTGAAATGAATTTGCCAGCAGCGATACACTTAAAAAGAACACACAATACACAATAGAATTTAACACAAACATCCACCCCAGCATTCTTCACTGTGGTGGAAGGCAACTAAGTTCAGTCAGTTCTCCTCCTTTGTTCATCCGTGGTCGGGGCCATAAACCCTCCTTAGTTGCCACTACAGACGGCCCGATGTACAGTCCCTCTCGTTGGGATGATCAAACCTCCAATGTCGGGATGGTCAAACACATTCCGCGGCTTGGATTGCCCGAATCGGCACTTTCCTACAGGAGACCGCAGCTTCAGGATGTTATAGGCCGCAGGCTGGCGGTCGGAGCACTTCTCCGGCGATACCCGGCAAGGGATCCCAGGCTCCGGATGGTAAGTCCACGCCCCGCCCGCGGCTAGAAGCTCCGCAGACCACAGCCCCATGATGCTAAAGTCACCAGGTTAGCGATCGGAGCACTCCTCTCTGGCGACCTGCGGCAAGGGTTCGCCTGCTCCGCAATGGAAAAGTCCACGCTGCGCCCGCTGTTGAAGCTCTGGGCCCGACTACGGGAAAGGCCGCTCCAATCCATGCTGTTAGGCTGCGAGTGAGGCGACATGGAAAAAGTTGCCTCTCCGTCGAGGAGGCGACCAAAAGCGGTTCCTCCCTTTCCCCCTTTCCCCCTCTCCACCACCCCCCACACCAAGAGACACCTAAACTAACATTTAGACACACCAAAAAACCCCAAAAAAGTCAAAATAACGAACACGCTGCTGGCAGGTCAGCCGACTCGCAGCGCCCCCACCAACCAATAAGTGGTGTAAGTGGTTTTGATGGAATTGTGGAATTTATTTTGATTCTGGTGACTGTTGAGTTCTTTTTAAAGCAAGTTATTTTGGAATGTCCTTCTAAAATGTAGTTAAAGTGTATAATTTAAGTTTATGCTTTAGCTTTAAGAAAATTAAGACCATTCAGAGTCATGCAGCGTGGAAACAGGCCCTTCGGCTTAACTTGCCCACACCGACTAACATGTCCTATCTACACTAGTCCCACCTGCCTACGTTTGGCCCATATCCCTCTAAACCTATCCTATCCATGTACCTATCTAGATGTATCTTAAACGTTGCAATAGTACCTGGCTCAACAACCTCCTCCAGCAGCTCGTTCCATACACCCACCACACTTTGTGTGAAATGTTGCCCCTCAGATTCCTATTAAATTTTACCCAATCACCTTAAACATATGTCCTCTGGTTGGGGCCCAGCACCGAACCCTGAGGTGTACCACTAGTCACAGGCCTCTGGTCCGAAAAGCAAGCTCCCACCATTAACCTCTGCTTCCTTCCATGAAGCCAATTTTCTATCCATTCATCTACCTCTCCTTGACTACCATATGGATCCTTGTCAAATGCATTCCTGATATCCATCTATACAATGTCTGCAGCGCTGCCCTCATTAACCTTTTTGGTCACATCTTCAAAAAACTCAATGAGATTTGTGAAGCATGACCTCCCATGTACAAAACCATGCTGATTATCCTTAATCACCCCATGTCCATCTCAATGCATGTATATCTTGTCCCTCGGAATACCCTCCGGTAATTTTCCGACCACAGATGTTAGGCTCAGTGGCTTGTCGTTCCCAGACTTTTCCCTGCAACCCTTCTTGAATAGAGGCACAACATTTGCCATCCTCTGGTCTTCCAGCTCCTCACCTGTATTTAATGACGAAAATTCATTCCATATCCATGAAGACAGAATTAGTCTTGTGCAATTTGTTTATTTTTTCATCAGCCTTGAATAATGATTAATTGAACTGTGAATCATTTCAAGGCAATAGTTAATTTGTAGGTCGCAATCAGGGAAATGCTGAAGAAACTAATCTTGAAGACACAGTAGGAAACCATAATAGTTGGCCCATTAAAGTTATATACTCTGCAGGATGTCGAATAGGTGCTTTGACTTCTGATTGTTTTTGATGAAATTTCAGCTCCACAGACTAATCAAATCGTCAAAATGTAAAGTACTGCAGATACGGAAATTTTGAAATAGATACTGGATGAAGGTGTGTAGGAAGGAACTGGAGATGCTGGTTTACACCGAAGATAGACACAAAAGGCTGGAGTAACTCTGCGGGACATTCCTTTTATCCATTCCTTCTATCCAAAGATACTGCCTATCCCGCTGAGTTACTCCAGCATTTTGTGTCTGTGCTGGATGTAGTCATCAGGTTAGGCAGTATTGTGATCGTACCTGAATTGGTAGAATGTGTGATATCACGGGGGCTTTGAAACTCTTCTTCAGGGAGCTGCCGGAGCCACTCTTTCCATTCAACTACTTCAACAATTTCATTGCCGCAATCAAACTGGATCCTGTTCAGCGTTTGGGCTACATGAAGGAATTAATCAGTTTTACATTCTGAATATAGCTTTTTTGAATTTCCCTTCCTTCATTGGTCTCTTTAGGTTGCAAAGGAATATAGACCACTTTTGACAATAAACTAAACTGAAACTGAACTTATTCTTACAATAGGTTGTAATCACTAAGATAAAATTCCATGAGCTGTACGGCTCATGGAATTGTGATTTAACTTGGTTCCAATAGTATTTTTTCTGTTCTATATCAGAGTGGGATAAAGGATTATTGCCTTAAAAGTGATTGAGTTTGCTTTCAAATTTACCAGTTGAGAACAAAAGAAGAGATTGAAACAGTTGCCATTTTTATTCATTTTAAAATAACCTCTTTCAATACAATTGAAATGAATGATTAGCATAAACGAGGATAGATGCTTTTGTGCATTGATTTTGTGCTTCATAAGAATTAATTAATATGTCCATAAAAAACTTCATTTGCTTATCTTTCATGTACTTGTATAGTGTAACTCATCCTGTATTTCAGTTATCTTCTCCAACTGAAGATTGAATATATGAAACTATCAGTCTTCTGAGAAGTAATATTTTGTAAAACAGTCTGTTTTGACAGCTCTATCTAAAGATGTGTATTTGGATGGATTTTGCAAATTTCCAACCATGTGGTGCTCTTAAATGTGGCTACAAGCTTGAGACTGAGTACTAAAACTGAATGGAGCAGAGTCATTGGTTTTGATTCTAGTGCCTCTGATTCATTGCTTACTCATAGCCCAAAGTTTTGTGCATGAATACTCAAAAATAAATGTCAATGCAATATGTAATTTTTCCTCCGCTGGCTAAAGAGGAAAGCTTATCATTCAAAAATGTTCCTAAAATTAAGCTTTTTTTAGGTTGTAAAAATTACTGGTGAAATAATTACTAATTTTGACTGTAAAGACTAAATTACTAACAAAAGACTCTATAAAGGCTACGAATATGTTTTTCAGGGATTTGAAATTTGGGTATTCAGATGGCAAACTAGACATTAAGTTTTGTTATTTTGTGCGTAGCCCATTTTCAGTTTAGTAATAAAGTCACTGATAAAAGCTGTATGAAGTGTTGCATTCTGTGACATTGGCCCGGTGTGCATTCTTGTGGAAAATATTTGACTCAAAATTCAATTCTATTGTACTGATTGTTTCATCACTTTGCAAACAAAACGACATTTGTGTCACATCAAGCATGACACAATGACATCACAACTGCATTGTATTGCAATATCTTGGAAATTACAACAGGCAGTTCATGGGATCAGTCATCCTTGAGAATCTGACAAGATTTTAATGCATGGGATGCTGTTAATTCCCGTGCACGACTCTTTTTGGCGTGTTGCTTGGAACTTAGAGCACTTTAATCAGGGCTTTTTTGGACAAATCTGGGTGACAGACAAATCTAGATTAACAGCACAATGCTAACCAGGACACCTACCAGGTAAATACATTACCTTCAGACTAACTACACCTGCATTGCACCAAATTCCAAACCACATGGAATTCTGCCTGAGCATTTATGTCCATGAATTTATAAGCGAGTCATTACAAACCAATTCAATGTATACTTGAAGAATGTTACAAGGCAAACTACTTAGTTTAATTTATTTTTGGTTCTTTTAGTCCCCAACAACGATCGTTGCCAAACATGAATGATGCCATGGTGTCCCACTCAGTCATTTCTTCCGGAGCACCGACTCCTACTAAAAGGTATGTCAAGAACTCTTTAAATAATCCTTTACGTCAATGTGACGACACTTCAATATTGTCAAGAGGAGGTTATGTCCTATTTGTTTGTCATTACTATCTTCTCAAACAACATGTGTAGCCCATTAGTCACTTTTATTACGTTAGTTAGGTAGTAGTAAAACAATTAAATGACTGCTGTACCTATTAATTATTGTTCAATCTGGATTAAAAAATCTATAACTGGTCAGGCCAAGCAAAGCAATTGTACAATAAAGCTGATTCACAAATTCTGAATGCACTTCACACTGGACTGCCTATATTGACTATTTCTGAGGGTTCACGGCAACCAATGTACTGGTTATTGATTGTTCAGCCATTATGTGTGAGATACTGTTGGAATTGAATGTATAGCTCTGTCAATGTCCAGGTTCCTCAGACCTGTTTTCTCATCTCTATCTCTAGTTGGGAACTAAGTTTGCTCACTTGTAACTTATTCTAAATTCGTCAGTGTCAAATTATTTGTGTCAAATTATTCGTCAGTCCTTAATATTTGACTTTCTCTAACTACATTTGCAAGACAGCATCTTTACGTTTCTGTTGCAAGTATTTTGCACAATTTAGAAAGGACAGAATCTATTCCTTTGGACAATCACTGCAAGGATCTTGAATGTTGATAGATTAAAAAATATATATTTGTGTAAGGATAATGTAAGAACAAAGTCTCATTTTCTTTTGCTTGATGTGGACAATATGACTATATCTGCCAATTTTATTGTTGCAAATTATTTGACAATAGCTATCTGATATGGTGCAAGTTGTAGAATAAATGAAACTGTGGAAACCATCAGCTAATTTTGATTTTGAAAAGCAAATGTGTTAACTTGTAAGATTTGTGTGATTCTTTTTAATTGACATGCTTTGAATTATATTGATCTGTGAGTCAATCGCAATTCCCATCAGTGTGGAAAAGGTCTAACCAGTCGCAAACATGTTCACCTGCTTCAAAAGTCACAATGGAAAAGTTTGATAAACAATAATTATTCCTTGAAATATTCTAAATTTACGGAAAGATTAACGTGTTTTGTTTGATATATGTCTTTTAAAATAGTTTATTTGCAGTGATATGCATCTTCTGCTGCTTTCTTCTGTTCAGGAAGTTAATGTTGACAATGAAACACGGGCTGTTTCACCTTTGAGTTCTGGCTTCAAATCAAAAGAAGATTGTCCAAAGGATGTACTTATCCAGAGAGCTATGTATACAGTGTGTGGAATTACTTCCCCACTTTTCAAAGCAAACCTCTCCCCCTTAATCAAGGCCAAATTAACATTTAAGGCAGTAATGTCACACTCCTGTCACAAAGATGACCAATATGCACAATGACTGTTGAGGCTTTGTGATAAGTGCATGTTGATAAACCTAAACTCTTGTTGCAGAGTGGGTACAGTTAGAAACTGCTTGATCTTGACACCAAATGGTAAACTTTGAGCTGAAAAATATAATTTAATGAAAAGAATCAAACATTTTATTTTAGTCTTGACATTGGCAATCTCAGCCATTTAGTTTAGTTTAGAGATACAGCGTGGAAACAGGCCCTTCAGCCCACTGAGTCCACGCCAACAATCAATCACCCATACACTAGTTCTATGTTATCCCGCTGTTGTATCCTACACATTCGTGGCAATTTACAGAAGTCAATTAATCTAAAAAACCTGCCTTCTTTGGAATGTTTGAGGAGACCAGAGCACCCGGAGAAAACCCATGGGGTCAAGGGGAGAAAATACAAACTCTGCACAGATAGCACCCGAGCTCAAGACTGCAGATGCTACACCCTTGAGCAAAAAACAAACCCCTGGAGGAACTCAGCGAATCAGATAGAGTCTATGGTGGGAAATGGACAGATAACCCTTTCAATAAGTATCCTGAACTGAACTGTTGACAGTCCATTTCCCTGGACAAATGCTGCCTGACTCGCTGAGCTGCTCCAGCAGTTTGCTTTTTGCTCTAGCAATAAATGTATTTTGTTTCTTTCGTGTTGAATTGTTATGTTAATCCCTCTCTGGTAATGTGTTTACACAGTCAGGAACATTTGAAATATCTAGAAATAGGGTTCATTTAGCGGTGGAGCTGCTTATCTGAATAATTGAATTGCTGGCAGCTTAAGTTCTTGCCTTCTACAAAAGTTTGTCTTCATTTGTTTCAGAATAAGGCCACATTTTCATTCATTGAGCTTGACGCATGTTGGCTTTGGAGAATTACTTATTTGCGGAGACAAGTCTGTGGAATCATTAAACATTAAACAAATGATTAAACATATTTAGCTATTTGTTTATGAGTTGCACAGGCTTCAATAGCTATAGAACTATGGAACTGGAATTTAGCACAGTGAAATATGCAATGAGATAAAGTAGGTTGAAACCACGTTGTATAATAAATTGGTGGACTGAGCTAAAGAATTGTTTTTCGTCCTCACCATGCTTTTCCTCACCAAGGAAAATGTTTTCCTTGCAGAGTTTCCTTTCATAACTGAGTTTGGGATGGAATTTGCTCCATTGAACTCAATGTTTTTGCAGACATACAATCTGAATATTTACGCTACATTGGGCATATTTAACGCCTGAAGCTCCAGAATGCCTGTTGGATCTGCAGGATAATATTTGCAGCGTGTGAATGCTTAAGAGTGTGCAGGTGCACATGATCTCACAAGAGTTATCGTTTTACTTCAAAGTCTATTTTCAAAGTCTCCTTCAAATTTACATTGTTCGGTTGAGTCGTCAAATGATTTGTGTAAAATGATATTTTCTTGAATTTGTTTTACTGTATCTCAACTTTGAAAATAATTGGTGTTCAAAACAATCTTTGACAACCTCTGACATATCAAACAATTGATAAATTAATTTAAACATATCTCAATTGATAAATTAATTTATACATCCATCTTTCCTGCCACTATTTTAATATCAATCATTTTCATGTTTATATGAGCACGGGGTGGTGTTGGCAGGAGTAGAAATCGTACTTATAAATATCAAGAAATATTACAAAGTCTCCAGATATTATTTTTAAAAGGCTGTGCTTTCACAACTTTACATATGGGTGAATGTCATATTTTTCACAAAGAAATAGGGTCCAAATTTGTGAACTGCAAATAATAACTTATTTAGACAGAGGGTGGTGAATTTGTGGAATTCTTTGCCATAGGAGGCTGTGGAGGCCGTCAGTCGATATTTTTAAGGCAGGGATAGATAGTATCTTGATTAGCACGGGTTTCCAGAATTATGGGGAATGGCAGGAGAATGGGCTTAGGAGGGAAAGATAGATCCGCCATGATTGAATGGCGGAGTAGACTTGATGGACCAATTGGCCTAACTGCTCCTATCACTTATGATCTTATGAATAATACAGTGAATGTCCATGTGATATGCAGCCAAAAAAATTGCCAAGATTTGTGAAGTATGGGTTTTAAGATCAAGGATGAATTGCATTATGTTCATCCAGATTTAACTGCAGTTTGGAGTAAAATTTGGATGGCAGAATTATTTTTTTCTCCACGTACTGTTCAGGGGGAGCAATTAATTTATTTAACGTAATCATAAAAGGTATTGCAACTGTCACCATTTAGACTTTATGCCTACTTTGATTTTATTGAAATAATTGCAAATTGGTCTCAGGATGGAGTTAGGGGGTTCATCGCTGAACCTCAATACAGAGCTGAAGCAAAGCATTAGTTTCTCTTTTGGAGAAACAGCATAATTCAGAAATAGCTGCTGGCAAATGGTGTTCAAAGAGTAACTGGTCCCTTAAATGTGGATAAGGGAAGGAAAGGAAAAGCAGATAATCTCAAAGGGTTTAATTGCTTTATGATGTGCTTTTGGCTTAAGTCATTCCTTGCAGCAAGTTCACCATAGTGCATCTCTGCTCTAAGTATCTGAATTACAATTTTGCAGAAATAATCAAGTATCAGAATAGTTCTAATATAGTGCTTGTTAACAATGCATTTACATGAATCTCTGGAATCTTCATTCAATTTCACCTCTATTTTGTCACATTTATCATATTTTTAAATATTACCATGGTTTTCCTCTAGCCTGTTTATCCTCTTACATGTTTATCGATTCCCCTGATGTTCCTGATATTTATCTGCACTCAAATTGCATTCAAATATATGTGCATTTTTGTAACTCTTTTTATTTTAAAAGTTGATGATCACATGGATTGTGATTTTTTTTTAAAGTTGTGCATTTTAAAATAAAAGCAAAAAATGCTGTAAATACTCAACAGGTCAGGCCTGTTCTGTGGACCATAGAGTGATACAGAGTGGAAACAGGCCCTTCGGCCCAACTTGCCTACACCGGGCAACATGTCCCAGCTATACTAGTCCCACCTGCCTGCACTTGGTCCATATCCCTCCAACCCTGTCCCATCCATGTACCTGTCTAACTGTTTCTTAAATGTTGGGATAGTCCCAAGTCGCAACTAGCTCATCTGGCAGCTTGTTCCATACACCCACCACCCTTTGTGTGAAAATGTTACCCCTCAGATTCCTATTAAAACTTTTCCCCTTCACCTTGAACCTATGTCCTCGATTCCCCTACTCTGGGCAAGAGACTCTGTGCATCTACCCGACCTATTCCTCTCATGATATTACACACCTCTATAAGTCACCCCTCATCCTTCTGTGCTCCAAGGAATAAAGGCCCAGCCTACTCAATGTCTTCCCATAGTTCACACCCTCTAGTTCTGGCAACATCCTCGTAAATCTTTTCTGAACCCTTTCAAGCTTGACAATATCTTTCCTATAACGGTGCCCAGAACTGAACACAATATTCTAAAGTCAGTCTGAAGAAGGGTCTCGACCCGAAACATCACCCATTCCTTCTCTCCAGAGATGCTGCCTGAGTTACTCCAGCATTTTGTGTCTACCTTCGATTTAAACCAGCATCTACAGTTCTTTCCTACACAATAATCTAAATGCAGTCTCACCAACGTCATATACAACTGCAACATGACCTCCCAACTTCTATACTCTGACTGATGAAGGACAATGTACCAAATGCCTTTTTGAACACCTTATCTACCTGCGACTCGATCTTCAAGGAACCATGCACCTGCACTCCTAGATCACTCTGCTCTACAACACTCCCCAGAGGCAGACCATTCACTGTCAGTCTTGCCCATGTTAGACATCCCAAAATGCCACACCTCACACTTCTCTGTATCAAATTCCATCAGCCATCCCTCAGCCCACCTGGCTAATCGATCCAGACCCTGCTGCAATCGTTCACAACCATCTTCATTATCTGCAAAACCACTAGCTATTGTATCATCAGCAAACTTGTTAATCTTGCCCTGTATGATGTTCGAAGGTGGGTCTGTGACCTGAATTGTTAGCTCTGTTTCTATTCCAAGACATATGGCCTGACTCAGTAATTATAACATTTTCAGTTTTTAATTTCCAGCATCTGCAGTATTGGCTTTCAGAACTTGTGAATCGTTTAATTTTAGCAGCTCGTTGCAGTCTAAAAATCATCAAAGCATAATTTGAAGATCAACTTTGGAATTTGTATTAGATTTAAAGTTATTTTAGCTCAGATTAATTATTGCAGTTTGAAATTTTAATTACATTTAGAAAAAACAATGGAAGTGTCTGGCTGTGCAGCACAAATTTGTGGCGAATCTGTGGAATTCTTTGCCACAGAAGGCTGCGGAGGCAAAGTCAGTGGATATATTTAAAGCTGAGATACAATCAACAACAATACAATCAGTTTTATTCGTCACATTGCACATAAAGTGCAAGTGAAATGAATTTGCCAGCAGCGGTACAATGAAAAAGAACACACAAAAACACAATAAAAATGTAACACAAACATCCACCACATCATTCATCACTGTGGTGGAAGGCACAAAATTTGGCCAGTCCTCCTCCATTTTCCCCCGTGGTCGGGACCTCAACCCTCCGCAGCCGCCGCTGCGGGCGTCCAGATGAATGAAAGTCAAGGTAAGTCCTGAAACGGTGCCTACCCCACCGGAGACCGCGACTTCAGGTTGGTGTAGGCCGGCGGTCGGAGATTTAAAGTTCCCGCCGGGCTGCAACCAAAAGCACCGCAGAATGCAGGGACGGCGGTCGAAGCTCCCCTCCAGGGGTCCCCGGCAAGGGACCCCGCTCCTGACGGTAAGTCGCCGCCGCACCCGCGGTAGAAGTAGGCTGCAGGCTGGCGGTGGTGGCCTCTTCTTCTCTCGGGTCCCCAACGAGGGATCCCAGGCTGCGGACTCCGCGCCAGCTGGAGCTCTGCAGACCGCGGCTTCAGGCTGCCGCGGGCCAGCGAACGGAGCGCTCCCCTCTGGTGAGCCCCAGCGAGGGCTCGCCCGCTCCATGCCGAGAGTCCGCGCTACGCCTGCCGCTGGAGTCCCGGGTGTGTCTCCGGGAAAGGCCGCACCGATCCTCGATGTATGGTCACGGGGGGGGGGGCGACATGGAAAAAGTCGCCTCTCCGTGGAGGAGGCGGCCGAAACGGTTTCCCCCTCACCCCACCCATACCACCCCCCACAGAAGACACACAACGAAACATTAAAAACATACATTTAAACACACTAAAAAAGTAATAAAAGTTGAAAAAACTGACACGCTGCTAGCAGGGCTGCCGGCTTACAGCTCCCCCACTGACAATTAGATTCTTGATTAGTATGGGTATCAGAGGTTATGGGGAGAAGGCAGGAGAATGCAGGAAAATTGTAGAGACATCAGCTACTGCAGATGCTGGAATCTTGAGTATAACAAAGTGCTGGAGAAACTCAATGGGTCAGGGAGCATCTCTGGAGGGAATGGACAGACAACATTTTGGGCTGGGGCCTTTCTTCAGACCAACATAAATTTTTGAGTATCCAAGACAAAGTAAATAGGATGGATCTATTTCTTTAACAGATGGATGAAAACTAAGCAACATAAATTTGAAATAATTGGCTGAGTGCTTGCAGGGGAGATGGGAGTAAAGACTTTCATCCGAGGAACTCACTGCCGGAAAGAGTGACAGAGATTGAAATCCTTATCAAAGTTCAACAAATATGTGGATATATATTTAGATATTGAATGTATTTAGATGTAACCTGCAGCACTGCAGACCAAGGGCTGGACGATGGGATTAAAATGGGTAACTCTTTCTTTACTGACTGGGTGAGCTAAATGGTTGCTGCTTTTGTCAAAAATTTTCACTGATTCAGTATTCGGGCAAATAAAGTTGTTGACCAGTGAAAGTGACAACCGTATTATGGCAATGACACCAATTTGCTGTTTTCAGTTCTGGCCCACATGTGACACCAGTTGGCTTTCAACTCCCTTGTGAGGTGGTCTTGCAAAATGTTTCAATGTAACGCACTAGTACCAAAATCTGCAGCATTTTATCACAGAGCACCCATTATCCCTCACATTCCCAGTAGGGGAAAACGCACATAGCCTTCCCGGTTTGTCTTGGTAAATTAAATATTTCTGCCCTCAGTCAGATTTTTGTCATTCCTTGCAGTTTTATTCATATAATAATATAATACATTTTATTTATGGGCGCCTTTCAAGAGTCTCAAGGACACCTTACAAAAATTGAGCATGTATAGGAAAAACATGTAAGGGGAATGAAATAAATAGTAGAGACATGACTAGTACACAAAGTAAAGACAGAATTCAATACAAAACACAGCATGAGGCAATTAATGCACAGATGAAAAGGGACGGGGACGTGGGGCTAAGGATAGGCAGAGGTGAAGAGATGGGTCTTGAGGCGGGACTGGAAGATGGGGAGGGACACGGAATTGCGGATCAGTTGGGGGAGGGAGTTCCAGAGCCTGGGAGCTGCCCTGGAGAAGGCTCTGTCCCCAAAACTGCGGAGGTTGGACTTGTGGATGGAGAGGAGACCGGCTGATGTGGATCTGAGGGACCGTGAGGGTTGGTAGGGGGAGAGGAGGTCAATGAGATATGTGGGGGCCAGATGGTGGAGGGCTTTGTAGGTGAGGACCAGGATTTTGTAGGTGATCCGGTGGGAGATGGGAAGCCAGTGAAGTTTTTTGAGGACTGGAGTGATGTGATGCCAGGATTTGGTGTGGGTGATGAGTCGGGCGGCTGCGTTCTGGACCAGTTGGAGTCGGTTGATGTAGGTGGAGCTGATGCCAAGGAGAAGTGAGTTGCAATAGTCCAGTCGGGAGGAGATGAAGGCATGGATGAGTCTTTCAGCAGCAGGCGGAGTGAGAGAGGGTCTGAGTTTGGCGATGTTGCGGAGATGAAAGAAGGAGGTTTTAATGACATGGCGGATGTGAGGCTCAAGGGAGAGGGTGGAATCAAAGATCACGCCAAGGTTGCGGGCCTGGGGAGATGGGGAGACAGTGGTGCCGTCGATGGTGAGAGTGGGGTTATTGATTTTGCTGAGTGTGGCTTTGGAGCCTATGAGGAGGAATTCTGTCTTATCGCTGTTGAGTTTGAGGAAATTATGTTGCATCCAGGTTTTTATAGCTGACAAACAGGAGTTGATATGGGAGAGGGGGGGGTTGTGGGGGGATTTGGTGCCAAGGTAAATCTGGGTGTCATCAGCGTAACAGTGGAAGTCCAGATTGAAGTGGCGGAGTATCTGACCAAGGGGGAGGATGTAGATGATGAAGAGGAGGGGGCCGAGTACGGAGCCTTGGGGAACGCCTTGAGTGACTGCGGCTGTAGCAGAGGTGTGGTTGTGGAGAGAGATGAAGTGGGATCTGTTGGAAAGGTAGGAACGGAGCCAGCTGAGTGCAGAGCCTTCAATGCCGAGGTCCTTGAGTCTGGTGAGCAGGATGTTATGGTTCACTGTATCGAAGGCTGCGCTCAGGTCGAGGAGGATGAGGATGTTGAGGGAACCAGTGTCAGCAGAGGTGAGGAGGTCGTTGAGGACTTTGAGGAGAGCAGTTTCTGTGCTATGGAGGGGGCGAAAGCCAGATTGGAGGGGTTCAAGTAGGTTATACGCAAGGAGGTGGGAATGAAGTTGCGACGCAACGATACGCTCCAGGGTTTTTGAAAGGAAGGGGAGGTTTGAGATTGGGCGGTAGTTAATGAGAGAGGAGGGATCAAGACCAGGTTTCTTTAGGATTGGTGTAACGGCAGCAGTTTTGAAAGCGGAGGGGACAATTCCTTGGGACAATGAGGAGTTGAAGAGATTAGTGAGGTAGGGGCAGAGAACGGGGAGGCAGGACTTCAACAGGGGAGTGGGGAGAGGGTCGAGGGAGCAGGTGGTGGGTTTGGAAGAGCTGATGAGTTTGGAGATTTCAATAGGGGTGACCAGGTCAAACTGGGAGAGGAAGCAGTGTGGAGGAGGGGTAAGGAGGTCAGTGGAGATGTTGAAAGGAGGGGCCGTGGTAGGTGGTGGAGTAGATGCTGGGGAGTCGGGTACAGGGGATAAAGATTGATAGATGGTGCTGATTTTATCAGCGAAAAAGTGGAGGAATGAGTTGCAGAGATCCGGAGTAGAGGTAGGGAGAGTGTTGGCTCGAGGCTTGAGGAGGTTGCCCACTGTGGAGAAGAGGGTTCTGTGGTTTAGGCAGGGATCGGTGAATATGTTTGACGGCCAGCATTTTGTGGCATTTTGACAGTCCAATAGCCCCAACACAATATTCCAGCCACACCCACACTTCGGGGTTTTATAATCCCTCCCCCTCCCACCAGAAGGGGCGTGGCCTTCATGGAGTGATTGACAGGAGAGCGATTCTCAACATTTTTTGAATCACTAATAACACTTTTATTTTTCATTGATGGGAAGGATCCTCTGCACCTTATGAGCGGAGTGGGACTGAGTAGGATGGCCAAAAATCACAGCCGTAAGTGGTAGCGTTTTATCTAAAATCAATATACAGTGCAAACAGGAAGTTGTCAAGTTTCCACCAACAGCCATTTGCAGTGCAGCATTTCAAAGCAGTTACCACCACCAACAGCCATTTGCAGTGCAGTGTTTCAAAGCAGTTACCACCACCACCAGCCATTTGTAGTGCAGCATTTCAAAGCAGTTACCACCACCAACAGCCATTTGCAGTGCAGCATTTCAAAGCAGTTACCACCACCGACGGTCATTTGCAGTGCAGCATTCAAAGCAACCAACCTCCATCTTGCAGAGACAGAGTGAAGCGCAACACTTCCAGGTTTTATAGTTCCTCCCCCCTCCTGCCAGCAGGGGCAGCAGAGATAATGTCAACATTTAAAAAACATTAATAACTTTTTTATTTTTCATCGATGGGAAAAATCCTCTTGTCCTGCGCAGCGGAGGGGGACTCGGAGTAAGATGGCCAAAAATCACAGCCGTAAGTGGCAGCGTTTTTTTCAAAAATCATGAAATAAGAAAAACAGGTTGTGGTCAATATCTTACTTTTAGTAATATAGATTCAATCGCTTTGGATGAATCAACTGATACTACTGACTCGGTGCAGGTTTTATACTTCAGCAAAATCTCTGTGCTAAATCTACTATTTTAAGTGGCACTTTGCAACAAGTTATGTATTGTTAACTATATTCGTGCAAATGCAACACGGCATCGTCAGTTTCGTGATATGCTAAAGTTGAACGATGAGGCATTCAGTGTGGATTTGCCATATCATTGTAAAGTGCATTGGCTATCGCAGGGACAGGTGTTAGCAAAATGTTTATCATTGCAAGAACAGATAGTTAAATTTCATGAAGAACAGAATCAGCAATGTGAATTATAGAAATACTGCATTTCTGTGTGATATCATGTCAATGACTTGAATGTTTCTTTGCAATGTAAAACTAAGTCTATATATGATATGTGGCAAAAAATTCAAGCATTTCAAAAAAAGCTATAATTTTTCAAAAATCTTCTTCAAAATGAAATTTCGGATGAACATTTTCCCCAGTTAGCGAAGGTCATTGATGAGCAGGAGGATTCTTGCGAATCATTTGAAGAATACACAGCTGTTACAGACTCATTAATTAAAGAATACAATGAAAGGTTCAGACTTTGAGAATCATGACATCACACTCAAATTAGCATTTCAACCTCACCTAGTTGATGTCTCCAAGGCTCCTAAAGAACTACAGATGGAATTGATTGAGCTCTCAGAAGATGACATTTTAAAGTCCTTATTTGACGCTAAGAAAGATCCGATTGAAATATGGAAAAATGCAATAGAATACCCACGTTTTCGGCAACATGCACAAAAAATGCTTTCTTGCTTTTCAACCACTTATTGCTGTGAATCTACACTCCTACTTAACCCAAATCAAGACGCCCTTAAGGACCAAAATGACAGATACCCATATAGAAGATCAGCTGAAACTGCGTACCTCCATGTTGCAACCAAATATTCAAATGCTTTCCCACAAAAAGCACACAACAAAGTCATTAAAAGGTTAGTTAACTTTAGAATTAACAAAATGTTTTCGTTTTCTTGAAGTTAGCACTTAGTAGTTAGATTTTTACAAAATAATGTACATTTTGAAGTATATCTAATTGAAATTTCTTGGATGCGTCCTTATTAGATTACCGCTAATTTAACGTGGCATTCCATCATGAAAAGATTCCCCACCCCGGTCCTAGAGCGTGCAGCTATGCTCTGAGGTTGGCCTAATTTCTTTGTAGATTTAGTTGTCCATTAAATGTAACTCATATTTGCAGTTGAAATTTGCTGCGTCACAGCCAAAAACCTAATGACAGGATTGAACAAGCCTTTTAAATTAATCTTTACAAATATATAAAAATACATTTTTATTAAAAAAAAATTATTACTATTATTTCATGATGAATTTTACAGGTGGTTTTGGATCACACAGGGTAATTCACAGTGATGCTATCTCCAGCTTGAATATTTTTAAGTGTTAAACCCCTGTCACACTGCGAGCTGACCCACGAGGTACCCCAAGTTTAAAACAAATTGAACTCGTGGTAATCACGTACAATTAACGTAGCGGGAACGTCTGATTTCCTGGACGCAACTTAGCGACTCGTGGCGCTAACGGCAGGTACACGTGAAACTTGATAACTCTTGAAAAAATTCAAACATGTTTAAAGTCTTCCACGAGTAAAATGTACTGCTGAAGTTAAAAATGGAAACATTTAAACACGTTGCAAGAACGTAGTCGCCCGTGCGTTTACCTTAGTGACTCGTGAGTCTACATCTATCATGATTTCATTTGGAGTCTTTTATTATTCCAAACATTTGTCACTTTCGGTAAAGCAATTATTTTTCTGGGTTTATGTTCTAAATATACTTTCCATTTGTTTCCACTTACAGCCCCCAGGTTAATAAATGACTGACAATATTTAAGATTGTTTAAGTAATTTGCCTGGTGTAACTAAACACTGAAATTAGGTCGACCCGCAATGGTAATGTGTCGACCTAACCGAGAGAGCGATCAAGTGGAGTGTTTCAGTTAAAGGGAGGCCTCGCAAATAGAGGAAGAATGTAGGGGGGGAAAATACTCTTGAGAGGCGAGGGGGTGACCAATGTCCCTGCGAATCCGATACATCGCCAAATTAGTGTTTGCCTGTAGACCAGGGATTCTGTCACAATCAGAATGGCACCCGCTCTGAGAGATTTACATAGTTTGGCTATGGGGGGTCATAGAGTGTTACAGCATGGAAAAAGCCCCCTCGGTCCAACTTGTTCATTCCAAGCTAGGTCCTTCCTGGAGGGCTTGGGTTGCAAGAAGAAGGTGGATAGGTTTGAGTTGTTTTTTCTTTGCAGTGCAGGAAGCTGAGGGATGACCTCGTCTCACATTTGGCCTCTATCCCTCTAAACCTCTCATACCCACCAGGTTTCTGCAGAGTCTACAGTACAGCAAGGCTTGTGTTCCATTTAATATTTCCGCCACCATCTCCCACTACCTTGGTGCTGTTGTCTTGAAACACAAAAGTGCTGAACAAACATCTGTGGAGAACATGTTTCGGATCGCCACCCTGCATTTGGCTGCTGGGTTAAACACTTTAAACACTGTTGCTTATTAAAACAGACCTTCATTCAACCTTCATGAGCGGTTGGCTCAAGAATAGCTCGGGAGAGGAACTTAGTAACTCAGGAGATGAACTTGGAACATCGCAGAAATGACAATTAAACGGCAAACTTCGTCAAACCCGTGGGAACTCGGTTAAACTCTTGATCATACACTTGGAATCTCGTACACAACTACGAGTCTTTCACTCGGGGTACATCGTGGGTCAGCTCGCACAGTGTGACAGGGCTTTT
This sequence comes from Amblyraja radiata, assembly GCF_010909765.2. Lineage (NCBI taxonomy): Eukaryota > Metazoa > Chordata > Chondrichthyes > Rajiformes > Rajidae > Amblyraja > Amblyraja radiata. The sequence continues at coordinate 66,320,990 of NC_045960.1, forward strand.
ATGGTTGAAATCTAACATAATGTTATGACTCGTGCTTGGTGAATCAAAGATCAATTTTATAAATTGAAATGAATTAATGTTCCTTAATTGTTCAACCCAATTTAGCATAAAAAAATAAGATACAGGAGCAGGAGAATATATTTTGGCCTTAATCCTGCTTAATCTTGAATTCAACCTCTACAACTCTTCCCTGTACATTAATCTACATCCCTGATTTCAAAAACCTGAGAAGAATCTTTTTTTAATTTTTCCCTTCAAGTGCTTGCCCTTGAGTTCGAGTCTCCCCAAACATCCTCTCAGAATCTATTGCTTGAGCTTGTCAAGAATTGTATGTGAATTAAATTACTTTTCACTAAGTTAAACTGAAGGGAATAAACGGAAAGTCCATTGAGTCAGGAAAGCTAGTACACCACATTGAGGCTGCCACTTTATTTCCATAATGGACAATGTCTTTCTCTTGGGTATGTGTCCTGCAGTGGGATGAAGGATGACAGAGGATCAATGTCTCACTCATGACAGTAATCTGTTCCAAAATAAATGTTTCCTTGCATTTGTTCTGATATTATGCCTTCATAAATATTCCATGTACTGCAGTTCATCGCTATTTTAAAACCCCCAGAGGCAAAAAAAAGAGTCCAAACAATGAATGTATTGTACTCAGAATCGGTATCTGTCATACATGGGACTGGATGCAAATCTTTTACCAATCTATGCCTGCTTATTGTTTTAACACTGAGCCTAATATAATCATGGAATCATTATCTCAAGACTGCAGACCTCATAACATTTATCTACTGTAGTTTCAAGGCCCATTTAGATTCATAGAGTGAAGCAGCATGGGAACAGGTCCTTCAGTGCAATGTGTCAATGCAGACCAAGATGCTCATCTAATATAGTCCCATTTTTATATACGTCCAAATGTCTTAAATGTTGTGTTAGGCCCTGCTTCAACCATTTTCTCTGGCAACTTGTTCCATATACACACCACCCTTTATGTGGAAAAAGTTGCCCCTTAAATCTTTTCCCTCTTGTGTTAAACCTCTGCCCTTTTCTTTTTGATTCCCCTTTCCTTGGAAAGTGGCTCGATTGTCATCAGGTATTGTCTTTCCGCTGATTGGATAGCACGCAATAAAAGCTTTTCACTGTCCCTCGGTAGACGTGACAATAAGCTAAACAAAACTGAAGACTGTATGCATTCACCTTATCAGTGTCCGTCCTGATTTTATATAAGGTCATCCCTCAGTCTCCTATACTCTTAGCTCCAGTTTCCTGACACAAATGTACAACTTATTGTATCATTCCTCTTTTGAAAAGGAAATTACTCATTTATATGGGCCTAGTCACCAAATTGATCTTTTGTGCTCAATTTGATAAAAATTAAGCGCGTCAAGCACATTTTTGTCACCTTGTCCAGATGCAAGATGGAAAGATGGTAAAGAAAATGTAAATAATTTCAGATGCTGGAAATATGAAAGTAAAACAGAAAATGCTGGAACTATTTAGCAGATCAAGCAGCATCTGTGGAAAGTGATACAATTAACATTGTCGTTTTGGGACCATTCATCAGAACTGGGAAATGGTGCAGTTCCATTTCTCGTGTATAAAGGGTAGCTGCCTGACGTGTGTAACAAAGATTTGTCGTTGTTAGTTAAGAAAAGAAAGCTGATTTTGTGAAAAGATGTAAAAACGCTCAAATGAAAATTATACAGTTTTTTTTAATCAGATGCTTGTCTCAATCTAATTGTTGAATTTGTGTTTATGTCCTGATTTTTGATTTTTTTGTCATCTTTCCTACATTTTAGTCTTTTTTTTATCAATTTACTTTTATTGTGCGAATATTTATCTGTTCCTTTTGCTACTTAGCATGGTGGTTTACATTTGCATTAAAATTGTGCTCAGCTTATTGTGATTGAGACCTCATGATATTTACAGGTCAAAAGAATCAGCAAACACTTGTATCAAATTATAGAGGAGCTGTCATTGCTTTTATTTACATAGGTTTAATTTTCTTTTGTCTCATCTACTCAAACAATTACTAAGGTTTTGTTTTCATTAATCAAAGTGGATTTTGGAATGAGTATCAATCATAACGTCACGATTTGAGTCGGTTTTTAATGATCGTGCTGTGGCATTTGCAAGCTTGACTGGATCGCAATACGAGTCGCTCTCCTTAATTTACATTTACGTATGCGTCTGCTTGGAATTCCTGATGGTTCATTGTTCAGCAGTATTGCAATGTTTTGTTGTGGACAAACATAATGGCATGAGGCATGTAGATGTTGTAATATTCAATGCTGAATTCTACTTTTTCAGATTTTAAAGGTTAGACATGGTGAAATAAAAGGACACATTGCCCTTATCCTGAAAATTCATTTAATATATTCATGGTATTTCGTTGACCTTCCTAAAGTATTTTTTTGAATTAAAATCTGTTCCAATACAATTCATGATAACCATCTTCACTGTCTTTGATGTATTTTTTTCAGTGCCATCTACAAACTTACTTATCATGCATTTTTATTTCACATCCAAATCGTTCAAACAAGAATGGGCCCAGCACCGATCTCTGCAGCACACCACTAGGCACAGGACCTATGAGATTACCTCACGTTCTTGATAATCATGGCCAAGGAATGGCTAATTAAGTTTAATTTGGATAAGTGTTAGGTGTTGCATTCTGTGAAATCAAAACAGGCAGGACCTTCAAGGTGAACGCTAATCCTTTAGGGAGTGTTAAGGGCCTGTCCCACTATGGCGACCTAATTTGCGAGTTCAGAAGAGTTTGTGCTTACCACAAACTCAAAGCATGGTCGACATGTGGTGCTAGGAAGTCACTGGAACTCTCCTTCATGATCGAGAGAAGTTCCCGCAAACTCGCGGCCTCAGTTTGGTCGAGGAAAAATTTTCAGCATGTGGAAATTTTTTTCCGCGAGTAAAAATTGGTCAGCATGGTTCTTTTGAACTCGTAGAGCAGTGGTAGTGGGGTCACCATGTAGTTATAGGCAGACGAGGTAGCCATAGGCAATCTCCTTTGCTGACCGGGCATTTTAATTGGCACATTGAAGTTTTGAAGACCAAAGAAAACAGACCGGATAATGTTAAATGCCCGCTAAACTTTATTAAAAGTTGTCTGGCTTCTTAAAAGTGTCTCCACTCCTTCTCCCCCCCTCTTCTCTCCCCTTCTCTCTCCCCCCTCTTCTCTCCCCTTCTCTCCCCCCCTCTCCTCCCCTTCACTCTCCCCTCCGTGATCTCTAAAGGACTTAAGGCCCTGTCCCACTTACGTGTCCTTGGCACGCAAATTACGCGACCTCGTTGTCACGTTGAGGTGCACCGGCATCATGTGGCCTTGCGGGGCCGGTCCCACTGAGAAGCGCGGAGGGGTATGTAGTTGTGCGCGATATCGCCTGTCGGCCTGTCGCGTAACTGACGACTAAAGTGGGACAGGCCCAAGACCCTGGCGCGACGCAACGTCTCATCTCCAACAGCAGCAGAAGCAGGCAAATGATCACCGAGCTCGGCCTGGGGCTCACGGCCGTTGCGGATCCGGATCCGCCCCCACTTCTACTCCCAGAGCGGGGCCAAAAAAATTGAGACTAGACACAAAATGCTGGAGTAACCCAGCGGGACCGGCAGCATCTCTGGAGAGAAGGAATGGATGACGTTTCGGGTCAAGACCCTTCTTTCAGACTGAAGAAGGGTCTCGACCCGAAACATCACCCATTGCTTCTATTCAGAGATGCTGCCGGTCCCGCTGATTTACTCCAGCATTTTGTGCCCATCTTCAAATGACGTCATGCGCTCCAGACGGCCGTGTGCGTGTGCGTGCGTGTGCGTGTGTGTGTGTGTGTGTGCGTGTGCGCGCGCTCTGACGGTCAATGCAGCTCGCGCTTTCATCGCTGACGGTCGATCCAGTTCGAGGTTTTTCAGCTTGAAGGTCGAAGACAGTTGCTGAAAAGTCGCATAAGTGGGACTGGCCCTTCATAGAGCAAAAGGATTGTTCAGTACAACTACGCAGTTCCTTGAAAGTGGAGTCACAGTAGCAGAGGTTATTTTCACACATTGGCCTTCATTGATCAGGGAATTGAGCATAGAGATTGGAATGTATGGTTCAGTTGCATAAGATATTAGTGAGATTGCACTTGGAAAAATGTGTTTAGTTTTTATTGGCCTGCTATAGAAAATATGCCACTAAGCTGGACAGGATGCAGCAGATTTTTGAGAGTGTTGCCAGGAGTGGAGGATCTGACCTAGACGGAGAGGTATGGTAGACTGGGTCTTTATTCCCTTGTAGCGCTGGAGGCTAAGAGGTGGTTATATACAGGTATATAAGATCATGAGGGGAATTGATGGGATTAAATCATGTAGTCTTTTCCCCAGGGTAAGGGAATCAAGAACAAGAGGGCATAGGTTTAAGGGGAAGGATTTAATAGGAATCCGAGGAGCAACTTTGTCACACATATGGTGATATGTATATGGAAGAAGCTGCCAGAGGAAGACACAAACAATCTCCCAGATGTACTGGAGGACGGAGGATCTAAGGGGGTAGAGGAACTGAAAGAAATTTTCATTAGGCGAGAAATAGTATTGGGTAGGCTAATGGGACTGAAGAATGATAAATCCCCTGGGCCTGATGATCTGCATCCCAGTGTCCACAGGGAGGTGGCTCTAGAAATAGTGGACGCATTGGTGATCATTTTCCAATGTTCAATAGATTCAGGATCAGTTCCTGTGGATTGGAGGATAGCTAATGTTATCCCCCTTTTCAAGAAAGGAGCGAGAGAGAAAACGGGGAATTACAGACCAGTTAGCCTGACTTTGGTGGTGGGAAAGATGCTGGAGTTAATTATTAAAGAGGTAATAATGGGGCATTTGGATAGCAGTAAAAGGATTAGTCCAAGTCAACATGGATTTGTGAAAGGGAAATCATGCTTGACTAATCTTCTGGATTTGACAAGTACAATGGATGAAGGGGTGCCAGTGGATGTAGTGTATCCAGACTTTCAGAAAGCTTTTGATAAGGTCCCGCACGGGAGACTGGTGACTAAAATTAGAGCACATGGTATTGGGGGTAGGGTGTTGACATGGATAGAAAATTGATTGGCAGGCAGGAAGCTAAGAGTAGGAGTGAACGGGTCAGTTTCAGAATGGCAGGCAGTGGCGAGTGGAGTGCCGCAAGGCTCGGTGTTGGGGCCGCAACTGTTTACCATATATATTGATGATTTGGAAGAGGGAATTAGGAGCAACATTAGCAAGTTTGCAGATAACAAAAAGCTGGGTGACAGTGTGAACTGTGAAGAGGATGTTAGTAGGTTGCAGGGTGACCTGGACAGGTTGAGTGAGTGGGCTGATGTGTGGCAGATGCAGTATAATATTGGTCTTCTAATTTGAGGAAGGACATCCTTGTGATTGAGGCAGTGCAGAGTAGGTTCACGAGATTGATCCCTGGGATGGCGGGACTGTCATATGAGGAAAGATTGAAAAGACTAGGCTTGTATTCACCGGAGTTTAGAAGAATGAGGGGGAATCTTATAGAAACATATAAAATTATAAAAGGACTGGACAAACTAGATGCAGGAAAAATGTTCCCAATGTTGGCCGAGTCCAGAACCAGAGGCCACAGTCTTAGAATAAAGTGGAGGCCATTTAAGAGTGAGGTGAGGAAAAAGAATGTTCACCCAGAGAGTTGTGAATTTGTGGAATTCCCTGCCACAGAGGGCAGTGGAGGCCAAATCACTGGATGAATTTAAGAGAGAGTTAGATAGAGCTCCAGGGGCTAGTGGAATCAAGGGATATGGGGAGAAGGCAGGCACGGGTTATTGATTGGGGACGATCAGCCATGATCACAATGAATGGCGGTGCTGGCTTGAAAGGCTGAATGGCCTCCTCCTGCACCTATTTTCTATGTTTCTAGGAAATAGTTAAGCCAGGTGCAATTACAACATATAATAGACAAGTACACGCGCAGGAAAGGCTTAGAGAGATGTGGGCCAAACCCAAGCAACTAGGATTGGTTTATTTGGCCCATCTTAGGTGGTATGGATGAGTTGGGCAGTAATGTCTCTTTCTGTGCTGTATGCCTCTCAGATAGCTTATACATGGCATTGCAAGTTGCTTTGAACTATAAATAAACATTTTTCAAATAAATTTGTGAATTTTCTCATTGTTCAAGACTGAAAATTATTTTATCATTTTGGTTTCATCTCATGAGAAATGTCAAAATTTTAATTAGCTTTAGTGACACGCCAATGAAATGCCACACTAATTTTCATTCTGAACATTTAAATCTTAATAGGGAAATGTCTTCCCCAAACATTTGCAGTTGTTCAGGGTTTTACTTGACACTTACTGGCACATTAATCTGCTGGTGTGCTAAAACTCCAATGTGTACACCAGCAGGACCTTCATTGGAAATACCTGCAGACACTGAAAAACATGAGTCTATAGATAGACACAAAATTTGAGAGTAATTCAGTGGGACAGGCAGCATCTCTGGAGAGAAGGAATGGGTGATGTTTCGGGTCGGGACCCTTCTTCAGACTGAAAGTCACGGGAAAGGTAAACGAGAGATATAGACGATGATGTCGAGAGATATCGAACAAATGAATGAAAGATATACAAAAAGGTAACAATGATAAAGGAAACAGGCAATTGTTAGCTGTAGCTAGGTGAGAATGAAAGCTGGATCGACTTGGGTGGGGCAGGGATGGAGAGAGAGGGAATGCAGGGGTTACTTGAAGTTAGAGAAATCAAAAATCATACTCCTGGGTTGTAAGCTGCCCAAGTAAAATATGAGGACAATGGAGGAGGCCAAGGACAGAAAGGTCAGTGTGTGAATGAGAACCGGGAGATCAGTTTGGTCCAGGCGGACTGAGCAAAGGTGTTCAACGAAACGATCGCCCAGTCTATCTTTGCTGTATAAGTATTAACCCTTCAAATTTTTTTCAGAATGCCTGCACCGTATTCAGACTAATGATTTACTTCAAAAGTCTTTCAAGAATATCTATCATTTATATATGTCACCCTATATCATATTGAACTTGGCATATGCATTGGAACCTTGGTTCAGCATTCTTTGGAGCAAAAGAAGTGGTGCATATTTATTGGAGATCGTTAAAATCATAAATGGTTTTGAGGAGAAAACGTTTCTATTGGCAGGAGGATTGATTGCCAAAGAGCACACGTTTAAGGGGCTCGGATATAGGGCCCGAAGCAACTGAGAAAATGGATAAGTCAGCACACTATCCGAGGTTTTCTGCATTACATGGTTGAAATAAGGAGCAATTGAATTGGGTTAGTATTTAATTTTATTTTGGCATAGATGGAGGACATTTGGCCCATCATGTTATTGCCAGTTCCTGCAGAGCAATTCAGTCAGTCTCACTCTCTTCCTAAATATTATTTTTCTATAAGGGCCATTCTTTGGAAAGTGAACCGAAATGTCACACACGTGACCAGATGGCATCACATACAGTAATACATAAAAACATTATTGTAAGAGATTAATCTTATTCATTGCTTTTTTCCTACCGACAGAACAATAATGCATGTCTACTCAAGATATGAACATTCTAGGTTTTTAAAATTCACAGTTTGTAAGGGCCATTCTTTGGAAAGTGAACCAAATTCCACACAGGTGGGCAGATGTTATCACATAAAGTAATAGATTAAAAAATTTGAGATTAATCTTATTCATTGCTATTTTCTTATCTACAGAAATTTAATGCATTTGTGCTAGAGATATGAGCATTCTAGCTTTTTTAAATTCACAGAGTTTGTATGATAAAACTGTTATGGAAACAAAATGCTTCCGTGTGGTCACACACGTGACCAGTCGTATTTGATCTCTGATCTTATACATTGTCAGAACATAAAAATTTAATTTGATAAGAATGGGGCCATAAGTGTCTTGACTAATTTCACTTTAAGGCTCTGGTGGACTGTTTCCAGCACCCTGAGTTACAAATCATACTCACTTGGTGTAAAAAGTTTTTTTCTCAAATATCTCCCAAATCTGTTTCCCATCACCATACTTTGCCTTGAACCATTCACCAATCAGAACACCCTTCCTATTTACCTTATTTAAACCCATCAAACATGTGCACTCTTCTCATGATCTCTCCTCCTCCTTTTCTGCAAGTTCTGACTTATCCAATCTCACCTTGCAGCTGAAATCCTGCTTGCTGAGTAAATCTGCGCAATCTCTCACTTTACCTAAAATGAGGTGCCCAGAATTGGATGCAGTGTGTCCTGAGCTGTTTTAAATATAAAGGTTCAACATACTCTCCCTGGTTCTGTGCACTTTGGCAATATATAGGTAACTCAGGCACCACGTGCCTCCTTAACCACACTTCGAGGATTTATATACATGTACATATCCTATGTTCCTGCTCATGCTTTAGAATTGTGCCATTACACTTTTATTAAATACTAGACCGTGGAACCCGTTGGGTCCCGTCCCCTCAACGCGCTTTGGGGGGGGGGGGCGGCCTTTGGCGACACACACACACACACACACACACACACACACACACACACACACACACACACACACACACACACACACACACACACACACACACACACACACACACACACACACACACACACACACACACACACACACACACACACACACACACTAACCACCTCCCCTTGATATTATATTAATATTATTAATTCGCTCCTTTTACCCCATCCCCCGCCCTATCCACTCATGCATAACCCCCAACTGCGCAGGTGCGGCTAGAGGGAGGGGTAGAGAGGGTGAGGGGGGTAGAGAGGGAGGGGGAGGGGGTAGAGATTGAGGGGTGGGTCTGCGCGACGTCACAGGGGAGGACTGATTCCCGAACTCAATACTCCACCACTCACCCATAGGTCCCAATACTCATCACAGAGGGAGGGGGGGGGGAGGGGGAGGGGGGTGGCAGAGAGGGGCGGGGCAGAGAGGGAGGGGCGGGGCAGAGAGAGAGGGGCGGGGCAGAGAGGGAGGGGCGGGGCAGAGAGGGAGGGGGCAGAGAGGGAGGGGGCAGAGAGGGGGGGCAGAGAAGGAGGGGGAGGGGGTAGACGCAGCACCTACCCAGGTCATAGAGCAGCAGCCTCCACACCAGGCGCCAGGCAGTGGACCCGAGCGAGGCTGCGGGTGGGCGTGGACCAGAGCGAGGCCGCGGCCGGGCATCCATCAACCCGAGGACCCCGAGCGAGGTGGTGGGCGATCGTCAACCCGAGGGAGGTTGCGGGTGGACGTGGACTTGAGGGAGGCCACGGGCGGGCGGGCGTCGACCCGACGACCCCAAGCGAGTGGGCGTTACCCGACGACCCTGAGCGAGGCAGCGGGAAGGTGGGTGTCGTGCCGGGCTCAGCACACGGCAGCAGCCTCCCCACCAGGTGCCGGGCCTGAGCAAGGCTGCGGGCGGGCAGGGGCCCGAGAGAGGGCAGCACACAGAGCCATTGTGATGTCATCATCCAAAGCCGCTCGGTTTTATTTTCAAAGTTATTTCAGATTCTTGAACATTTTGATTAATTGCTTGAGAAATAAAGCATGAATTTTTCAGGTAAGACGATTTCGGAGACCTCAGGATAAATCTCTACCAGAATATGTAAAAATGTTACTGTTAGAGCGTCGTTTTTCGAGCACATGTGATCACACACAAACACACACACACACACACACACACACACACACACACACACACACACACACACACACACACACACACACACACACACACACACACACACACACACACACACACGACCAGAGTTTTATAATTATAGAGATATACTCAATCTTTCTGTCAGTGTGCATAACCACATAGTTCTCTGTTGAATGTCGTCACTTAATTGCCCAGGCTTTCTGCCAGCCTGCCTATATCTTCTTACATTCTACTATTGTCCTCCGCACTGTTTCTCGTACCACATGTTATCTTATGCAAATTTTGAAATGTTGCTCAGCGCACCCATGTATAAGCAATAATATAACTCCAACAAGAAAGCAGAATAGCAGGGTGAACAAAACTGAACATAGTACTCCAAATGCAGCTCATCAACATCTTATTCAACTGCAACATAACATCCTGAATTCTGTACTCAGTAAACTGGCTTCTCAAGTGTGCTGAAAGGTCCAGCACATTTTCCAAAATGTTTTTTTTTCATCAGATATGTGTATGATATACACTCAGCCACTCTGCAGAGATTGGAAGAGGGCAGAAGTTTTGGTTCCTATCTTTCCCAAAGTGGCCCTTGCACTCTTCCTACATTTGGTTGTAAATTTGTAATAAACATAGGAGCCAAGCTCTATCCATCTCTTATAATGACTCCAGTAATATGGTTGTAAACTGACAGCTTAAACAGTAACATACATTTATGCATAAGGAATGTGAATATTAAGTAAAATGCATGCTCTTTACTTTCTCTAATAACCTTACCACATTTTTTTGTTTTCTGTCAACCACAATGATTCTGAAAATGATTCTGAAATTTCTCTCCTTTCTGAGATTTCTTATACCTTTTTGCAACTGGGCGTTCAATTCATTGAGACGTCGCGCCTGTTCTTTTGTGAACATAGGTGTTTTCAGGATGCCGGGAAAGTTAAAGGGTGATTTGACTGATGTTTATAATATTTTGAATGAAATTAAAACATGGATAGGAAGAGTTTATTTTTCCTGCAAGGGGACATGACAGAAATTGAGTAACACCCTAGTTAAAGTTTGGTAACATTGGTAACACCTATGTAAATTGCAATAGACGTGTTGAACTCAGTCCGAAAAAGAGCAGATGCCAACTCAATTAATAATATATATTGTCACTCACTTTGTTCAGATTTTTGATGTGTGGCTCATTTTGTCTGCACAATTACCCACTCCTGAGTTACCTTTAGGGTGTGGAAGGTCCATCTTCTGCCAGAGGGGCTTTGGTGCAATGAGCTGAATGCACTTTATAGTTTTCTGCCGAAGGAACAGATAAGTTTCAACTTTGTTGAGGGGGCTTGTGGCATATTCAATGAGGCTCAGTTTCTCAGAGTATCAGCTGTAAAATAAAATTGAATGCATTGGACCATTATCAAGAAGAAGGGTCTCGACCCAAAACATCACCCATTCCTTCTATCCAGAGATGCTGCCTGTACCGCTGAGTTACTCCAGCATTTTGTGTCTGTCTTCGAACCATTGTCACAAATCTGTGTGTGATCAGAGCATGTTGGCCTTTCACAGTTGGGATATGTTTACCCATGAAAAATACTTATGGAATCAGCATGGAAGAATGTGTGCTTGTACGGGTTCTTTGAAAATGCTGATAACTCACTTTAATCTCATTTTATGTAAAGCTTTCTTTTACAAAACAGCATAATTACACCTAATTTGACACCTCATTCGGCCAACTAATTACATAATTTTAGTTTTATTTTCAGCCAAAGATACAAGACTTGTTGACATCAGGTATTTTGTTCTAATTGCAGGCAAGGTCACACAGTTAGTAAGAGCTTTGCCAGTTACCTTCTCTTTCCCGCATAAAGCAATTATTAAAGAAAAAAGTCCCTCAGTGAGTTGTCATATCATTTACAGATCAATAATGCATTAAAGTCAAAGTTTACATTATGAATTCTTAAGTTGTTATTTGCTTTGGAAAATGTTAACCTTGGCTTGTCTCATGTTAAATCTGCTCTCCCGCTCAGGCAGTACTGCAGAGCCATTTCTGGTGGGATGGTATAATTAGCAGGGGAGAAATTCACTCGAGCAGACTATACTTTAAATTCACACAAAAATGTATATGGCTGACAGGATATTGGAGGAGAGTTTGAGATTATCACAATGAAGACAAAATTATCACATGTGGAATGCAACATAAATTTGGTCCTGTTTTGTGATAAACTGCATATATCCAGCATTGCATTTGTCTGATGCCAGCCTGCATTCAAAACATTTGCCAATCCATTAAATTATAATCAACTGATGAAACCACAAACTTTGAGGTTTCCTTTGTGGTGGAAGTGGTTAATGGACCAGCTCATCCTTGTCAATAAAGATTCCCTTCTGTCATGGATCACACAGGTAAAATACAAAGTGCTTATATTACCAAAAGTTTGTTTTTTGATCTTATGTTGATCGTAATTCTCAATTATTCTTTTGGTTTAATTTTGTTACAATGTGTTTGGGTTATTATCTGAATCATGTATGCTTTTATTTTTTTTCTTTTGTCTACTTTTTACTTTATTTACCTCCATTGTCACCAGGTTACAGCATGGCCTGGACATGGCCAACCGGCTGGCTGATGAGCACGATCTGATAGCAGTCTATGTGAGCCGGCTGCAGAATGGCACACGGTTAGTGTTTGTTGATTCCACGTAGAGCTATACTGAGGAAATAAGTCTCTGAAGTCTTTAACAGCACAACCCAGTTGGAGTGACTACACATTTGAGGGTAGATGAATAAGAGTAATCAATTTTAAAGTCCATTTGAATATTCTGACCACTGAATTTTTCCATTAAGAATCCAGGATTGGTATATGTTCCTTTTTCTGCTGTGATTGTGTGCATCAACAGCATTCAATTGAACTGCATGAAGCCTGGGAAATGTATTTCTCAGTTAAAGTTAACTGTTCTGAGGAAAACCATGGTGTGCCTCTTGATGATGCCCCAAAGAGCACTCTTTAGCTTGTACCTCAGAACTTTTATGATGATCTTGAAAGTCCTTCACTGACATCTTGTTCCGAAAAAAATATTGTTTTATTGTAAGCTAAACAAAATTCTACACACTACTGGATGATATCTAGGATTTTCAGCCAACTGGTGTATTAGGTGTATTTTATAGACTCATCGGGATTTTTAAATGTTCCAAGCAACAAAACTTGGCCATCAGCATATTATATATTTAAACACCCGATCAAATTGCTCAGCATGCAGTAAAATACGGGAAAATAAATGGATGTGTTAAATAACGTAGTCAAAATTGTCTGATTCTGCTTTTCTATCAGCAATTTTTTGCAACTTGTTAAGAATGTAAATATAAGTTCATTTTAATAGGTGCACAGTACCTCAGATATAAAATAGGAAGAGCAAGGTAGCTCTAAAGCACACATTAGTTTTCTTCAGTAGTGTTTTCATCCATGATTAATTGTTCTTTTTTCAATCTTGTTCAATTATTCCACTTCTGAATTATGCATTGTTTGTAAATTATGCACCTCACAAATTTCGTGTTGGTGGGTGTTGGACTTGGAGAGCTAGAGCTGAAATACTGTGGCATGTGACATAGAACAAAAAATTAACTGAGACTTGTCCCATAAACTTAAGCTTGTTCATGGAAAATTGTATATTTCTTTCCAATGATGTCTTGGGAGGAGATGTTTCATTATAACAAACTGCACGCCATATCTATATATAATATCATATCTATATACTTTTAAAACTCTGTGTGTGTGTGGGTGTATGTCATTTTGCCTTTGAAACGTATTTCCTCGAAAACCAGACGCAAAAACGCGGACGTTTTTACAATTTTGGTAGGGATTTAACTTATGATTTCATAAATGTACTCATCTCTAAATTCGGTCAATTATTTTCCCAAATTTTGAATAAAGTTGTTCACAAAACTCACTATTTCAAAGATAATGGCCGCTTGCAGCTGCTGACGTCACAATGCCCACACCAATCCAGGCCCACCTGCCTACAGGCTCCGCCCCCCCCCCGCCACTGTAGATTAATGCAGCTGCATTACTTCAAAAGGCGTAGAAAGATCGAGAACGTTCTGCAGCAAAGACCCTACAGCTCAACTCTAGGATCTTTGTTCTGCACATCGTGGTGTCAGCGGCGCCCACACGCTGAAGACGTTTTCTCCTCACTGCCGGCGCAGCTCGTGAAGACCCGCCCTGAAAATCTGAAAAGACTGAATTTAAAATGGTTTCGCCTGTTAAAATCATTCCTCACAGCTTCCAACACACTTCAATACAAAGTTGCAAGACAGGAACACTGGCAGGAACACTCTGAACTTTTCAGCTCAATTACATCTCACAGCGAATGCACATTTGCAACAATGTTTCCATCATAGCTCCTGGCAGGACAGGAGGGGGAGAGTCAATTGGTATTACAATTGGGTAGGTGCTATTGGGATTTTTTTTTCAATTCCAGTGCTGGGGGAGGCTCACGAGCTATGATCTTTGCTGAGGAGTGATCGACTCTTACTTTTGGCAACAGGTTGAGTTGGAGGACCATGCCTCCCTTGGGGGCTATGGGTAGGGAACAGGTGCGTTGGAGGAGCAGACCCGACGGGTCTGCACTTGATCTAGTATATAACTAAAAATCTCATCTTGTTATCTTCTGGTTTGTGTTTTTTTTAACATTTGCACAAAAACGGTACACGATAGCGCTATGATTTTTTGCCACCTTATTCACCATTCTCCTGTGCTGCAAGTGCAACAAGAGTTGTTCCGATCGGTGGTATATTTTAAAAGTTAAAAAGGTTTAAATATCTTAAAATATGCACATGCTCAGATTGCTCTCCTCTTCTGCCAGTCACCGCCATGCAGATTGGTCTCTTCTCCTTTCACTAACTGCCATGGCCGGGATGGCGACACCCGTTCCTGCACCATTGCCACACTGATTGGTCACGTCCGCTGTCAGTCACCCGCCGCTGAGCCTGGGGAGGAGGGGGAATAGAAGGAGAGGAGGGCAGTGGTGGAGGTGAGGATGGATAGTGGGGGGGGGGGGGGTAGGGGGAGGTGGGGGGGTAGGGAGGAGAGATGAGTTATGGAGGGAGGGAGTGACTGAAGGGGAAAGGAGAGGGAGGGATTGGGGAGGGGAGGGGAAAGAAGATGGAGGATGAAGAGGAGGGGAAGGGAGTGCGGGGGGGGGGTGACGGGAAATGAGCCACGCCTGCGCAGTTGGGGCTTATGGGTTAGTGGTGGAATATTACGTTGGGGGACCAGGCCTCCCGTGTGACAGGGCCCAACTGGTCCCACTTAATCTAGTTCTACATAATAATCCCAATGCATCACTCAAAGCGGGTGCAAGAGATTTGGTCTTCTGACTGTATGGTTGGTTTTATGAACAGCAGGAATTTCAGACTCCATTTGTTAAGCAATTGCTAACAAATTTAAAAAAAATGTTTAACAGGCTTCATAATAAAGGGAGACTGACCTTCAATTTGTGATATACATGTTCAGCAATAAGATCTTCATTCGAATCAACTAAGGATTGAACTGCATAATCAGTTCAGCAGATTATAACCATAAGGTCAGGACTGGACCAGGATGATCCTTTGGAATGGTGAATAACCTGACTGATGTACCTTGTTCATACATAATTATCCTTTGATCTTACATTGCAAGTTGTCTGGGTCCTTCTCCCAGACAATTATTGCCTCCTTGACCCATTGCACCTGCAGCAGTCAGCTTGTAATTTATTTTCAGTACCAATGTGCAGTGTTAAGATTCAAAGTTAAAAGCTAAATGGTTGATTTATGCATTTAAATTGAAGTGCTTGGTTTCTTTGACTTTTTCTATTACCGCCCACTATGAGCTCAGTGGGAAAATAAGATTCTTTCCACCATTATGGTTTAAGAATTAATTCCAACAACTCGCTTTACAAAAATAATCACACGTTTTTCTCATTCACAAGATCATGGGAACACAAGCCATTTAGCATGTCGATCCCTATCTGATATTTAGTGAAATTATAGCTAATTTGTAACACTATAACTCTGTCTTCAGTTCATTTGCATTAATATATTTAAAATGAACATATCTTCTCAGTTTCAAATTAACAGTTGATTTTGCATCAGGTGTGGTTTTTAGAAGAAAGTTCCAAATTACAAAAGTTCATTACAAATGCAAAGAGAAAATTGCTCATCTCCTAAACATCTCAATTTTCAATGAGTTCAGCCCTTATACATTAGCTTCTCAGACATAGACATAGAAGTGCACAGTACAGCAACGGGCCCTTCGGCCCACAATGCTTGTGCCAAACATGATGCCTAGTCAGATTGATCTTATCTGCCTGTACACGGTCCATATCCCTCTATTCCTTGCACCTGCGTGTGGCTATCATAAAGTCACTGAAACGCCACTTTCAGGCCCCCACCACCCACATGGTGGCCAAACCAAAGTTTTGTAAGGGTACAACATTCTTGCATCTTGACATTTACGCTTAACACCCTGACTGATGAAGGCAAACATGCCATTTGCATCCTTGCAGAAAAACAGTTATGGCCTCGACACTACTCCCCTCTCACTCACATCTCCCATCATGCAAATATTTTTTTAATAAACAAAAAACATAATTTCCATTGAGATATATATGAAATGAGAGTTGACATGGTAGAGAAGCAGACAAACCAGGGCGAGGGAGCTGCTACAAGTACAGTTGTGTTCATTTGGTTTGGCCGGGCGATCCAATGCAGAAGTCTGCACATTATGCTCAGCATCTTGCCACAAGCTGGCAGGACGTAGACTAATGCTGGACCCATTGTACAGTTTACTAAGGGAGTGGGAACTTGCAATAATTGTACAATACAGGCACTCCTCAACCTATGTAATAGGCACCATAAGTAAACTCGCACTTACGTGAACATTTCACAATAGGTGGCCCTGTATCCTAAATGACGTGCATTATTGCAATGGGAGGATGGCGAGGGCTTCCCATCCACTTCATAAATATAAAAGTGTTGCCCGGACTCACTGCTCTTTCAGTTTCGGCCACTATGGTTCCAACACTGCGATGGCGAGTGAGAATGAGGGAGGTGGTGAAGAGCCACTCCCAGCTGAATTGCTGACATCTTTACAAGGTGCTCCAGCGAGCCCTTTTTCACCAGCTGCCGCATCGTACAGTTGAAATGGCTGTTGCTGCAGCGCGCATTGTAGCCTCTTGCTGACAGTCCTTTATTCTGACCGCCGCCACTGATAGGATGTGCTCGTTCACCATGGGGCCTCCTCCCCTCTCACCAGCTGCCACTTCTTCCTGTTGGCTGTCGTTTTGCCCACTCTGTCGCTCTCCCCTCCACTGCCACCTCCTCATCTTCCCTGTACGGATCTACGGATGTCAGTGACCGCAGGGGAGTAGGAGGAGGTGGTGGCCGTGGAGGGGGCGCCGTGTAGTAGTCAAAACAACGGCCGACAGGAGGAAGCAGCAGATGGTAGGAAGGGAGCAAGCCCCGTGGTGACTGAGCTCATACTATCGTTGACAGCAGCCTGAAGAAAACGCTGTCGGCCATGAGCGACAATGTGAGCTGTAACAACATACACGCCAAGTGGATGGTGTGGCATCTGGTTAAGAAGGGCTCGCTGGTGCAGACCAGCACCATCAGCAAATACTTTTAAGGTAAAACCACACAAAGTGCTGGAGTAACTCAGCAGGTCAGGCAGCACCTGTGTCGAACATGGCTAGGTGACGTTTTGGGTTGGGACCCTTCTTCAGATTGATTGTTGAGTTACTCCAGTACTTTGTGTCTTTTTTGTGTATTAAACTGCATCTGCAGTTCTTTGTTTTTGCCTAGATTAATTCCGACTTGCGTAAAATCTGACTTACATAAGGGTTTACGGAACATGAAGAATGTAGCCCGTATATTAGTAAGGGATTATTTGTACTTAAAATATTAATTTGTCAAAAAATTATATAGGAGGATTTGAATATTATGCAATTGCCAAATTACTAAAGTGCTGTCAGCTGAATAAGCTTTCATTTGGTGATTCAATAAATAATTAAATCGAGAAAGTAATGCTACATAATATTTTGGTAAACATTGCATACTTATAGTTTGCCATCTTGTATCATGATTTACGAAAAATAGCTGTACATATTTTTTTGTTTTTCTGCAATATAGTGTTCAGTTAGTGTTTAAAGCATGAAAATGCAGGAGTGCAGGAGTTATGATCAGATGTATTTTTCTTCATTTTCAGAATTGCTATGAATACAATGGATGTTCCTGGTTTTCATTCCTAATTGATCTCTTGAGATGGAGCAATTAAATCATTGCTTTCCTTTTTTGTTGCTCGTTTAGCATTTTGATTTGCTGCAGTGAGATACACTGCTTAGTGTTTTTGAGTAATTAAGTCCTAAACAAATAATCCAGCATTGGAGAGTAGTTATGGAAATTGTTATTCATCAAGCCGTTATAAATTGTAATGTGAGCGAGCAGCCCAGTTCGTGGTATTTATTTAGCGAATGCAAAGTCCTTTAGCCAAGCAGTTGCCTCTTGATCTGCTGTATGGAGGGTGACAAGTCCTCCTTTGAGTCTTTGTTGAGGGCATGCTTCAATGATGTGTTGCATTGTTTGCTGCTCTCCACAAGCACACCGTGGGGTTGGACTGCTGCCCCATTTGTGAAGGCTGGCCAAGCAGGGGCCATGTCCAGTCCTGAATCTATTCTCTTGGAGACAGATGACGTCAATGGAGTGTTGGTGGGCAAGGACTTCGATGAGGCATTGCTTGGCTGCAGAGAGGCCTTCAACATTCAGTTGTAGTATTCGGACAGCAGGTCCAAGCTTTCGGCTTTGGGATAATGACTAGGATTCTTTGACTTGGCTCTCAGGCGTCGTCTTGTAGAATTTAGTCTGCTGGAAGGATCATTGGCTTCCCCAGGCGAGCCTGGGTACTGACGGGGGGCGCGATGAGAACGCTGATCCATTGTCCCCCAGTTCGTGGTGAGACAATTGTTCACTTTAATTCTAGTGTAAACAGCAGCTGCTAACATTTTTGCATGTGCAATCAAAGGTGGAATTCTGGATGTTGTTCTTGTCGATGTCCTGTTTCTTCACAAGCTTTGCCTGCATATTCTGCATTTCGCATATTCACAATGCTATGCAATTGTCTGCTGGAAACACAGCAGGAAATTTTGGAACCTGTCCATTCCGGTGAATGAATGCTGAATTAAATGTTAATCTTCATTATTTTTACTGAAATGTTTAAACCCTTAAATTTACTTTGAATACGGTGGTGTCTTATTCTTTTAGATTTTAATCCTTGCGGTAATCCTAAAAAATAACTTGATCATTTTATTTTCCTCTCATTTGTCTTATATCAATTCCAGCTTCATTCTCTCTTTGCTTTTTATTCATGATTGTACAATGGCATAGCAATCCTAATTTACAGTTCTTTACTCAGTCTTTGCATCCCAAGTAAGATTTATTCAATGTGATTAGTTGCAGTGATGCTCCATTGCTTTATCTTCATACAAGTGCATAAACACATTGGAAGGTGAATGCTGCTCATTCTCTGTCCACTGCAAAATCTAACCAATGTCACAAAAATTAGCTGGTTCAGTTTACTGAGTGTGGTAATTTGAGAACTAATATTAATTGTATTTATCTATGGTATTGGTTAATTCTTTACAAGATGGTACACACAGACAAGTTCCAAAGATGTCCAAAGTTCGTTATCAATTCATAGATGGAATGGAAATAGGCCCTTCGGCCCAACTTGCCCATGCTTACCAAGGCGCCCTATCTACACTAGTCTCACCTGTCTCCGTTGTGCCCTTATGCCCCTGTCCCACTTAGGAAACCTGAACGGAAACCTCTGGAGACTTTGCGCCCCGCCCAAGGTATCTGTGCGGTTCCCGGAGGTTCCTGGAGGTTTTTCCCTACCTGCTTCCACTACCTGCAACCTCCGGCAACCACCTGCAACCTCCGGGAACCGCACGGAAACCTTGGGTGGGGCGCAAAGTCTCCAGAGGTTTCCGTTCAGGTTTCCTAAGTGAGACAGGGGCATTATCTCTCTAAACCTTTCCTGTCAATGCGCCTGTCTAATATCTTTTAAACGTTAATTGGCTGCAGTAAATTATCCCCAAGGTAGATGGGTTGAGGTTGAGCGACACGTGAGAGAGAGTAGGGTACAAGAAATAAGTGGGGGAATTGGACTGATGGAAGTGTTGTAAGATTGTAAGATTCAACAGAGACTAGACGAGTTGAGGGGTTGCAAGATGTTAATGGGGGGGTAGGGATGATGGACATGGAGGATTTGACGTGTACTTGGAAATTAGGTTTTGATGAGATCAAGTTTGTTGACAGTGGAAAATTAAATTCAAGGGAATGTTGATGCAAAAAGTATTGGCACCGTTAATTCAGGAGTTGAACAATTATATAGATTTAGCAATTCCATTTTTTAATTTTGAATTCTACTAAAACTACATCCCCACAATCCTAAATGTGTATTATGTCAACTTGTAAAGGCCTGTAAGAGTCTACCAATTGCATTGTTCCTTGTGTGGAAACACGTCATTTCTTTATATTCATCTCAAAACCAAATACCAGAGAAATCAATTCGGTTTCCATTTTTCTGAGATGGAGTAGACATTCTCTCTTTGTAATTTAAACCCAGAAGTTTAGGTGCAAATTCATTCAACTACAAGCACAAACCCTGATATATTTATTGTTCCTATGTAACCAGGGGTTTTTAATCAGTAAAGATATGTAAGCCAATTAAGATGAAGATCAGCCAACAGCAACAAGATTGAGCGGGATGGAAAAAAAACAGACTGCTGGAGGAACTGTGGGTCAGGCAACTAGTGTGGAGGGGAATAGCCAACTTCTCTGGAGTGCTGATGTCCAATGTGCAATATATCCTTGGCTCCAGTATTTGAGCCCTCCATTATTGCTTGGCTTTATTCCATTCTGCGGACTTAACATTATGACCTCAACCCCAAGAAAACGCATCATCGGCAATTGCCTTTGAATACCTACTTAATAAATATTTCCCACAAATAATTCCAAGCCAAATTATTTTTTTTAAATTTGAGTAATGTGAGCCTACCTTATAATTCCAGTTTTGAATATGCAAGAAGAGGAATAACTTTGCAGGATACCAAAATTTGCTCAAGTTAACAGAAATTTAATTGTTTCATAAAAGAACATACGACAGAGCTAAAATTACAAGATTTCTCACTTTTGAAATTTAAAGACATTTTTATATTGATGCTTTTGGATTTGACAGTACCTGTATATCCAAATATATTTTCAAATAATTTACATATGACAAGAGGATCAAATTCTATTAAACCGCACTGTCTGTGGATATTGAATATATGTGTAATCCTCAATTGGAGTGTTAATTCAGCTTGTGAACAATAATAGGAAAGTTGATTGAATTTCTGATTAAACATTAGTTATTCAAACAGCTCACCTCATGCAGGGAACCACTTACAAATAAGGCTGAGTTTTGAAGGATTGTATTTTAATTTTAATTCATTTCTGGGCAGTTTCCTGGAAAGTCCCAGCCGACTTGACGAAGAACACCGGCTGATTGCCAGGTATGCTGCCAGGTTGGCTGCAGAAGCTGGAAACACAGTAAGTAGCACAGCCTTCTCCATTCGTCTTAGCCTTTTCTTGCCACCCAAGAGCAAAAACATAATAATTCTTTACATGAAAGATCAGCATGTATTTGCTTGACCTAGATTAATAGATATGGGTCTTGATTTTTGATTCACAAACAGCTGGATAGGGTTGATAAATGCCGGTCGGTCATAAGACTGGAATACTGTCACTAAATAGTTTGATTTTTAGTAGCAGTTTAAAATGTTTAAATAAATGTTAGGGATAATTGAATTATATTGGAATCGTTGTCTGAACACAATAGTGAACATCCTTTGTACATAAAATACACATTGTGAAGGTTTATCTGCTAGGTTGGTTATCTGCCTCAATCTCCCCCTCCAGACAGTGTGCCCCAGATTCCAAGCCCCTCGAGGATAGAGGTTCCTCCTCTGACCCTTTACCCTTCATCTATCCCTCCAGTTTTACACATCTGCACTGAGGAGATGTTTACCACTATCTATCCTTTCCATGCTCCTTACAGTTGTGTGCACATGTAAGGGGCCCGCTCTGCTCCAAGGTAAACATACCCAGCATTTCTGTTGTTTAATAACCCCTCGAGCCTTAGTGCCTAACCATTCACTTGTATGTTCTACCCTGATTAGTACTCCCAAAGGTCATCAGAGCGCACGGAAGAATTAAATGCCATCTTGCCAAATCATTAGTTATCATCCTGTAGACAAGGAGCATAGCACCAATGCCTGTGGCGCACCACTGGTTGGAGGCTTCCAGTCACATCAACAGCCTCCACCATTACCCTTTGCGTCCTACTATCAGGTGAAGTTTGGATCCAATTTATTAACTGTATGGCCATATGGTAAATCAAATATCACTGTACCTTAATTGGTACATGTGACAATAAAATACCTTTGAACCTTTAACTTGTTTTGGATCCCATGGGCTCAAACCTTTTGGACCAGTTTCCCATGTGGGAAGTTGTTGAAGGCTTTGCTGAAGTCCATATAGACTACATTCATCACACCCATAGAGCCATGTTAATCAGTCATTGCACAGTAATGGCGATTTTGGTCACAGGATCATGCGTTGAAAGCTTAGTAACGACTGGCCTTCAAAATAATATGGCCATTCCTTAGTGCAAGGTGCAGAGCTATGCTAGAGTCTGGGGATTAACTGACGGATTGGAGTTTTGAGGTGAACCAGGGTTCACCTGGTTCTCCAGAAATGCAGAGTTAGGGAGATGAAGGTGCATCATTGGGGTTTGACACAAAATACTGGAGTAACACAGAGGGACTGGTAGAATCTCTGGATGTTTCATTGGGGTGCTGGTTGGGTCAGAGTAAGTGTCAACCACTTGTGAGGTTGCGCACTTTGGTGAGTTGATGGGATGTTGCCGAGTCAGAGTCTTTGATTCATGGTCAGGAATTGGGTTGTGGGATCATTGATTGTAGGATGGGAGATCAGTGAGTACAATAATGTGATTGGTAGGGGGTCATGAGTTTGTGAGAGAGCTGGTAATTTAATAAAGGGAACAACTGAATTAGGTTGCCAGTGCCAGGATGTGGTTTGCCCAAGGAAACTCCCTTATTCATGTTAATACAGATAAAAGAGGACCATCAAAATCTGGTAGGACAACGATGGGTGCTCTTGGAGCCATGTGAATGGATTTCCCACAACACCCCTCTAAACAAGGGGTGAATGATCCTCTTTACAACAAACACACCATCAGCATGTGCCATTTACAAGTAGAAAAAGAAGTACAAGACTTTTCAGTCTGAAGAAGAGTCCCGATACAAAATGGCGCCTATCATTTTTCTCCAGAGATGCTGCCTGACCGCTGAGGTAGTCCAGCACTTTGTGGCTTCCGTTGCCATTTACAAGTGGCTGGTTGGATTTCTGGGTCTGTGTCTTTCAACCTGGAAACAATCATAATTGTTTTCCACTTCAAGCAAGTAGTTGGGTATTGGAATACAATATGGGAAAATATAAAGTTGTTCATTTTGGAAGGATGAATGAAAAAATCAAGTACAATTTTAATGGAGAAAAAATTGCAGAAAGCTGCAAGGAATTTTGGGGCCTTTGTGCACAATAAAACAGTGCAACAGTTCATCGGGGATCCTTATAGAATGTTTTCCCTTATTTCAAGAAGGTTGAAGTACAAAAGTAGGGAAGTCATATTCAACGATACAAGAACAATGGTGAGCTTACATTTAAAGTTCCTGAAAACCATTTTAGTCCTCCTGTTTAAGGAGAAAGACATTACTTCAGCTGTTCAAAGAAGGTTCACTGTGATGATCATCCCATAAGAAAAGGTTAAGTGGACTGGGACGTGCGTGAGTTTAGAAGAATGAGAAGCAATCTTATTGAATCATACAGATTCATAGGATAGACAGGTTGCATGTGTGCTTCCTAGCTAAGGAAAGTTCAGAACTTAAATGCATGGTCTCAAAATAATGAGCATCAAGTTAAAGCTAAGATAAGGAACAATTTTGTCTTCTCAGTATTGTGGGGCTTTGGATCTTTACCACTGAGACTTGTGGGGGAAGAGTCTGTGCGCGTGAGGCTGGGGTAGATTGATAGTCAGCAGCAGAATCAAGGGTAGTAGGAAAAGAGTAGGAAAGTGAATTTGAGGCAAGTCGGATCAGTTGCCATCTTATTGAATGGCAGAGCAGGCTTGAGGGGTGACCAGCCCACTTCTGTTCCTTCTACTTCTGGTCTTTATTGTGTAATGGAGGAATGGCAGGAAAGTATAATAAAATGACCAGTTGGTTATGTGGTTGTTGCAAAAGTCCTTTGTTTGCACTGTTCTATAAAATGATCTATTTTGCATTTTAGCAGCGTTCAACTCCAGAACTGGCCTTCAACTTTGATGCAAACAAACAGCAGCGGCAGTTAATTGCAGAACTAGAAAATAAAAACAGGTTGGAACAATCATGCCTCTGATACTGCAGCAAATCTGCTGATAACTTTGTTTTGAAATGTGGACTAATTTCAGAAAATATTTTTGTGCTCTCGTTCATCGAATACCTTCATAGCAGGATAACAAAAAGATAAATGGAGCTGCCTGAAGGGGATATGCATTGGAAACTTGGGAGAAATAAAGATTGCCACAAACTTTTTTTTACTGTCTTGGAAAGCAGTAACATGTGGCGTTGTCATGTTAATTGCAGCAGTGAGTAAAATAAAACAATGGAAACACTAGCGTTTAAAACACACGATGTTAGAGGAACTCGGCAGGTCAGGCAACATCTGTGGATGGAAATAGGCAGGCAATGTTTCTGGTCAGCAGGCAAATTCGCGCATGACAAATGCCAGGCTCTTAACAAAAGTGAAAAAACGATTGCGAGAAGTTCAAAGGGGAGATAAGGAGATGCAAAAAGAGATTATAACAAATATTGGCACCACATATAAAGGGGAATTCAAATTTATTCCATATTTAAGATGGATAGGAAGGACAAACCTGGGAACTACAGGCATGTGAGCCTGGCATCAGTAGTGAGTAGGCCGTTGAAGGGGATTCTTAATTATAACCAGCAATTTGCCTTCAATCAGTAGCAAAGTGATGGAATATGTGATCAATGATATGATTAAATGGTACCTACTCGCCATTACCCTAATCACTGATACTATTTTGGGTGTGGCAAAGTCAGCTTGTCTCTAAACCTCATCACATCCTGGATCAAAGATAGGTTCTTAAATAGATTATTTGTGAAGGATCATTTTCCTTAGCAGACAGGGTGTTCGGAATTTTAAGTTAACAGAGATAAATATTTCACTTGGACTTTTGAAAATCAGAAACTTGCTGTTAAAAAGTAATTTGATATTCAATAAAAATGCTGCCATTTGCAAGTTTTAGGGGGTCAATACATTGTAAATTAAAATTAGGCTGAAAGGGCATAGTCATATTGTGCAAATGGCTAAAAATTGCAATGTAAATATCTGTGATTATCATACTTAGTGTGATTGCCGGTAAACTTTTAAATCTTTGGGAGAAAATATTCAATTTTTCTAATCTTATTTTCAGGGAGATCCTTCAAGAAATTCAACGTCTCAGGTTGGAACATGAGCAGGCCTCCCAACAGACTCCAGAGAAAGCACAGCAGAATCCTACCCTGCTGGCTGAACTGAGGCTACTAAGGTGAGATTTGGTACAGTATATCTCTTGTTAGCCTTTATACTTTGGCTGTTTCATTGGCGACATCTAACATTATAAGACACTCAATGGATTTTAGGCAAATGTGTAAAAAGGAGCAGAATTAATGTTTCGGCCTGATGACCTGAATTGTCATGTTAATTGTCAGTATTATTTCCTGTAACATGCGATGAAATTTATAATTCATTATGATCATGCAAAAGAAATAACAGGAGGCAGGAAACTCAGTAATTTTCAGAACACAGTTATTTTTTCTGTAAATGGAGACACAGGAAACTGCAGATGCTGGAATCTTGACCAAAAAGCAAAGTGCTGGAGGAAACAGTGAGTCAAGCAGCATCTGTGGAGGCAATGGACAGATAACGCTTCAGTTTGAGACCCTTTTTCAGTCTGGCTTTCATCAGTCTGAAGATGGTTCCTGATGCTGTTCACTCCTTTCCCTCCATAGATGCTGCCTGAATCACTGAGTTCCTCTAATACTTTGTTTTTTAAATTTTTGATTACATATTGGCACATTAAAAAAATGGTTTCAATTAATTATTACACAACTGCATGAAATATGTTTGTGGCACATTACTTATACTAATTGCTTTAGATATCCTCACAAGATACAAGCAAACAAATAGTGATAAATCAACAAAATAAGCTGCCATTCACATAAAGATAGATCTTTTTCTTGTAGGCATTGCTTTTTGTTTCCCATTATTGTTGTATAACTGTAAGATCAAAATTTGTTTTTGAAGGTAGAAAAAGTAACTTTTCAGCAGGAAAAAAAAGTGACTTTTCCAACAACATAACCATTTTCTCTCTGAATAATTCCAAAAGGTTCTCGCTTTCCATAGTTCTTTCTCATGAGTTCACATGGGATTCAAGGATAGAAAATTGGCTTCATGGAAGAAAGCAGAGGGTGTTGGTGGAAGGTTGATTCTCAGACTGGAGGCCTGTGACTAGTGGTGAGCCTCAGGGTTCGGTTCTGGGCCCCTTGTCATCCATATCAATGATTTGGATGAGAATGTACATGGCAAGACTAGCAAGTTTGCTGATGATACAAAAGTGGGTGGTATTGCAGATAGTGAAGATGGTTGTGAAAGATTGCAGCAGGACCTTGGTCGATTGGCCAGGTGGGCTGAGGAATAGTTGATGGAATTTAATAAAGAGCAATGTGAGGTGTTGCATTTTGGAAGTCCAACATGGGCAACACCTACACAGTGAATGTTAGGGCTCTGGGGTGTGTTATAGAGCAGAGGGATCTTGGAATGCAGGTACATAGTTTGTTGAAGGTGGAATCGCAGGTAGATGGTCAAAAAGGCCTTTGGCACGTTGGCCTTCATCAGTCAGTATTGAGTATAGAAACATAGGAAATAAGTGCAGGAGTAGGCCATTCGGTCCTTGGAGCTAGCGCTGCCATTCAATATGATCATGGCTGATCATCCAAAATCAGTACCCCGTTCCTGCTTTCACCCCATATCTGTTGAATAGAAATGAATAGGTCATAGAGTGATACTGTGTAGAAC
Organism: Amblyraja radiata; assembly: GCF_010909765.2. Lineage (NCBI taxonomy): Eukaryota > Metazoa > Chordata > Chondrichthyes > Rajiformes > Rajidae > Amblyraja > Amblyraja radiata. The sequence continues at coordinate 66,347,899 of NC_045960.1, forward strand.
CAGGCCCTTCGGCCCAACTTGCCCACACCGGCCAACATGTCCCAACTACACTAGTCCCACCTGCCTGCGTTTGGTCCATATCCCTACAAACTTGTCCTATCCATGTACCTGTTTAACTATTTCTTAAATGTTGGGATAGTCCCAGCCTCAACTACCTCCTCGGGCAGCTGGTTCCATACACCCATCACCTTTGTGTGAAAAAGTTACAGCTCAGATTCCTATTAAACCTTTTATCCTTCACCTTGAACCTATGTCCTCTGGTCCTCGATTCCCCTATTCTGGGCATGAGATTATGTGCATCTACCCGATCTATTCCCCTCATGATCTTATACACCTCTATAAGATCACCCCTCATCCTCCCGCGTTCAAAGGAATAGAGTCCCAGCCTACTAAACCTCTGCCTATAGCTCAAACCCTCTAGTCCTGGCAACATCCTCATAAATCTTCTCTGAACCCTTTCAAGCTTGACAATGTCTTTTCTAAACATGGTGCTCAGAACTGAACACAAATATTTTGCGGGCTCACCAACGTCTTATACAACTGCAGCATGACATTGCATGGGTGTATGGGACGAGCTGCCAGAGGAGGTTGTTGAGGCAGGGATGATCGCAACATTTAAGAAACAGTTAAGACAGGTACATGGATAGAACAGAAGGTACACAAAAATGCTGGAGAAACTCAGCGGGTGCAGCAGCATCTATGGAGCGAAGGAAATAGGTGACGTTTCGGGCCAAAACCCTTCTTCAGACTGATGGGGGGTGGGGGGGAGAAGGAAGGAAAAATGGAGGAGGAGGAGCCCGAGGGCGGGGGGATGGGAGGAGACAGCTCGAGGGTTAAGGAAGGGGAGGAGACAGCAAGGGCTAGCAAAATTGGGAGAATTCAATGTTCATGCCACCGGACGCAAGCAACCCAGGCGGAATATGAGGTGCTGTTCCTCCAATTTCCGGTGTTGCTCACTCTGGCAATGGAGGAGACCCAGGACAGAGAGGTCGGATTGGGAATGGGAGGGGGAGTTGAAGTGCTGAGCCACCGGGAGTTCAGGTAGGTTATTGCGGATTGAGCGGAGGTGTTCGGCGAAACGATCGCCCAACCTCCGCTTAGTCTCACCGATGTAAATCAGCTGACATCTAGAGCAGCGGATGCAGTAGATGAGGTTGGAGGATATACAGGTGAACCTTTGTCGCACCTGGAACGACTGCTTGGGTCCTTGAATGGAGTCGAGGGGGGAGGTGAAGGGACAAGTGTTGCATTTCTTGCGATTGCAACGGAAAGTGCCCGGGGAGGAGGTGGTACGGGAGGGAAGGGAAGAATTGACAAGGGAGTTGCGGAGGGAGCGGTCTTTGCGGAAGGCAGACATGGGGGGAGATGGGAAGATGTGGCGAGTGGTGGGGTCACGTTGGAGGTGGCGGAAATGGCGGAGGATTATTTGTTGTATTTGCCGGCTGGTGGGGTGAAAGGTGAGGACTACGGGGACTCTGCCCTTGTTGCGAGTGCGGGGATGGGGAGAGAGAGCAGTGTTGCGGGGTATGGACGAGACCCTGGTGCGAGCCTCATCTATGGTGGAGGAGGGGAATCCCCGTTCCCTGAAGAGCGAAGACATTTCCGATGCCCTGGTGTGGAACGTCTCATCCTGGGAACAGATGCGGCGTAGGCGGAGGAATTGGGAGTAGGGGATGGAGTCTTTACAGGGGGCAGGGTGGGAAGACGTGTAGTCCAGATAGCCATGTGAGTCAGTGGGCTTGTAGTGTATGTCGGTCAGAAGTCTGTCTCCATCTCTCCATCGCAGGGGACAGACTTCTGACCGACATACACTACAAACCCACTGACTCACATGGCTATCTGGACTACACGTCTTCCCACCCTGTCCCCTGTAAAGACTCCATCCCCTATTCCCAATTCCTCCGCCTACGCCGCATCTATACCCAGGATGAGACTTCCACACCAGGGCATCGGAAATGTCCTCGCTCTTCAGGGAACGGGGATTCCCCTCCTCCACCATAGATGAGGCTCGCACCAGGGTCTCGTCCATACCCCGCAACACTGCTCTCTCTCCCCATCCCCGCACTCGCAACAAGGGCAGAGTCCCCCTAGTCCTCACCTTTCACCCCACCAGCCGGCAAATACAACAAATAATCCTCCGCCATTTCCGCCACCTCCAACGTGACCCCACCACTCGCCACATCTTCCCATCTCCCCCCATGTCTGCCTTCCGCAAAGACCCCTCCCTCCGCAACTCCCTTGTTAATTCTTCCCTTCCCTCCCGTACCACCCCTTCCCCGGGCACTTTCCGTTGCAATCGCAAGAAATGCAACACCTGTCCCTTCACCTCCCTCCTCGACTCCATTCAAGGACCCAAGCAGTCGTTCCAGGTGCGACAAAGGTTCACCTGTATCTCCTTCAACCTCATCTACTGCATCTGCTGCTCTAGATGTCAGCTGATTTACATCGGTGAGACTAAGCGGAGGTTGGGCGATCGTTCCGCCGAACACCTCCGCTCAGTCCGCAATAACTGACCTGAACTCCCGGTGGCTCAGCACTTCAACTCCCCCTCCCATTCCCAATCTGACCTCTCTGTCCTGGGTCTCCTCCATTGCCAGAGTGAGCAACACCGGAAATTGGAGGAACAGCACCTCATATTCCGCCTGGGTTGCTTGCGTCCGGTGGCATGAACATTGAATTCTCCCAATTTTGCTAGCCCTTGCTGTCTCCTCCCCTTCCTTAACCCTCGAGCTGTCTCCTCCCAACCCCCCCGCCCTCGGGCTCCTCCTCCTCCCTTTTTCCTTCCTTCTCCCCCCCACCGCCCATCAGTCTGAAGAAGGGTTTCGGCCCGAAACGTCACCTATTTCCTTCGCTCCATAGATGCTGCTGCACCCGCTGAGTTTCTCCAGCATTTTTGTGTACCTTCGATCTTCCAGCATCTGCAGTTCCTTCTTGAACACATGGATAGAACAGGTTTGGATGGATAAGCTCCAACGCAGGCCAGTAGGACTAGTGTAGCTGGGACATGTTGGCTGATGTGGGCAAGTTGGGCTAAGGGCTCTGTTTCCACGCTCAATCTATGAGTTTAGTCTTTTGCTCCATTTTAAAAGTTTTATTCCTTTCAGCTGGCTCTAGGGTTGCAATGTCTTGGCGTCATTGTTCAGAAGATTATCAATTCTATGCCTTGAGCCACACACACATTCTTGAATATGATTGTTACTGTCTCCCAAAGACTTACAATTATTACACTTTCCCAACTTTTGCACTAGTGACCTAAATGCCGTACCTATGGGGAATTATGTATTGATTCATATGTCTTGATGATTTAAAGAGTTCAGAAAATGGTGTGCTTTAATCAATACTTATGTTTATTTTTCTCCTTGGCTCCACAGGTAATGTTTAAACATGTCACATAGTTTATGTTTCCCATCAAATACTTACCTGAAAATCTCTTAAATTCAGTTTTATTTGCTAAAGTAACGAAGCTTTGGCACGAAACATGATTCAGCAAATGAATTTTGGTGTGTGAGCAGTTTCTGACTTCTCTTGGCTATACTTACCTATGACATATCACAGCAACACTTTTGATCTTTGATTCAATTCCTTGGGGTTGTAGTCTGTAGAGAGGCGTGAAACGTGAGCCACACCTTTTAATACAAGGGGAAATCTCCTTGAATGTACCTTGCACTACTTGCTGACCAGATAAATTGACCTAATTGAATGTAGAATCAAAGGAACTTCAGATATTAGTTTACAAAAGAAAGGTCCTGAACCAAAACTTCACCTATCCATGTTCTCCAGAGATGCTGCCTGACCCGCTGAGTTACTCTAGCACTTTGTGGCCTCAGCCTGTTCAGCTGTCCTCTGAGCAAAAGAATTGAAAGACCATAAATATCCAAGAAAGATGACAGTCATTTTGTTTGTTGATTTATGGAATCATAGAATCATCAATGTGGAATTAGATTACTTTGGCCAAACTCATTCATGCTGACCAAGGTGCCCCATATAAGCTCCCATTTGTCAGCGTTGGGGCCATATCCCTCTAAACTGTTCCTATCCATGTACCTGTCCAAATGTTTTTTTAAATGTTGTTATTGTACCTGCCTCAACTACTTTCTCTGGCATTCCGTTCCATGTACCCATCACCCAGTGTGTGGAAAAAGCTGTCCATCAGGTTCCTGTTAAATCCTTTCCCCCTCACCTGAGCCCTATGCCCTCAAGGTCTTGATTCCCCTATCCTGAGGAAAAGATTACTGGCATTCATCTGAAGAAGGGTCTTGACCCGAAATGTCACCTATTCCTTCGCTCCATCGATGCTGCCTCACCCGCTGAGTTTCTCCAGCATTTTTGTCTACCTTCGATTTTTCCAGCATCTGCAGTTCCTTCTTAAACAGGGTCTTGGTGAGACTACACCTGGAGTATTGCGTACAGTTTTGTTCTCCTAATCTGAGGAAAGACATTCTTGCCGTAGAGGGAGTACAGAGAAGGTTCACCAGACTGATTCCTGGGATGTCAGGACTTTCATATGAAGAAAGACTGGATAGACCCTGCTTGTACTCGCTAGAATTTAGAAGATTGAGGGGAGATCTTATAGAAACTTACAAAATTCTTCAGGGGTTGGACAGGCTAGATGCAGGAAGATTGTTCCCGATGTTGGGGAAGTCCAGGACAAGGGGTCACAGTTTAAGGATAATGGGGAAATCCTTTAGGACCGAGATGAGAAAAACATTTTTCACACAGAGTGGTGAATCTCTGGAACTCTCTGCCACAGAAGGTAGTTGAGGCCAGTTCATTGGCTATATTTAAGAGGGAGTTAGATGTGGCCCTTGTGGCTAAAGGGATCAGGGGGTATGGAGAGAAGGCAGGTACAGGATACTGAGTTGGATGATCAGCCATGATCATATTGAATGGCGGTGCAGGCTCGAAGGGCCGAATGGCCTACTCCTGCACCTATTTTCTATGTATCTATGACATTTGAAATAGATCTAAATAATTTAAACAATTCTGAATTACTGAAATTGTGGAAATTATTTAAAAGCATTAAGTTTACTAAATGTTTGTGAATTGATTAATGTTTAGATTTTTAAATTGTTACAAAAGAACCATAAGGTAGTTCTTCATCTTCTTCTTGCGTTTGAGGCAGCAGTGGTTATGTAACACCCTCCAGGCGATGTAGCCAGTTCAATGTGTTGTTGTCGAGGGCCGTGAGGTCTACCCCTCCACCAGGTGGGCGGAGGACAGCGCTGTCGAAAAAGACGTGCTGCCGCTGTTTGCAGGTCTGCTCCGCATATGCAGGCTGCTGATGAACGCAGCCCCCAGTGATGCATGTTGGCGTTGAACCGGCCAACCCCTGTACGGAGCCAGTTCAGGGCGACCCACTCTTTGCGGGGCAGGTCCGGGTGGGGCTGTGGTGTTCGGTGCAACAGTGAATTGAGGAGGTCGTGAAGTCTGTTTCCAGCTGGTTCTCCATGCTCCTAGTGTGTGGAAACCGGAGCCACAGACGGTCGCTGCGTGACTGGAGAAGGGGCGACGAGAGGACAGGCGTTGAGGTCCCAGTTGCTGTGAGTCCTGGGTGAGGTGGCGTCCGATGGGGCCTTGCAAACCAGCCTGTAGGTGAAGTACTCTCCGCGAAGCTTGGCGGGTGCGATACCAGCAAGCGCCGGCAGAAGATCCGTCGGAGTAGGACGTAGGCAGCCGGTGATGATCAACATGGTGTCGTTGAGGATGGCGTCTAGCTTGCTAGTATGAACGCTGCGGCACCATGCTGGGGCGGCGTACTAGTTCTTCCCCCATCGCTAATCCTGTGATATCATTCACAACTTAAATCTGAGAAAGATCCATTTTCTATGAATGCATTAGTCCTCAATCTTTGACACTAATGTGTCATGAGGTCATGCAGCACGGAAATAGGCCCTTTGGCCAACTTGCCCATGACAACCAAGATGCCCCAGCTACACTCCGCAGCTCGCCCCTTGCTCCCCCTCCACCTAGTCGCAACAGGGACAGTCCCCCTAGTCCTTACCTTTCACCTCATCGCCTGTCGCATACAACACATAATCCTCCGACATTAGAAACATAGAAAACAGGTGCAGGAGGAGGCCATTTGGCCCTTTGGGCCAGCACAGCCATATACCCAACACCCGGTGTGTGTAAAAGTTGCCACTCGGGTTCCTTTTAAATCTCTCACCTTCAAACTACGTACCCTGGTTCTTGATGCCCCTACTCTGGATAAAATACTGTGCATTTAACCTATCCGTTCTATAAAAGGTAAATTGAATTCTGAATTGAGATTCCTTCCCTTGTCTCCATATTGGTAATTCATGTAAGTTTACCATTTGATGATGATAAACAAGTTGCACTACATGAAAGATTAAAAGTCTCCTGAAATACTCTTTATTTATTTTGTTTTAATAGACTGATACATCACAGGAAGAAGATATTTAGCTCATCATGCCAGTACTTATTTAGTGATTACTAACAAATAAATTAAATAGCATTTGTCTCGCGATGATGCTTGAAACTAGTTGTAGTCGCTCCAGTGTCACTGATGGATTCTCAGTTGCATTCTATAAAAGATACCTTTTCAGTTCTCAACTAAACCACAAGATGGAGTAAGGCACCACCAAGATTATCCACTGCAGCTGATTCAAGCCTCCTGCTGGTTGCTTTATCCATCACCTCTCCCATCCATCCCACAATTAGAGAAAGTCAACATCAGGCTGTCCTTGCAAGTGTATGGCTAAGAACCGATTAGACAGGAATAATGCTTAAAGAGGTGAACCAAGTCAGTCAAATAATTTTCCTAAAAGTAGGTCCTCAAGAAAATATATAATAAAAAGTAACTGCTGATGCTGGTTTAATAATAATAATAATAATAAATTTTATTTGTTGGGCGCCTTTCAGACATCTCAAGGACACCTTACATAGATTAACAGGGATATAAACATATAATCAGAGTAAAATAAATAATAAAGACATTACAGAGACACAAACTAAAAACAGAATTCAGTCCAAAAACAGAAAATCAAAAACACAATGTGAAGAGAGAGCAGCGGCAGCCAAAGCGCGCCAGCGTCCACTCTCCCTTCACGGCAGCCATCTTGGACAAAGACTAACAGGATTACGTAGAGATAGAAGATCATCCCCCCACAATGGTTACCACTGTGGGGGAAGGCACAATGTCAAGTCCCCAACCCCAAGTTCACCCAAAGTCAGGCCTGCCACCGCAGTTGCCTCTACGGAGGCCCGATGTTCCTGGCCGTTCTCACCATCTTGCCTCGGTGGTCTTGCCCCGGCATCAGGGAGAGTCCTTTCAGCGGCTGGGCCACCTGGAACGGCCGCTTCCAAGCTGTAGACCGCGGCTTCCGGAGCCGACAAGGACCGCGCCGGTTTGGAGCTCCCAGGCTCCCGATGTTGAAGTCGGCGCCGCCCGCTCCGCTCTGCAGACCCGCAGCCCGGAGGTGTTGCTCTCGGCGGTCCAGCTCACCGGAGTTTATACCAAAGATAAATGCATGGTAGATACAAAAAGCAAGAGGAACTCAGCAGAACTGGCAGCATCTCTGGAGAGAAGGAAGGTGATGTTTCGGGTCGAGACCCTTCTTCTGAAGAAGGGCCTCGACCCGAAACGTCACCCATTCCTTATCTCCAGCGACCCTGCCTGTCCCACTGAGTTACTCCAGCATTTTGTGTCTTCCTTCGATTAAAACCAGCATCTGCAGTTCTTTCCTAAAGATACACGCAACATCTCTGGAGAAAATGGATAGGTGAAGTTTCGGGTCGGGATCTGAAATGAGGAAGAGTCCCGACCCGAAACATCATCTACCAATTTTCTCCAGAGATGCTGCCAGAGTTCCTCCAGAATATTGTGTCTATCCTCAAGGAAATATATTTTTTGCATTTCCTAGGCAGTTATCTGAGAAGAGATCAATTGCTGACACAAAGTGCTGTAATAGCATCTCAGTTGTCAGGCAGCATCTCTCGAGGATATGGATAGGTGATGTTTTGGTTCAGGGTCCTTCGTCAGATTGATTGTCAGGGCTGGTGGAAGAAAGATGGAAGAGAGGAGCGGCAGGTCGAAGCCTGGCAGGTAATGTGTAAGAAGGAACTGCTGATGCTGGTTTAAACCGAATACACACACAAAAAGCCTGAGTAACTCAGCGGGTCAGGCAGCATCTCTAGAGAGATGGAATGTTTGATGTTTCGAGTCAATACTTGTCAAGTCAAACTGAAATGCAAGAAACTTGCGAGCAGAGAAATGCTACAATTGAAATCACGAGAAGTGATTAAAGTGGGCGGAACCCCAGCCTGCCGAGTTCTGCCTGGGGGTCAAAAGGGCACAGAGCACCAGAAGCCAGTGAAGGAGAGACAAGAAACTTGCGAGCAGTGAATCCAGCAGTAAATCAAAAAGACTGTCCGAAAAGACTGCCGCGAGAGCCAGAAAAGGCAAGCAGGACTGATTTTTCTACAGACCCGATTGGCAGCCGGTTTTTCACCTGTTAAAGACCAAAACTGATAAAGACCAAAACTGATAAAAACTAATCTGCCAAAATAAAAGAAGGAGAAAATAAAAGGTGGAAAAGAAGTGTTTGGTCTGAGTGAATCCAGTTCATCATTTCGGGGTAGATAAATCAAATCCCTTTCAAGCGGGGAAACTGCAAAAACATTAGAAGACTTGACAATACTCGACCTGAAATGTTACCCATTCCTTCTCTCCAGAGATGCTGCCTGTTCTGCTGAGTTACTCCAGCTTTTTGTGTCCATCCTGGCAGGTAATGGGTTGATATAAGTGAGGTGGAGTGGAGGTTGATAGACAGCTTGTGGACAAGGGCCAGAGATGCAAAGGCAGAAGGGATGGGACAGAAGGATTGAAGAGTTGCAACTTGTGAAGCTAGAGGAGGAAATGTTGGTGGATGTGAGAGGGAGCAATAGGTACAAGTCCCGGTGGGGCATAGTCGAGGGATGTGGGTTAGGGGGAAAGATGGGGGAGGATTTTGTTCTTCCAGCCTGATGGACCAATAGGCAATTATGCAGATTCCATAGAAGACCACTTTGCCAGTTTATATTGTAAAGCAATGATTTGGCTTGGAATGAGCAATAGACTTCAAAATCCTTTCCAATTTGAGCCATTACTTACAAAGATTTGTTTTGGATTATTTTTATCTGAGAATTTAATTTGTTCCAAGCAATTATTTTGACACATTACTCAGGTTATTGATGCTTTCCAAAAAATGGACCTACCTATTTTGAGTTGTATTGTCACAAGAAATGTATTCTGAGGAAAAATAAGTACCTTTGAAAAAGAGTGAGGAAGATAGTCACCGTATAACTAATTAAACTAAAAAGTATCACTGACTTGAGCCAGGTTTTTGATAACTGTTACATTCTGTTTCAAAGATTATACTAATATTGGCCATCAGAAACGCAAGGCAAATTGATTATGATTTCTATAACTGCTGTTCCCACTGTCCAAGGCTGGATAAGAAGATTCATATATATATATATATAGGCCTCCTCAATCATAATATCTGGGAAATTAAGGTAATTCTCAGAAACGATATTCCTCCCTGTCCTTTGATTGACTACTCTCTGTTTAACCCAAATGAAAACAAGAAGTGGGTGCAACAGTGAAAAAGGAAATCAAACATTACTTACAAAATTATTAAGGGGTTGGACAGGCTAGATGCAGGAAGATTGTTCCCGATGTTGGGGAAGTCCAGAACAAGGGGGTCACAGTTTAAGGATAAGGGGGAAATCTTTTAGGACCGAGATGAGAAAAACATTTTTCACGCAGAGAGTGGTGAATCTGTGGAATTCCCTGCCACAGAAGGTAGTTGAGGCCAGTTCATTGGCTATATTTAAGAGGGAGTTAGATGTGGCCCTTGTGGTTAAAGGGATCAGGGGGTATGGAGAGAAGGCAGGTACAGGATACTGAGTTGGATGATCAGCCATGATCATATTGAATGGCGGTGCAGGCTCGAAGGGCCGAATGGCCTACTCCTGCACCTATTTTCTATGTTTCCAGCAAGGGTGGCAGCATGGTGGCACAGCGGTAGAGTTGCTGCCTTACAGCGACAGTGACCCGGGTTGGATCCTGACTACAGATGCTTGTGTGTACGGAGTTTGTACCTTCTCCGCGTGACCTGCGTGGGTTTTCTCCGAGATCTTCGGTTCCCTCCCATACTCCAAAGATGTACAGGTTTGTATGTTAATTGGCTTGGTATAAAAGTAAAATTGTCCCTTGAAATGGTGTGTACCAGATTTTAGCCACCGTCTGGGTCAAAAAATTATTCTTCAGATCCTCTCTTAATGTCCTACTCACCTTAAACCAATGGCATCTGTAACTAGATACTGCTATTTAGGGTAAAATATTCTCATTATCTGCCTTGCCTATGCCTTTTATATTTCTGTCTATCTAAATCTGGCCCTCCCTCAGCATTCCCTGCTCCAAGGAAGACAAAACCAGCCTATCCATTCTCTCCTGGTAACTGAAACACCTTCTCATCATCCTCATCCACTCCCCACACACTGGGGGCAATTCTACCGTGACCAATTAACCCATAAACCTGCATGTCCTTGGGATGTGGGACATGCAGGTTTATTAACTGAACTTTGAGGACTGGATTGGAGACTACGAGATGAAAATTAGCATTATGATTAATCTAGAAACTTTGATCAGTGCTGCTTCTATCGACTGTTTTTTAATTTTGTTTTGTTTTCTGTAAGTGCCTTTTTCAACAGGAATGACACTTAGTCTTATACTTTTTTAAAATCATTATTTTGTATTTTGCACTTTCAGAAATCAGGGTATTTTTTGGGGGTTTAGTTGGACTGTTTTGGGAACAGCAATGTAAATGCTTTTGTATAGGTCCAAATATTATGAAGTCTTTGTGTTGTGGTATGATGCAGCAGAGCAGTGATGAATTCCATCTGTATTTTGTCACAAAGGAACAGGCGACCACCAACCAACTAACAATTTTTTGTGTGTATATTCATGTGGGTGGCTGTGAGAATGTGCGTGTGTGCCCTACACATATGCACGACTGGGCGGGTAATGGAAATATTTATTTGCTTAAATCAGTCATGAGTCCAATTTGCCAATCTGCTATTATCTTTCCTAGATTGCATTTCAAAATTATGGAAACACACAGTGGCAAATTATGGTGGCAATTTTTTTTTAACTCCTTTTGCAATCAAAGACAATAATTTGATTAAATTCTTGGTTGTAATTTATGATAAACTATTGTACATTAAGATATCTCTTTCTCAAATAAGTTTTAAATGTTAGTCATTTTTGGAGTGTGTTGAGAGGATTGCACTTCAATTGTCCCAATATGGGTAATTTTGTTCTCAATTAGGAACTACCTCACTATTCATACTTCAGCCAGTTTGGCTTAAGTCGGCAGATTTTTCTCAGTAGAACTGATCCTCATGAATAAATAACCAACCAGACAATTCTCCACATTCTAAAATCTGCTGGTATACAGATGAGAAAGTATTTTTCTTCCTTTTTCTGCGTGATTGTTCGTATGATTTTTTTTTTTTTAAGCAGTCTCTTTTTGAAGTTGATCTTCACTTGCGCGTCTGCAGCATGTAAAACCATCTGCTTAAAAAGCATCATTTATGAAGTGTTACTCTTGGTCATCAATAAACAGAAATTAATGAGGTGTGCCAATTTTAATCTCATTCTATTGGCGCTGAATAAGTGTAAAGAGCACTCCAACATAATGCACATAATTTCTTGGTACAATCCATCTTCAGTGAATAAATTTTCATCTAACGGTATAGCCATGTTTGACAAGAGGCTTTGTTTCTGTCTGTGTTGCAGTGGAGTGCTGAAGCTGCTTTTTGATGCACAGTCTTGTTCTGAACCCAGACAGTCTGAGTGCTTGAATTCCCCAGTGTTTTTCGAGAGAGACGGGGCTTAATTTCTTTGTCTGTTCATTCAATAGGCAAAGAAAAGACGAGCTAGAGCAGCGGATGTCAGCCTTGCAAGAGAGTCGTCGTGAGCTGATGGTGCAGCTTGAAGGACTAATGAAGCTGCTGAAGGTAAGAAATGTTCCCTGCTACTATATAGACATCTGAATCCTCCATCTCCTTTAAGGATCGAATATTTTATTCCCTTGGTTTATTCTTCTGCTCTGGCTTTGTTCTTGACTTTCATGTAATTCATTTATCAATTATCTCTTTAAATTATTAATTCATTACATTATAATTGCAAAAATAAAAATGTACACTAATTTAAATTTGTATTTTTGTATGCTTTGTAAAACGTGTATATTTTGTATACTTGTAAAATTTATCTTGAATATCTCTTCAGCCAACCAAGGAGGATTTCCTTTGGGGAATTATAGTGTCATGAAAAGGTGGGACAAGATTCACAGGCTGTCAGAGTCCTGCTCCCTTGTTTTGAGCTTCCGAAACACAGTTGTGCAGTCACAGGCGATGTGGGAAGTAGATCTGATGGAGAGTATCATCTAGAGTCCTTTAGGCTGTGTCCCATAAGTTATGTGAAGAGCTGTCTGGAAGTGTTTGCTCCTGACCAGAATGGGACAGGAAAAAAGAACAAAAAAATAATTTAAAATCCTTATTTTGCAATATTTTGTATGACTGCATGCAGCTGTTTTTTTTAATTAAATTTGGGAATATGCAATACCAATAAGAGTTTTGACCTCCTGAACTACATCAATTCAGATATGATTTCAGAAATATAAATGTATTGAACTCCGTGTTGATATGGATTGGAAATCGTCTCATGAATGTGATAGAACTTTTTGAAGAGGTCATCAAAAGGATTGATGAAGGCATGGCGGTGGATGATGTTGACATGGGCTTTAGTAAGGCCTTTGACAAGCTCCCGTGGAAGTCTGGATGATAAATTCAAATGGAATCCAAAGTGAGCTAATCAATTGGATTCCAAATTGATTTGGAAGAAGGAATCAAAGGGTAGTTATTTAACTGATTGGAAACCTGTGACCAGTGAGAGGCAGCAAGGGTTGATGCTGGGTCCACTGTTTTTTGTTACCTACATCAATGATTTGGTTAACAATGTAATTAATATTGTTAGTAAATTTGCAGGTGACTCCAAAATTGGTGGTATAATGAACAGTGAGGTAGGATATATAAATTTACAACCGTTTCTAGATCAGTTGGGTAGGTTGGCCAAGGAAGGGTAAGTAGAATTTATCTCCGACAAGTGTGGGGTGCTGCACTTTGGGTGTCAAACCAGGGGAGGACATATATAGTAAATGGTTGAGCCGTGAACAGTGTTGTAAGGCAGAGGGATCTGGGACCACTGGTGGATGACCTGTGTGTGGCAGGTCCGGTGGACAATATGGTGAAAACGGCATTTGGCATACTTGATTTTGTGTTGGGTATCATGCTTGAGTATTGTGTGTGCACCATTGAGTATTGTGAGCAATTCTGGGTACCATATCTGAGGAAGGATGTGCTGGTCCTGGAGAGGGTCCAGAGTAGGTTTGCAAGAATGATCCCAGGAATGAGTGGGTTAAAATATGATGAGCATTTGATGGCACCGGGCCTCTACTCGCTGGAGTTTAGAAAAATGAGAGGGGACCTCATTGAAATGTACCGAATAGGTACATTTACCAAGGCTGTGAAGGTCGTCAATGGATATTTTTAAGGCAGAGATAGATAGATTCTTGATTAGTATGGGTGTACATAGATACATAGATACATAGAAAATAGGTGCAGGAGTAGGCCATTCGGCCCTTCGAGCCTGCACCGCCATTCAATATGATCATGGCTGATCATCCAACTCAGTATCCCGTACCTGCCTTCTCTCCATACCCCCTGATCCCTTTAGCCACAAGGGCCACATCTAATTCCCTCTTAAATATAGCCAATGAACTGGCCTCAACTACCCTCTGTGACAGAGAGTTCCAGAGATTCACCACTCTCTGTGTGAAAAATGTTTTTCTCATCTCGGTCTTAAAGGATTTCCCCCTTATCCTTAAGCTGGGACCCCTTGTCCTGGACTTCCCCAACATCGGGAACAATCTTCCTGCAGAAGATTCTTGTAAGGAGCTATGTATGGGGAGAAGGCAGGAGAATGGGGTTAGGAGGTAGATCAGCCAAGATTGATTGGTGGAGTAGACTTGATGGGCAGAATTGCCTAATTCTGCTCCTATCACTTGTGGCCTTTATGACTTCATTGGAAAGGGTATTGTGCACCAAAGTTGACACATCATGATGCAGCTGTAGAAAATATTGGTGAGATCACATTTGGACTGTTGAGTGCAGTTCTGATTTCCCAGCTGTAGTAGGGATGTCATTAAGTTGGTAAGGGTGCAGAAGAAATTCATGAAGTTGTTACCAGGACTGGCGGCTTGAGTTGTAGGAAGACATTTTGCTTTGGAACGTAGGAGGCGATGATGTGACCTTATTAAGGTGTACAAGATCTTGACGGGCAAGGAAAAAATAAACACACAGTTTCCCACAGTAGACGATTCTAAAACTAGAATCCTTTGGCTTAAGGTGAGAGATTTAAGAGGAACCTCGGATGCAACCTTTTCACTCAGAGGGTATTCCATATCTGCAATGTGCTGCCAGAGGAATCTGTAGAAGTGGATGCAATTCACTTTCATGAGTCATTTGGACATATATATATGGATATGACGGGTTTAACAGAATATGGGCCAAATGTGGGCAAACGGGACTCACCCAGAATTCCAGCTTGGCTGGCATGCACAACCTGTTTCTTTGTTAAAAAACTCCATGACTAGAACGGGAAGTGTATTTTTTTATTCCCTGTTTTCATTTTGGGTGATGTTTCATGTTCTTAAGGTATGTATACTTAATTTCAAAATGTTAATGCTTGACTCCTCCATTTAAGCGGAGGTATTCCCCAGTCATGACTAAAAGAGAATCTACGCTCTTTCGTGTTTGCTCTCAACATAAGGTGTGATTCAATCTCCAATGTGCCTGCTTTAGTGTAATGTTATTATGTTTTTCCCACATCCTCTGACACCTCTGAAAGAGATTACTGATTTGGATGTGGGAGCCCGTGCATGCTGACTTTCCTTCAACTCAATCCAAAGAAGATGAACCTTTGTAAAGAATTGAAAGACAAACATCCAGTATCATCCGTTTTTGATTCTGCTTTCCGATTTTTTCCATGAATTAAATGTCCCATTTTTACTTTGCTGTTCAAATACATTGTGGCAGCAAGCAAGGGCTGCATCTAATTGTTGAAATATAACAAATTAAACTCTGTCTTCCATTTTTCATTCAGTGTGTCAACATATTTTGGTTTTCAGCAGTGCATTTTTATTCCAGAAACTATAAATTATATGGCTATGATTATACGCCCTAAAGATCTCCATCTTACAAATCGCATCTTAAAATCTCCCTCTCCAACCAAGTCTTAAACCATTTCATGTTGTTCTCTGTAAGATTTAGTTTGATAATCCTCTTTTGAATCATCTTTGAATGTTTGTTCTGTTCAGGCTGCATTGTAAAAGTGCATTGTTGCTTAACACACTTATTGCAAATTATTCCTATTATTGGATAGTTTTCTTCACTATTTGCCAAAAGTGATTTGTTGTTTTTTAACGGACATATTTTCTTGAAGCAAAAAAGCCTCATAATCAGACATCCAGTCTGTTGATCTATTTGATCTCCTCCTGAGGGGCAGTTATAGAAATAAGGAGCCTTTCCAACACATTTTAGTGGGCAGGTTATTGTCGGCGTTCACGGCCACAATCAAACATTTGGGTTATTTCATCGCTATTGTTGGATCCTTTGGGTCATCATGCATTCATTTACTATCTAAATGATGTCAAGTTGGGAAAAGGGGAAGTACAACGGGATCTGGGGGTCCTTGTACATCAGTCTGTGAAAGTAAGCATGCAGGTACAGCAGGCAGTGAAGAAAGCGAATGGCATGTTGGCCTTTATAACAAGAGGAATCGAATATAGGAGCAAAGAGGTCCTTCTGCAGTTGTACAGAGCCCCAGTGAGACCACACCTGGAATATTGTGTGCAGTTTTGGTCCCCTAATTTGAGGAAGGACATTCTTGCTATTGAGGGAGTGCAGCTTAGGTTTACAAGGTTAATTCCCGGGATGGCGGGACTGTCATATGCTGAGAGAATGGAGCAGCTGGGCTTGTACACTCTGGAGTTTAGAAGGATGAGAGGGTATCTCATTGAAACATATAAGATTGTTAAGGGCTTGGACACGCTAGAGGCAGGAAACATGTACCCGATGTTGGGGGCGTCCAGAACCAGGGGTCACAGTTTAAGAATAAGGAGAAAGCCATTTAGAACGGAGACGAGGAAACACTTTTTCTCACAGAGAGTTGTGAGTCTGTGGAATTCTCTGCCTCAGAGGGCGGTGGAGGCAGGTTCTTTGGATGCTTTCAAGAGAGAGCTAGATAGGGCTCTTAAAAATAGCGGAGTCAGGGGATATGGAGAGAAGGCAGGAACGGGGTACCGATTGGGGATGATCAGCCATGATCACATTGAATGGCGGTGCTGGCTCGAAGGGCCGAATGGCCTATTCCTGCACCTATTATCTATTGTCTATTCTTAATTATGGACAAGTTGGCCGCACATAGCCTGTGCAGATTTTGTTTTAGGCTTTCATCTTGTTCATCGAGTTTGGAGCTCGGGGCTTATTGTTGTAGGGTCAACAATGAGGCACTTGTTTCCCACATGGGTGTGCATTTAATTATTTTGGAACCTGTTCATAAATTATTAGCAACATCCCACTGCTTCATCCCTGGACATTCTCCGTTTGTTACATTGTTTTAAATGTTTCAGTGAAAAAACAAAACAGCAGTTAATCTTATAGAATTAACCAGCGATCACAATTCTGTGGACCAGTGGCTACAGTACTGTGGACCAGCGACACATTTCCACTAGCTTTAAAATTATGTGGATAAGGATGTGTCTGGTCCACAAATTATAAATCTAAGTTGGGGCAAGGCCAATTTTGGTATTGCAAAAGCTGATTTATCGCAGTCGCTGCCTCAAAAAGGCTGGCAGTATCATCAAAGACCCACACCATCCTGGCCACACACTCATCTCCCTGCTACCTTCAGGTAGAAGGTACAGGAGCCTGAAGACTGCAACAACCAGGTTCAGGAATAGCTACTTCCCCTCAGCCATCAGGCTATTAAACCTGGCTTGGACAAAACTCTGATTATTAGCAACCACTTTCTGTTATTTGCACTACAGGTGCACAACCTTTTATCCGAAGATCCAAATAACGAAAACCTCCGAATAGCGGCCATTTTTTCGGTCCTTGAAGAAAGGTCCTTGAAAACGTTCACCGAGGGCGGCCCGCAGAGGTGACAGCGGAACCTCCGGTCGGTCCTCGAAGAAAGGGGAACTAAATCCCCATTCATAAAGGAGAAGGTGAGGGTATATTGCGCGGGAGGGTTAATAATTGACAATATGCTGCTGCCTGCCCGCTGAGTTAAAAAGTTCCCACGGTAGACTCACGATACACTGTGTTTCGTGAGTCTTGCGTGGGAACTTTTTAACTCAGCGGGGCAGGCAGCAGCAGATTGTCGCTCCCTTCAGTTTCACCCCACCTACACCCCTCTGCTTCCCGGCCATGTGTGTGACCCCTTCCCTCCCCTCTCCAGCTCCCCGCCCATTGCACCGGCGCGGGGGCTTTGCACTGTCACCGGAGACGTCAGGACCAACGGGACACCGACCCCAGGCCCACCGCAACAACAGAGATCCCAGAGACCCACAGCCAGCAGCAGCCCAGCCCCGTTCCAACTCCAGAGGAAAACTGCAAACTGGCCGGAGACGTCAGGACCACCAGAAGCCGTTCCCCGAGCTGCGCCCCCTCATCGGGACACCGACCCCCAGGCCCACTGCAAGCACGGAGATCCCAGAGACCCACAGCCAACAGCAGCCCAGCCCCGTTCCAACTCCAGAGGAAAACTGCAAACTGGCCGGAGACGTCAGGACCACCAGAAGCCGTTCCCCGAGCTGCGCCCCCTCATCGGGACACCGACCCCCAGGCCCACTGCAAGCACGGAGATCCCAGAGACCCACAGCCAACAGCAGCCCAGCCCAGCCCCGCTCCAACTACAGAGGAACCTGGGTTGCGGATGACGGGGCGCAGCTCGGGGCGTCGTAGGGGCCATCAGGGAGCGGGTTCCTGTTGGTCCTGACGTCTCCGGCCACCTGCCATCCTCCGGGAACCGTACCGCCCTTGCAGGAGAGTGGGGTTGTTTGCAGTTGCAGAGGGAGGGGGCAAGGGCGGTACAGTTTCCAGTCTCAGCTCCAGTCCAGGGGGGTGGCCGGAGACGTCAGGAGCAACGGGACACCGACCCCCAGGCCCACTGCAAGCACGGAGATCCCAGAGACGCACAGCCAGCAGCAACTCCAGCCCAGCCCCGCTCCAATTCCAGAGGAACACGTAGGGGCAGAAGCTGATGGTGTGCAAGGTACGTCTTGTTCTTGGGGTGGCGGATGAGGGGGCGCAGCTCGGGCTATGGGCATACTGCCACTTGTCGCCGTAGCGGCCCATTAGGGAGCGGATTCCTCTGGAGTTGGAGGGGGAGGGAGGTATTGTGCTGTTTGATTGCCCCCTGCTATCCCAGGGACAGGGAGACACAGCGGCTTTTTAGACTGGTGGGCAATCACTTCCAAAGTTCTGCCCACACAGTCAGTACACCTCTCCTACACTGCATTTCATACAAACATTTATTCTGCAAGAAAAGACGTTGAAGACTCAAACTCGCGACCGAGTTTACTGCCGGGATCAAGGCGCAAACTCGCGACCTTGCGGATATGAGCCGAGCACTCTACCACTGAGCCAGCCATTAAAATCTACGCTAAAAAAAATCCATTCCGAAGACCGACAAATTCTGAATTACGAAAAGTGTCTGGTCCCAAGGCTTTTGGATAAAAGGTTGTGCACCTGTACCAGTTTATTTATTCATGTGTGTATTTATTTATATCATGGTATATGGACACATTTATCTGTTTTGTAGTAAATGCCTACTATTTTCTGTGTGCTTAAGCAAAGCAAGAATTTCATTGTCCTATACAGGGACACATGACAATAAACTCACTTGAACTTGAACTTTAACTTGATTGGAGTAAGTTGTTGGCAGACAAAGGGATGTCTGGAAAGTGGAATGATTTTAAAAGTGTGTTATTGAGAGTTCAAGGTATGCATGTTCCTATTAGAGTGAAGGGCAAGGCAATAAGGGTTAAGGAACCTTAACTAATGAGCGAAATTGAGGTCAGGGAAAAGGAGGCAGCAATGATCAGCTCTAGACAGCTGGGCGAAAGTGTATCCCTAGAGGAGTATCGAAGATTAAAGAGCATACTAAAGAAATAAATCATGACGGCAAAAATAGGAGCATGGGATAGCTCTGGCAGACAAGCTTTCAAGTCGTCAAGAGAGTTTATTTTCATGTGTCCCAGATAGGACAGTGAAATTCTTGCTTGCTGCAGCATGACAGAATATTTTAGGCATAAATACAGATCAGATCAGATCAGTGTGACCATATACCATAGAATACACACATAAATACACAGATAAAGTGCAATAGGCTGTTACAGTTCATAGTTTGTTTAAAGTTGTGTTTAATAGACTGATGGCTTTGGGGAAGAAGCTGTTCCTGAACCTGGATGTTGCAGATTTCATGTTCCTGTACCTTCTACCTGATGGCAGCGGAGAGATGAGTGTGTGGCCAGGATGATGTGGGTCCTTGATGATGCTGGCAGCCTTTTTGAGGCAGCGCCTGCGATAGATCCCCTCGATGGTATGGTCAGAGACGATGATAGACTGGGCAGTGGTTACAAATTTTTGCAGCCTTTTCTGCTCCTGGACACTCAGGTTGCCGTACCAAGCCACGATGCAACCGGTCAGCATGCTCTCGTCTGTGCACCTGCAGAAGTTCGAGAGAGTCCTCCTTGACATACCGAATCTTCTCAGGAAGTAGAGGCACTGATGTGCTTTCTTTATGATTGCATTAGTGTTCTGGGACCAGGAGAGATCTTCGCAAATATGCACGCCCAGGAATTTGAAGTTCTTGACCCTTTCCACCATTGACCCATTGATATAAACGGGACAGTGGGTCCCCATCCTACCCCTTCCAAAGTCCACAATCAGCTCCTTGGTTTTGCTGGTTGAGCCAGGTTGTTGTGCTAGCACCATTTGGTCAATCGGTCGATCATGTACCAATGTACAGTGAAATTCTTTTTTTTTTTGCTTACAGTTCAGTAAATATTCACTATATGAATCTGTACACCATCACATATAAGCAAAATAAGATCAAAGTGTGTAAAATTAGTCTACTGAGACCATATACAATAGTCACAAGTTTTTGGCACTTTACCAAAGTTGCTTTAGGTGCAGCTGGCCAGAATTCACTGTACGAAATCATTGTTCTGATGACATTGCAGGGTCGGTATGGCCAAGCGAAGCTGGAGCCATCCTCCACAACTCTGTGTCACTGCAGGCCGTGTCCTGTCTGCACGCTCAAGGGCCTGTCCCATTTGGGCATCATTTGCGCGTAATTTACGCGACAGGCCAGTAGTGACTGACGCGCGACAGTCGCGCGCAAATCACGCGTCATCATTCGTCAGCACAGCCGTCTGGTGCGCGTGACGTCTTTATAATACCGTGCTTCCCTATTCTGCATCATGACCAGCATGGAAGAACTACAGATTTTATTGCTACAGCAACAACAGAGACTTCTGTTAGCAGCAACCCTCATACTTATAAATCAGCCAGGCAGGAGTACAACAAGAAAGGCTAGCAAGAATCCCAGGACGAGGTCTGTGTGGACGAGGTTAGAGGTTACATGACGCGTAAAAGGCGGGCCGACTGCGTATGGGTGGCGCATGGTGACGTCACCACGCGATACACGTGCGATGTTTGGATGTTAGCGTGCTACGCTAATGCGTCAGCGATACGTCACGCAGGTGGCGCGCGAGGATTTCAGTACACTACGAAATCCTGGAGCGCCGCACGATACCGCGGTTCCACGCCTCACCATGCGCTATGCGCACATCACCCACGCGCCCCCCATGCGTCGCGACGTGTCGACCAATTTTCTACATGACGCGTAAATGAGGCCAAATGACGCCCAAGTGGGACAGGCCCTTCAGTCTCCTGGAGCAACGCCCAATCCAGTTGAGCCACAGGCTGCTGTAGAGCCTCCAGCCATCACCTCGATCTGGCAACATGTTGTCCTGCTCTTTGCCCGATCTATTTGCCTTGAGGGCGCAGCAATTAAATCCCTGGTTCGCGTAAGCCTCTGTCCCACTTAGGAAACCTGAACGGAAACCTCGGGAGACCTGGCGCTCCACCCAAGGTTTCCGTGAGGTTCCCGGAGAAGGGGAGGGAAGGGGGGAGAACGGGGGGGAGAAGGAGTGGAGACAGTTTTAAGAAGTTTAATAAAGTTAGCGGGCATTTTACCTTCCGGCGGATCTTCTAGGTGCTGAAAACTCCAATGAGCCAATCAAAATGGCCGGTCAGCGAAGGAGATTACCTTCGACTGCCTGTAAATAAATAGCAACCCCACTCCACTAGCTTCGACCAAATGGCAACCTATTTTTAGTCGAGGCCGGTTTTGTTTTTGTTTTTAAATAATCGCAGGAACATAGAAGAAGCCTCGACTACGCGGAAACCACTTTCCACCATTAGGGAGAGAGACAGGGAACCTCCGGGAACCTCACGGAAACCTTGGGTGGGGCGCAAGGTCTCCAGACGTTTCCGTTCAGGTATCCTAAGTGGGACAGGGGCATTATCTTCCACCAGCTTCTCCGTTTCTTCGGGAACCAGCAGAAGCCGGGCTCGACGGCTTCCCTCCTCAGGGCAGGTTTCCTGGTTCCGCACCTGCAAGCCAGGCCTGCTATCAGGAGGGAATACCTGTGGCACCTCGGTCTGCTGCACGCCACATTGACAATGATATCTACACGATTACATGCCGCGGAGAAAGACATGAAAATTAAGAAACTTGGGACAGTTCATGGAAATGTCTTGAGGACAGTCCATAACACCGTCAACGAGGTGCTGCTCATCATAAGATATATGGAGGATGATCAATCTCCCAGGCCTGACCAGATATATTCAAGGACACTGTGGGAAGCTAGAGAAGAAATTGCAGGAGTCCTGACTGAAATATGGAATCATATCATGATCTATATAAAAAAAACAACAGTACTAATTTGTATGTGACTATTGGCAGCTACTTGGGCCTCTTACCTAAGGAAGGATAGGATAGCAATCCAAAAAAGATTCACTGCGTTAATTCCTGGGATGAAAAGATTATCCTGTAAAATAGGTTTAATGGGTTGGGTCAATATTCCTTTGAGTTTGGAAGAATGAGGGGTGAACTTATTAAAGCGTGTAAGATCTAAAGGGGACAAATGGCAGAGTTAGTTTTGCGATGTTTCCACTGTTGGGAGAACCTCAATCATACAGACATAGTTTCATGATAAGAGGCCAGTCATTTAAAATTGAGGTATGTAGCAATTTCTTCATGTAGTGCCGAGTGAATATCCGGGGTTCTGTATCATTGAGAGTTGTGGAGGTGCCTTCGAAATATTTAAAGCGGAGGTAAATTGAACAAGACATTGAGGGCTATGGGGATGTGGTGCAGGGATAGAGCTGAGTCCTGGGCTGGATCATCAATGATAATATTGGTTGGTGGGACAGGCTTGAAGGAGCCTGGCAGTCTATTCCTGTTCTTTCTTCCTTGTGTTCTTGTACTTGTATTACTGCTTCGTGCCAGAAAAGCAGCTGTTTCTTTTTAATAGCCAGTTTGACTTATTTGTGAACATAAACATTTTAATCGATTTATGAGTGAAATTGACTGATATAAGCATTGAAAGATTTCTTTATTGAAAAAATCAGTTTACAGAAGTGCCTGCTAATCTTAACTCACATGTTAGCAAAATTGCAGATAAATTCTCTATAGTGCAGGTTTTTAAATTTGATTTAATTCCCCTAAAATTGGAGAATGTAATAGAAACTAGCTTCCTCTTGGAATTTCTTTCTACTTTTGATCAATGATTCTGACTGTTTATGACTTTTCATCTATCCATTTGCAATGCCATCTACACAATGTCTCTGTTATGTGGCTCTCTTTACCCAACATAGTCACATTAATTTTTTTTCGATGCAATTTGTTGATTATTTTGTACAGTTATATTTTAATACATTTATAGGTCATAAATTAATTCAGGATGTGTTTCTCTGCTGGTTAACTCATTGACTCCATGACTCAATAATAATATTTACAATTTTCCCCTGACTCAAATGACTGACTTCTCTGCTTGTTTCTGACTCAAATGTCGACATCCCATTTTTAAATACTTATTTTGTTTGTAAAGTGATATTTGAAAAATTGCTAAAGCAAAGTAATGCTTCTGTTTGGTGTGTCATTACATGTACTATAAAACCCCGTGACATTTATTAAAACATCCATGTGCAACTGATGATCTCCACATGTTAATACAATGTTTGGGGTTTTGGGTCTATAAACAATATTTGCATGGTAGACATGAAACATTTTTTTATAGTTTCTGTTGTTTTCATGATTATATTTCCATATGAACCTGCAGCATATTACAGATTAGTTTGCTGGTTTGTGGTCTGGCATCACTGTATGAAATATTGGCAAGCTGTTCTCCTTTTGGCAGTACCTCTCCATGTCCAGATGAATTCAGTCAATCACTCTCAGTCCCTGCATGCGAGTTCCAGCTAAACAAAATCAGTTTTGTCTTAATGGAGGGATTGCATCTCATCCATTCAAGTATGATTAGTTTTGCTAGATGTGGAATGA
Organism: Amblyraja radiata; assembly: GCF_010909765.2. Classification (NCBI taxonomy): domain Eukaryota; kingdom Metazoa; phylum Chordata; class Chondrichthyes; order Rajiformes; family Rajidae; genus Amblyraja; species Amblyraja radiata. Next base: position 66,371,663 of record NC_045960.1, read on the forward strand.
GGAGGGTATGTCATTTTTCGCCAATGATAAATAGAAGTATCATATTCATAAGAGCTCAGTAAAGTTATGAGAAACATTCCATATGCCTCATCCAGTTACTGAAGAGGTAACAGAATAAGGATGAAGAAAGAACGAAGTATAAATATGAGAAAGGTTACTGAGTGCTGGGTAATAGTGCTGGGGGGGGGGGGGGGGGGGACAAGGAGGGAAAATATAATTATTGCAAATAGGAAAGATTTCCCAAATTTTGAAAGAAATGTGTAAATGACTCCAATGCTCTTGGTAAATCAAGCATTCTTGGCGACTAATTCAATCATTCATAGCATGTGCCTTGATATTTGCTGGAGTTGAGAAGAAGAAAATTTGCAGATGCCTGTTTACTTTCTAATAACCTTTCCCTTTTCTCATGTTTTGTTTCTCTTTTTGCAAATGCTGACTTGTATAGGATGAGGAACAGAAGCAGGCAGTAAGTTGAACTAAACCTTATATTGCTGAGTGTTTAAATTCTGTGCATGAAGGTAAAATGCAAATATTTTTTTCTGGAGATGACAGTGAAGAGTGAGGGTGTTTTTCTGTGGGCATATGTATGTGTACAACATGGGTGGGTGTGAGTGAACCCACCTAAGTATCAACATCCTGTGCCTTATACCTGCGCCAGCAACCAAGCATAACAGCAATAAATGAAGATTATATGTGGATGAATACACTAAATTGTTCATACCTGGCATTTAATCCATTATCTCCATGTTTTAATCAGTCATTCTTCAATTTGACTATATAAATGGCACAATGCCACAGCACAGAAGGAAACCACTTGTCCTGCATGTGTCCAAGCCAGCAATTGAAGACGCTATTCAATTAATTGCACTATAATGCTCTTTTTTCATAGCCCTGCAAATGTCATTTTTTATCATCCATCCAGTGCTTTTTCTAAGGTAATAGTTTTGGTGATGATTAATTGACATAGTTTGGCTAGTTGTTGCTCCTCAGCCATCTTTATATTTTATTTATGAATCAATGCCTTTCCCCCTAAGCCTTATTTTTTTTCCAGGATGCTCCTTTTATATGGGATATTGGATATTGTTATCCCTACCCATGGGAACTCATTCTGATCCCACATGATGGGATCTGCAGTAAAGATCACAAAAGAGTTAATCCCATTTTGCATTTGGAACCAGAAATCTTGAAAAGTGGTGTCCTTTTGCATTTGTGAAAGTAGTTATACAGTGCATGGAATAACTTAAGAAATACATACAAGTCTTCTCAGTCTTGGTTCACATTGTTTACCTCAGAAGGAGAAGGCTGGAGGTTTTTAAAGGTATTTTAAGGAGTTACTTTCTGATTGAAGAGCAAGAGTTCTGGGTAATAATCGCAGCAAGATGCAGAGGAGATGTCAGATTCTCAAGACAAGTTCTGGGCATTACCATGTTGTGAAGATGGAACACACTGCCTGAATCCAGCAGGAACAAAGACAATGTGGAAATAATAATGGAGGAAAGGCAAACCATGCTGTTTCTTATTAATACAAAATGCTGAATAGAGGCTGCTGGTGTTAGAAGTGGAACGTGAACCGAACTGTAGCATTTTTTGTGAACACAGAACGATGATGAAATAAATGAATATATTCCAAGTGATGGTGACCAAAGTTCTATGTTTGTGTGCTTGAACACCAAAATGAATTGAGTGTCCTGGAGGCTCTTGCTGGGCGAGTGAGATAGTTGGTCAGGGTTTTATACATTAGGCATAGGTCAACAGTGAAGCAGATTGGGTAAATGTACAGAAATGCAGGCTATTTCATGTAACTAATGGACATTTCAAAACAGATGATAATAAGAATCATGATAAGACAAGTGTTTAACCATGGATTGCATGTTTGTGCAAAGTTATAATTTTTGAAAGGTGACTTCAATTTGCCAGAATGGATTAGAATTTTTATGAAGGATACTTTTGGAGTTAAAAATTAATCCAGTTAATCTTATTGAACAAATGGGCAAGGAATGCAAACAAGCAGGGTTGCTGTTGAACCTGATGTAAGTAGTAACCAAGAAATAATGAAATGTGCAATATTTAATTAACATCTTGGCACTTGTAATCACAAAATATTACATTTTCAGGTTGGTCTTATGCAGAAAGATACAGTCTTGGGGTAGGTTAAAAGAGTTATGGAAAGCAGAATGGACCATAACATTTAGAAGACAAAGAGCTTGGAAATAATGTTAATAATCTTTAAATATCCTGTGCACAACAAACACATGCAACAAATATTTTAGTTAGATAATGAAATTAAAACAGCAGAGAATTGTCAAGGTACACAAAAATGCTGGAGAAACTCAGCGGGTGCAGCAGCATCTATGGAGCGAAGATGCTCCATAGATGCTGCTGCACCCGCTGAGTTTCTCCAGCATTTTTGTGTACCTTCGATTTTCCAGCATCTGCAGTTCCTTCTTAAACACAGGGAATTGTCAAGCATTGCTTTAAGTATATGTAAACCTACCCACTGGAAAAGATCAGTGGAAAGATGATGCATTGAATGATGAAGCAAATATTATAAATTAGTTCTTTAATGTGTCAGTGGCATCTTCTCAGCATGAATGTTGAATGACTTGGCGAAAACTGTAAAACATTTATAAATATTAGATTAGACTGAGAAAGTGAAGTCAAAACAAGATCAGACATCTGAATGGATGACAAAATTACAGAAAGATATCAATAGCAAAATTAGGTGCACTACAATCTTTAGTACAATTCGAAGTATCATTACGGATGGAAATACTGCTAAAGAGTAAAGAATATTGAACAATATCGAACTTGAAGAAAGGGTTCAGAGATCATCTGTGCATTTTTATAAGCATATTTTATTTTAAATTGTCAGTTGGCTGCATGAGAAAGGGGACTATTGAAATGATTAGTTATTTATAGTATGACAAAAGAGTCAGAATAAATGTTGAATCAATGTCTTATTTCAAGGTCAATAAGGTCTGTGAGGAACCATGGTAAATCTCGGTTAATCCAGCATGCTCGGGCCTTTGTTGGTGCTGGACCAGCGGATTTTTGGACCATTGCAAGTTATTGTAATTAACAGTGCAACAAATTTGGAATTTACTTATTTATAGATGTTGAGTTAATGGGAGCATAGGAACCAAGCCCCTGGTGAATTTCAAGGAAGCATGGGAACTAAGGTCCCAGTAAAGGAAGCACAGGAATGAGTTCCCAATGAGCCAGATGTAAGCCAAACCAGCAAGATTTCTGAAAAATTATTTGACATTATTGTTGTAATAGTCATTTTTTTATGATAGTAAAAGTATTGTATACATGATTGGAGTCTTTTCTTAATATAGTGCAAACTTGGTTTATCCACAAAGTAGGTAGGAATGCTCGAGTTGAGAGCCTTTTGAGATGTCCTGATAAGTAATCGAACCACAGAGCAATTGGTGTCAATGAATGGAGTACTATCACAGTGCAACTAAGTTATTATCAAGAGTGCTTTGCGTCGTCAGTAAGACCATTTCAGCACACGTAAATTATTTAAAACAAGGGAAGGAACCAAGCTGCATTAATTTGGAAAAAAGCTGCAGGGGATGTTCTCTTCTGGCAGGAAGCAGCAAACTTTCCAAGATCTCTCTCAGGAATTGGGTTTCAAGGTCACCTGCACCAAAAAGTGGCTCCAGAGCTTATATTTTATAAAGTCAGAGGCACAACGTTAGCCACCTTCCAGTCTTTTGTTCCCCTGACTGCGTCTTACGATGATTCATATATCTCAGCCAATTCCTTCTCTCATCCTCGACTGTGTTCTTGGATATATCTGATCAGGCCCAGGAGATTTATCTACCATCATTAAGGGGCTGTCCCACTTGGGCGACCTAATCTGCGAGTTTAGAAGAGTGGCTTCGACCTTCAAACTCGCAGCATGGTCGACACGTGGTCCTGGGAGGTCCTATGAGGTAGCTGGAAATCTCCTTCATGCTCGAGGGAAGTTACCGAATACTCGTGGCCTCAGCTAGGTCGCGGAAAAATATTCAGCATTTTGAAAAAAAATTCCGCAAGTAAAATTTGGTCGGCGTGGGTCTTTTGAACTCGTAGTGCAGTGGAGTGGGGTTGCTATGTAGTTACAGGCAGTCGAGGGCAGCCGTAGGCAATCTCCTTAGCTGACCGGGCACTTTGATTGGCTCATTGGAGTTTTCAGGACGAGGGAAAACCTACCGGTGGGTAAAATGCCCTCTAAACTTTATTATACTTCTTAAAAGTGTCTCCACTCCTTCTTCCCCCACCCTTCTCCCCCCCCTTCTCCCCCCCCCCCCTTCTCCCCCCCTTCTCCCCCCTTCTCCCCTCTTCTCCCCTCTTCTCTCCCTCTTCTCCCCCTCTTCTCTCCCATTCTCTCCCATTCTCTCCCCTTCTCTCTCCACCTCTCTCCCCCTCTCTCCCTTTCTCTCCCCTTCTCTCCCCGCTCTCTAAAGGACTTCCCGTTACTGTGCAGCCGTTTTACCTTCCTCTTCATCGCGGGTGTGAATTTAAGACAGCGCTCCCCCGCTTTCCCTGGCCCCCGCCTTTGCGATGTGTTTGTGTGTGTGTAAACGGTCGATTCGGCTCGCGGTTTCATCGCTGACAGTCGATCCAGCTCGAGGCTTTTCAGGGGAGTACCCTCGAGCTTGAAGGTTGAAGACACTCTTCTTAACTCGTGGATTTGTGTGCAATTTTGGTCCCCTAATTTGAGGAAGGACATTCTTGCTATTGAGGGAGTGCAGCGTAGGTTTACAAGGTTAATTCCCGGGATGGCGGGACTGTCATATGCTGAGAGAATGGAGCAACTGGGCTTGTACACTCTGGAGTTTAGAAGGATGAGAGGGGATCTCATTGAAACATATAAGATTGTTAAGGGCTTGGACACGCTAGAGGCAGGAAACATGTTCCCGATGTTGAGGGAGTCCAGAACCAGTTTAACAATAAGGAGTAAGCCATTTAGAACGGAGACGAGGAAACACCTTTTCTCACAGAGAGTGGTGAGTCTGTGGAATTCTCTGCCTCAGAGGGTGGCGGAGGCAGGTTCTCTGGATGCTTTCAAGAGACAGCTAGATAGAGCGCTTAAAGATAGCGGAATCAGGGGATATGGGGAGAAGGCAGGAACGGGGTATTGATTGGGGATGATCAGCCATGATCACATTGAATGGTGGTGCTGGCTTAAAGGGCCAAATGGCCTACTCCTGCACCTATTGTCTATTGATTTGGTTGCCTAAGTGGGACAGCCCCTTTAATAAAGCAACTCCCTTTGATACCTGATGTAAAACCTGAACCCAGGAACATTAAGCTGCCAGTCCTGTCCCTTGTACCGTTTGTAGTGATCATGAAAAATGGTATGTTCATATAGTTCTGGTCATATGTTTTTTTTTGTCTACTCAGGATTTCAAATTTAATATCTTAAAATTGTTAATTTCTATTTACAGTGCTGCCTGTGATCTTCCCGATGCTAAAAGTTTGATGCTGAGCCCAGCTTTGTGATCAAGGGCTTTACACGACATAATCTCTTACTTTAAAATGTTTATTTATGAAAAGTCTCATTATTCATAGGATAATTATTTTATACTTCTTTGAAGTATGCACTTAACTCATGAGCACATTGTATGTGTACTTTGGCCAGTGCATTTATGATTCCTTGCTATCTTGCTTTCCTGTTTATTTTCTCATTCCAAGGGTCTTCCCAGTAGCTTTTTACTTGTAAAGCCTTTCATTTTCTCTAATTTTCTGATTCCTTCTGTTCTTGGCTTGGAATGTCTAACATACCTTACTGGCTTCAAGACTAACTTGTTTTATAGTTTGTAGTAAAATGATCTCTTCCTTTCTGTCACAGATATGGTTCTATACTTCTGTGTTATTACTTAATTCTAAATTAAACTTTTTAATTAATTCTGGTCTCATGATACATTTTACTTATATAAACGAATATATTAGTTCTGGAGCTCCATTGATATAAACTATAAATAAAAAAATCATAGTGGAGAGAGGAAAATGGACACAAACATAAACTAAGGAGAAATATAATTTAGAAATTTATATGGTGGAAGTTACTTTGAGCACAGTCAATCTTGATCATTTACAGGCCTTAATGTATATCGAAAGATTTTAAATGAGCGTCTTGTTAAAAATAAAACAGATAATCCAATACTCACGTGTCTGTGCAATGTAGCCAGTTTCAGCAAAAATTTATTCAAGAAGGAACTGCAGATGCTGGAAAATCGAAGGTACACAAAAGTGCTGGAGAAACTCAGCGGGTGCAGCAGCATCTATGGAGCGAAGGAAATAGGCAACGTTTCGGGCCAAAACTCTTCTTCAAGTTTTCTTGAAGAAGAGTTTTGGCCCGAAACGTTGCCTATTTCCTTCGCTCCATAGATGCTGCTGCACCCGCTGAGTTTCTCCAGCACTTTTGTGTACCTTCAGCAAAAATTTAGATGCTTTGAGCAAATAAGACAATTACTCGAATTTGGAATGAGTGTGTAAATAAGAATCTGAGAATTATGAACAAAATGTGAGAACACCTTTCTGAACCAGGTAGAAAATAATTACTTTATTGTTTCCTTTGCTACACCAAGGGCGTCATGTACACTTACCCTTTAATTGCTATCGCAATCCAACCCTATTCTGCTTGTGTTTCTTCTTTAATACATTTTCTTTCATGTCTTTTCTCTTTGCATGAAAAACTGCCAAATGCATCAGCCAGTTATAAATATTTCCAAATCTGTCCAAACTAATAGAATAATCAGTGCATGCATCGAGCGATGTGGTCTTTTCCCTCTGCACATTAATACTATTAAGGCTGGCAAACCGATAGTTATTTTATCGATAATAACAGTACGTAACTGAAAATAAATATTTTCCAAGTGTTAACAATTTACTCATTTGATTAATGCATGATGCAAAAATAAGCAAGACATCAGTGTGTTGGGTTTGCAAACTAAATCATACAACAATCCAGAGGTTCTGGAAGTATATAGCAAAAACTGTGACTTACCCACATTAACAAAAGCATAAGTGATTACAATACATTGTTACTGTTCATATTGGTCAACAAGTAATGAAAAGCAGCTTGCACTCCCAGCTGTGCTGTTAAGGGACTGTCCCACTTGGGCGACCTAATTGGCGAGTTTAGGAGAGTTTGAAAAAAAGTCATGTTGAAGACCTCCTTCGACCTCCTTTGACTATGTTGAAGACCAGCTTCGACAAGCCACGACCAGCTACGACTAACTTTGGGGAAATTGGAGACCGAATAGTGGAGAGTGAAGACGATCTCCTTCGACCTCCCTTCGACTATGATGAAGACTATCTACGACTACCTTCGACTACCCTCGATTACCTACGACTAACATGACGACCTACTATGACTAAACCTACGAGTAAAAAAAGTATCGATTTTTTCCATGGCGACCTTTTTTTACTCGCGGGCATTTTTCAACATGTTGAGAAATATGCCGTGACCTAGCTGAGGCCTCGAGTACACGGGGACAACTCCCGAGCATGAAGGAGAGTTACAAAGACCTCCTATGACCTCCTGTCAACTATGCTGCGAGTATGAGTCGAGGGCAAACTCGCCAGAACTCGCGGATTAGGTCGCCCAAGTGGGACAGGCCTTTTACTATGGTGCCCTGGTCAGCAGAATTCCAGAAGCACTGGAGGAGGGAAATGAGCCTGCCTGTTATGGTAGTTTAGCCGTAAACAGGTTGAGAAAACACGATAGACCAATTAGCTTCTGCAAATTCAGCTGTTCAGCATGGGACAACCAAAAGGGCAAAATTATTTTCGGCTGCAATCGAAGGATTAAAACGAATGTGTAAATGAAATGCTGCATCTGCTATTGGGTTACAGTACAACATACAGTACAGTACAAAAACAAATAAAGTAGTAATTGTAGAAATAATGAAGAAGGAAAATTTAAAATATGACTTTTTTGGTCCATCTAGGCACAAGATGTGGTTCTGGTCACTTAGTCATAAGGGCATTGCCTGTGGAGAACAGTGAAGATAACCTGTGTTATCATTTAAATAAGGAGTAGATGTTTGATTGTGAATGGAATTGGGTAAATTAATATGTGACTTATTTATTAAATGACTGTTAAGAAAGCAGGAGAAATAAATTAAATTAACATTTGGAAAATATTTGTTAAAAATTAGATAAAGATCAAATAATAGCAATCTTAATATTGGTACCATAAATGGGCACTCTCCCTGATAATATTAATGCTGTTATTTGAGGGAGGGTGTGATGAGATGGTTAATTCTCTGTAGAACCAGCTTATTTGTTGAATATTGTGCTATTTCCTCATTGAGAAGAATTCTGATACTGTATGATAACTTGAATAACTACATGCAGACATTGTTAGGCTCTGGGTTATTTCATTATGTAAGATCATTACATCATGTAAGGATAAAAAAAAGTAGAGGACAAAGTTACATTTTTACCACTGGGCAAGCACAATGTCGCTATGTCTTATTTGAGGTCTTCCTCTGATTTCACTGGCAATAATTATGTTTTTCACCTCGTATCAACTTCCGTTTTGTCATGGCATTGAGTATTAAGCAAATATTTTTGCTTGTGATATGATCTATGGAAATTTAGGTGAAATTGTATAATAGCACAAAGGTAGTACATTGATGATGAAATCATTATGTTCTATTGTCCTTTAATGATATTTTAAGTCCTGGAGTATGACACAAAATGATACCTTAATCCATTGACCATTTAAATCTTTTGAAGAAATTTTCATGAAGAACTATCACTTTCACTTAATTAATATTATGTTTTCAATTCATTTTCAATATGAATAGTTTTGTGTATCTATACCATTCTTGGAGGAGACAGTGACAGATATTCAGGCCTCAGACGTGCTTATCATTTGTCTTGCTCCCTCTGCCGTTAAAGCTAGAAACAGGATAATGACTTGGAATGCCCAGCTCACAGTCGGGTGATTGCAAAGGCCAATCTTACGTTGGTCTTCTCCAGAGCCATCGATGTCTGAGTTGTTTGGTGGTTGGCAGTTAGTGTCCATGTTTGGAGTTCCTTCAGTTGAAACCTTCAAAGAACACAGCATATGATCAAGGGAGATATGTCTGAGACCATATGTATGCATCAGATGAGTGCCTAGAATCTTGGCATTGATCCTGAGAGAATTATTTTTAAACTATAAAATATTTTAAATCTGTTTGCTGAATTGGTTGATTGAAACAAATTGGCAATGTTACAAAAGTACCGATCTTCACTGATGTAAAATTTAGTTCCAGTCAAAAGATCCAGCTCTCCCTTGTAGTATGTTTCCATATCATCATCCATACCAATAAATATATATTTTTTAACTTTTAGAACTTTTATTTTTCCTTGGATGATATTGTTTTTGTTTTATATTGTTTGGGTATTGTTTTGGATGTGTTAAACTTCTTCATTTAAACAATTTATTTGGAATAAAGAGGAATTTTGATGAAATGTTTCCTTTCCTCAATGCTGTTTAATGTATGATATAATAATTGAACAATGTGCATAGAATGGCAGTTGACATATGTCAAGATATATGTATTATTTTAAAGAGATGCATAATAAAATGGAAATTGTACAATATATCTCCTGATGTAGCACCCTTATTTCTTTTAAACCAAATTTAATAGTGAAAGAATAACTTTTCTTAATAAAATGGCCGAATGAATCTCTTAACACTCTTGCTTGTTAAATATATCTGTAACAACTTGATAGACCATTAAAGCCACTGCACAATACTTGAAAGCCAGCTGACTATCAGACTCTAGATGGAGCTGTTGTTCTGACATTAAAGCATTTTCCTCAGGCAGAAGGATTGTGATTGCTGTGCCCTACACAAAAAAAGATACTGTATACAATTAAAGTTGTACATAGATTATGTGAAATGTCCAAGGCACTAAATTTAGCTCATCATTAGATTACGTTTCATATGAAGAACAGCAGGTGGGGATTTATGTTTATTCATTAATTAAAAATAAATTGGATAGTTATATGGATGGGAAAGGAATGGAGGGTTATGGTCTGAGCGCAGGTATATGGGACTAGGGGAGATTATGTGTTCGGCACGGGCTAGAGGGGTCGAGATGGCCTGTTTCCGTGCTGTAATTGTTATATGGTTATTATATGGTTATTACTGAATTTAAGATTAATGATTAAGTATAATGGGGATATTTCCACTAACATGGAAACAATGTGTACATTTGTAACATTTAAAATAACTTTTAAAAATAATTCCCACTGGGAGCCAATTGATTATGTTCTTCCATTTGTAGCCACGTGATTAAAATATTGGTGGAATGAACAGCTAGTCAAAAAATTACATGTTGCTGGAGTTATTTTCTACAGGCATTCTATTAATGATTTGCACATGCTGGGAAGTATTTTTAGTGCTGATAGTAGATGCTTGTAGAATCAATACTAAAATCTTTACTGCCTAATTGCACCACTGGATAAGCACACAGGAAAATGTTGATTTTTATAAATGGGACAATTTTTCATGCCATTAAACTTTTTGTTGTCTCTGTAGAGTATTGTTAGTTTTATTGTCTTGTTGAAAGAAAGTCAAATTTCTTACTTATATTTTTGACTTGATGGAAATTTACAAATTTACAAATGCTTGGCTGTTTGTTGTAATAACCCTTGAATACATGTTGGAATCAATATGAAAGCAGAATCTTAAGGAAAGGTAGGATGTCCCTTCAAGCACTTGGAATGTCTCTATCTCAACAAGGTGGATTTGCAATTGGGTTTGAAATGCTTCAACAATCCCCAAAGCGTTATTGCAGCTGGGAACATTTTAAAATGAAGATAGATTTTGGTGCATTATTAACATGACAAAATACAATGATAGTACACAAGGCAATGCAATTTTATCAATAGATAAGGATTTTATTCTTATTTTAATAATAATTCTCTCCTTTTAAATTAGCTGGACGTTGCAGGAAAATAAGTACATTGTACCATGTTTATGTATAGTTGTCTGAGTGCCAGGGGAAAGAAAATATTTGAAATTAGCCTGTGATCCCTTCTCACAAAGAAGTATAACATAGCGTTCAGGTGTGATTGTTTCCACTTGTGTCTTCTGTCATGCACTTTGTTGTTGGGAATGAACCAATGGTCTGGTCTAAGTAGCAGTTGTGAAAAAACTTTCACTCAGTCACACGGTTCTTTTATTTCCTATCTTGTCACCATTAATAATAGGTGGTTCAACTGGAATTAATTGCACCCCAAATTCCTTTCCTACTTGGCCAATGTTCACAGGTGGATCATGGCCATCGCTTCAATACAGTAGAAGCAATGAACTGCAGATGCTGGTTTATAATATAAGATGCAATGTGCTGGCATTACTCCAGCATTGTGTAACTTTCAATACACTCTAATTTATTGTGGCACCTGTCCAATCCTGTTATTACACGGGGTCAAGTCATACTCAATCCCTAGAGTATCCCTTGAGTCATACTCAATCCCTAGTATTGCTCTGCCTTGCCTTAGGTTCTGTGGATCAACCCAATATTTGAACTATTTTTGTCATGATCTTCAGGTTTGCTATGAGGAGAAACCACTATGATGAGTTCATCAGTTAACCTGCTTAAAACGAATAAAAATAGTGTAGTGGCAGATTTTCATATCTTTCGGGAAATTAATTCCCTAGTCGCTAAATGGAGGAGCAGGGATAAGGGGAATATCTTCGATACACATGCAATCTGGTTCACATAGACCTTCAGAGCTTCTTCACAGATAAGTCTTCAAAAACACAGTCCTTTGATTAATAAATGCTTTATTGTTGATAGAAAATGGTAAAATACATCCAAACTTCTTTCGACGTTACTGCAATCTTAATCGAACTCCAGCTTATTAATTTAAACATTAGACTCCTCGTGTCTCCATTATACTGGCATGATCTCCTTTAAAACTCACATGATCACGCATGATCTGGCATGGCTGGCATGATCTCTTTCATGGCTCACATGGCTGGCATGATCTCACATGGCTGGCATGGTCGAAGGGTAAACCTTCTCCCTAATCCCTTTAAACTGCACCAAAAACTAAACTTCTGCGCAAGCATCTTAGCTCCAAACACGTCATAAATCCCACCCACAATATAACGGGCAGTCTAAAATTTAAAGGCACACGCCATCATCAATGACATGCAAAACAGGCCAAATGGCCACTACAAATAGTTATTTAATTGCAAGGTAATAGATCGGTGCAGCACATTGAGTCCAAGGCTGTGTCCTAAGCCCACTGCTGTTCAGTCTGCTTACTCATGACTGTACTGCCAGACTCAGCAATAATTACATCAATAAGTTCGCTGATGACACAACAGTGGTGGGTCTCATCAGTGACAATAATGAGTCGGCGTACAGGATGGAGGTGGAGCTGCTTACGAAGTGGTGCAGATCCCACAATCTCATCCTCAATGTGGAAAAGACTAAGGAAATGGTGATCGATTTCAGGAGGGCTGGTAAACTACATCACACTCCGCTGCATATTGATGGAGCTGCTGTGGAGAGGGTCAGCAGTGTGACGTTCTTGGGACTTCACCTGGCGGATGACCTGACCTCTACGACCAACACCACAGCAGTGATAAAAAGAGCTCAGCAGCGGCTCCACCCTCTCCGGAGACTAAGAAAAGCAGGTCTCCCTACTGTTCATCTAAGGACATTCTACAGGGGCACCATCGAGAGTATATTGACCTACGGCATCACATCCTGGTTTGGGAGCTGCAAGGCTTATGAGCAAAACCAACTCAACAGGGTAGTGAAGACCGCCAGCAGGATCATTGGTGCCCTACTCCCTTTCCTGTTGGAGATCTATAAGAGGTGGAGCATCAGCAGAGCCATCTCCATTATCAAGGACCCCCATCATCCATCACACCACATCTCCATTCTGCCACCTGGGAAGAGGTACAGGAGCATCAGCTGCAAAACCAACAGGATGCTACACAGCTTCTTCCCACAGGCAATAAGACTGGTTAACGGACTGTGTCCCCTCCCCATATATCATACACCAACATATCTGACCTCGCCCATACTTTGACAGCGAGGCACCTGTCAAAGTAAAGCCACTGTTCGGTCTGAATGTCTGCTTTTATTTTATTTTTTAGGCCTATTTTTAGATATGCTAATTTTAATTTTTTTTAAAGCTATATGTATTTATTCTGTTTTTATTAACTGCACTGATGGTAACTGATCGAGAAACATTTTTTTCATTTCATCTGTGTATGTTAGTACTCAGTTAAAATGACATTAAAGTAAATACTGAATACTGAATACCAACAATCAAGCACCATTTAGACTAATCCAATACTAATCCCATTTTATTAAACCCACATTCCTATGATCTCTTCCAAGATTCTACCATCCACAGACACGCTAGGGGAAAGTTACAGTGGTCAATTTACTTCCCGACATGCATGTCTTGGGATGTGGAAGGAAACTGGAGCACTCAGGGGAAACCAGACTGTGACAGGGAGAACATGCAAACTCCATATAAACAGCACTGGGTGACTGGATTAAATCCAGGTCATTGGTGCTGTGAAGCAGCTGCTCAACCAGCTGCACAACTAGCTGCACCATCCTTTTCCTGATCTCACAACAGAACATGGTTCCTGTCTGAAATCCAAAACTGTATTTTTCAGTGAAACGTATACTGATCCTATAAACTGTCTTCTACAATTTTGTATTTGTATAATCCCATGAACCTTGTAAATAAACAGTGATCTGTGTATCAGACCTTTGGGTATTAGGTGTTCTGGCTACAACCTTCAAAGTACCAACCGAATAAAATCAAGAAATTAATTATCTGAGGATTTTTTTAATTACTAAATGTGAATGGTTTTAGCCAGCAAGCAACCAATTGCATCCATATCTATACGGTGCTGTGGAAGAGGTACACAGGCCTCAGGATAAAAATCTTCCCAGAGCAGCACGGAGGTTTTTGACATTTATGTTTGTTGTTCTTTGAACAACAATGATCCACTCCATTGTATACATTTCACATCATCTCCAATCTTTGCTCTTACCAATTCAGAAAAATTGCCATGACACTGAAATGCATTACCTGCATTACTAAATAAATTATATATCCTTACTATGTCCCAAAGCGCTTTGTACCCACTCTTGACGTATTCACACTTCAACAACATAAGAAACACAATATAAGAAATTCCATCAAAAGGACTGGTCTTTATGGAATCTTGCCATATATTTAAGGAGGAAGAGAAGTCTGGGTCTCAGTTGAAAGGTGCTATTTTAAGTCACGTATGATTCCACCAAAGCATCAATCCAGACCAAGTTTTTGAATCAAACATGCTCTTCTAACACAAATACAAATGGTGCCAGTGATTCAACTGATTTCATCATTCTTTATTTGAAACCAACTGACTTTTCTATTATAAAAATAAATAGTTGGTTTACTTTTAAGATAATCTGCAAATCTGCCAGATCCATTTGATGATGATTTTGTAATTCTTAGTTCCATCACAATAGAAGTCGAATGAATTGGGGATTACATGACAATATTGTTTATCATTCCACGTTTGTGTAACTACATTGTTCAACTGTGTTTGATGTCAAACATTTTGATGCTCAAATCGATTAAAGATACACATTGTTTAATGAATATCAGACTTGAGTAAAAACATGTGAGCAAGACACTGTTATAAGAAAACAAACCATTATTTGTAATTTGTTTTGAAAGATAATTAACACCTTTTACTAATTAGTGAGGAAGGATCAACAAAAAAGAAATTTCTTTCAGATTTCAGCTGTCTTTTGAATATCCAATTTTTTTAAAACTCTTTTCATGGTTGACGACAACAACAATGGTCCTTCACTCCTAGGCAATGTTAGAAAACTCCATCGCTTGGTATATACGGTATGACACAGGATTATGTTTTTCTGTAACAACATCTTTACTCTTATAATAATCTTCATATTATGACCAATGGAATGTAAATATAATCCTAACAAAATTCCTACGCTAAGATTCAAATTCCTTTTCACTGTTAAGTGAAATTATATTATCCTCGTGCAAATTATTGTTTTCCTATCTCAAGATTGGATATTTAAAAACAGAAATAATAAACTTTAGCAATGATTAGGATATGTCTCCTGTTTAGTTCCTTGATGAGGAATTTGCCAACAGGCATATATATTCTCACTATATGCCATATTGCTTTAATTTACTACTCATTAAACTATTTAAAATTGTCCAAGCATTGAAAGGATAGACAAGTATAATCCAGGACACCCTGTAGAGATAAATGAAGTCTTGCAAGCAATATAAAATCCAGTTTTTAGCGACACTAACAAATTCACTCATTTACTTTGCAGGCCACCGGTGATCTCTTTGATGTTGGCTTTTCATTTTTTATTTGGAAATGTAAAGCTGTTTCCATAAAAATGTGTAATTATGTTTAAAATGCTCAGACCATACCAATCAACCAAGCATAAAGAGTGGTACCTATCTTACTTTCAATAATTCCAGCACTTTTATACATATTCCTCATTACTGCAGATTTTAGGATGTAAAACTGCTTTTCTATGCATACTGAATCCCATAATCTTGTTCAACATGAACTCCATGTTTACCACTGAAATCTCCAGATAACGTCAATGTGCTGAGAGTATACCCATGTCTAACTGGGTCAAAACAACACCCCTAAGTTTATTCCCAAAACCCAATTGTAGTAGGGAGTATCTTGCTGTTTTAAAGATTGGTCATAATAGATGTGAATGTTTTCATATGTTCTCCTGTGATGAAAGATGTTGGATAGGACACTGAAACCATAAAATATGTTGGAAAAACTGTATAAATAACCACTCAATCTAAAATTGTAGCAAGTGTGGGAGAATCCCTGCAGAACAATCTCCCACAAAGCCCCATACAGGTTTCTAAAAGTCTCAGTCAAAGTAGCACCATTGTCTTCCTATTTTATGTCCAATCAGAGCCAGCAGCGATGGTGCTGGCAACGATCATGTGAGAAAGTAAATATTAAAAAATGGTAATTGTTGAAGTTACTGATCACTTTCACAAAACTCCCACCACAAAAAAAACAATTTCTGTGAACACTACTACTACTTTAATGAATGAAAGGTGGGAAATGAATCATAACCGAATGTTAATTTTATCGGTATGTCCACAGTTGTTGCAGGAAAGAGTATTGATCAGCAGATGTCTGAGTTGGTGCAAAGGTCATGTGGCCGTATGCTTGTGTTCAGAAAGCAATTAAATGGACTCTTTTATTTCCAAATAATTAATTTTGATTTAAGTTGTGAATGTATTCAAAATTTTAGATTAATTTTTAATCTAAAATGTTGTTTGTTTATATAATCTGATTTGTGAATTCAATATCTCTATTAGTTGGTCAGATTGAGTAGTTCCACTTGTATGAGCATGTTTGCTATCTTGAAGGGAACTGTTCACCTGTTGGATGAAACAAAATCCAATTCTCACAAGTCATTGTTAATTGCTTAAACAGGAAAAATCCATGACATGCTGAACTGTACAAGAAAAAACATTGTAAAGTAATGTAGAATAAATAGCTTTATTATTTTGGGGGAAGATGATTGATCTTTGATAGTTTAAAGAGAGATAACTCATGACAGTGTGAAAAATATGGAATGTATAGCATAAAAAAGGTTGAAACAGAACCACAAAACATGCATGCTAGAGATTTAAAAAAAAACATTTTTGTCAGTAAAATGTGGTGATACTTTACCATGGAAAACATCCTTTTTTTTTTTGCAATGGTAATAAGTGAATACATCTTATTGCCAGACTAAATCCAAAGCTAGCATTGTTGTTCATTCCTACCTTACCCAGAGGGATCGATGAGCATTTTTGGGAAAGGCCCAGTAGTTTTATCCTGGCACAATGTTATGTTTGAAATTTAGTTGCAACATCTTAAAACCTGTTGATGAATAGACTGGTTTAACTGCATTCATAATTGATGAAAGATGTTGGATAGGACACTGGATAATTCGGTATTATTCTTCAAATTGTCTTGTTGAATCTGTTACATCCTTTGATCCTGAAATTATTAGACACGTGCATGGTATATGGTTCAATATCTATCGCCTCTGAAGGATGCAATGCAGAACTCCCCCAGCACATCCACCGTGTGATGATCATGTGCTGAATCTATAGCGTGTAGCTTCAGTTTTTGCACTAAATCTTTGGGGGTTACAGCCATTTGGTGAAGGGGAACTCTGTGGAAAAATAATCCAAGTAATTTGTGTTTCATTTGGGATTCGTAGTCAGTGAGGTTGAACTTGCTATTGGCAGTGGCAGGGATTAGAGGTGATTCTAATTCGATACATATTACATCACAATAAAGTATTACATGTATTTTTCAGCAAGGGATAAATATCACAGAAGTTGAAATGGAGATTATATATTTTTTATTTTCCCATAATAACCCGAGGAATGCTCGCGCTGCCCCACTGTCCACATTCAATTCTCGTGCCAATCATGTGTCACGCTGATGTTTAGTGGATTAGTCGAGAAGTAATGGATACCACAGAGTGATTATAAGGCTGAAGTTGCAATCAAATGATATGTAAGCTGTTAAAACAGAGCCGGAGCACTTCTTGATGAAATATTATACAATCCCTCTGCCAGTCTACTGCCATAAACTGTCTTAAAAAGTTAAAATAAATGTTGTGGGAATTATTTTTAACTTTATTTTATTTGTTTGTAATGATTGTTGTGTTCATTTTGTGCAGCTGTCACTGTTGTCTCTCACTTGCTGCAGTGACACTCCAGAGTGACTACAGTGCATTTCAGTCATTAATCCGGGTCTATTGACAAAATGTTCCTCACTGGAGAATGTGCTGCAGTTGCACTGAGTGATTAAACTGTTTGACCCGGTGAAGGTTGCAGCTGGAATTTATGCTCGCACCTCCCGATCACGATTGCAGCATCCAGCCAGTGTCAACAGTGCTGTTCAGCGCCATGCTGCCAATTCACACGGTACCATTTCAGGACTTGCTAGGATCAGCTGAAACTTTCTGGGATGCTAATTATAAACCACATCGTGGACAGCAGCTCATTTGTTGAAAATCGTTCCGCTGGTTTAGGACGTTTACAGGAGGCTGTCGTGAATCAGACGAAAAGAGCAGGCAACACAGTTCTTTTACGTGTCAGGATGCCTTAGTCAACAAAGTGAAGAGGAGCAGAGAAAGCCCTCTGTGGCTTGGGGCTAAGGAACCATTTTCAAGTCCATTATGAAGCAATTGGAGAATATTCTGTGACACGACTGACTTCCACTGTGGAGATTGGTGTAAAGTTTGAGGAATCAGGACGCAATTCCCTTGCTGTAGGATTCCCAACCTTTTACAGTCATTTATTTGTTTGTCTCGTCCAAGTAAGTTTTAGATGAAGCCACACTCAAGAAATTGGTTGGATACATGACACTGGTATATGAAATTGAATGTCAAGGGGAATTATTTAATATGTTTTTGGAGTTGTTTTTTGACTGGCACTTGAGGCAAGAATGATTCCCACTGCTCATCAGCCCCAGATTGAATGCTTTACAGCTTTTGCTTGACAAGAGCCACGTTGATGATGTTCAGGCTGCATTGGTGAAGTAAAACCGATTAATGAAGCACATGTTCATCTGGAGAGGACATTGATCAACACTTCCTGACTTCGCCTTTCTCTTCAGTAACTGTAACGACATATCTGTTCACGTCAGGGTGATATTATGCAGGTTGATAGAAATGAATCATCCTTTCTGTAATGTGCCTTCAGATTAGTTCAGCCATTGAAATCTCTTATTTACTATTGTATTAATGACTGCTGCAGCTCTGACTACAAGGCCACAGTACTTTGGTTGTTGGAGCTGTGACTGGAGTTGAGAACCAGATATTTGAGAGATGCTCACTCAAGAATGACATGTTGTTATGGAAGGTGGTAAGCTGCATCTGGTTGTAAGAGTGAGTCATACAGGCTCCCCAGTACATGAGTTTCAGCATCTCGGTTTTCTGCCTGCAGTGGTTGACTTTATATATTCAAGGAATAAAGCCCACTACTGTTCCTGTTGAAGTTGAGATTTCTAATTGGCATCCCTAATGATGTGTGATTCCTGTCAACCCACCCTCCGAACCATGAGGCAGTCTGTAATGTTTGCAAAGCCATGTGTCAGTGCTGTCTGCTACTGTAGTGGCAGTGATATATTCCCCTAATCTTGAGCAAGTTTGTAATCCCATCATTCAAGCAACAGAGCAATGCATATTGGGAGAGATGACCGATATCTAGTGCAACAACCAGAAAAGAATTTAAGGCGAATAAATTAATAGCAACACTTACCTTGGCTGACATAAGTCCACACAGAGCAGTGTGTCTACAACTCTGCTGACAAGTGGTAAATCCAAGCAAACATTGTCTTTGAGTAACTTCACTGTTTTGGATACTTTAGATACTTGGGGGAGTGCAGAGTAGGTTCACCAAGTTAATTCCCGGGATGGAGGGACCAATGTATGATGAAAGAATGGGTCGACTGGGCTTGTAGTCTCTGGAATTTCGGATCAGAGGGGATCTTATAGAAACATATAAAATTCTTAGAGGATTGGACAGGGCAGTTGCAGGAAAAATGGTCCCGATGTTGGGGGAATCCAGAACTAGGGGTCACAGTTTTAGAATAAGGGGTAGGCAATTTAGGACTGAGATGAGGAAAACCTTTTCACCTAGAGAGTTGTAAATCTGTGAAATTCTCTGCCTCAGAAGGATTCACTGGATTTCAGAAGAGAGTTAGATTTAGCTATTGGGGTTAAGGGGTATGGGGAAAAAGCCAGAACGGGGTACTGATTTTGGTTGACCAGCCATGATCATATTGAATGGCGGTTCTGGCTCGAAAGGCCGAATGACCTACTCCTGCATCAATGTTCTATGTTTGTCAGGTGCATGTGAAATCTGTCAACATGGTTTTGTCTTTTCCCCCATCATACCACAGGGACAGCCACCAAAGCTCTAATATTTTCTTCAAACAGCTCGATTACATCAGGAATTCCAATGACACTTACCAGTTTCTATAGAAGTACCATAGAAAGTATCCTATCAGGTTGTATCACGGCTTGATATGACAACTGCTCTGCTTTAGACCACAAGAAATTGCAGAGACTTAGGCATGTAGTCTAGTCCATCACACAGACCAGCCACCCCACATCAACTCCATCTACCCTTCAGACTGCCTTAGGAAAGCAGCCAACATAATCAAGGACCATTCACACTCTGATATTATCTCTTCCCTCTCCCACCAGGTAGAAGATACAAAAGCTAGAAAACAACATACCTCCAGACGCAAGAATAGCTTGTTTTAAAAATCGTGAACAAACCTTTGTAATATATAGGTTGAATGCATGGACCAGAGTAGGGCCATCAAGAACCAGAGGATGTAGGCTTAAGATGAGAGTGGAATGATTTAATGGGAACCTGAGAGGCAACCTTTTCCTCACATAGAATTGTGGGTATATAAAACGAGCTGTCACAGGAAGTAGTTGAGGCAGGCATTTAGATAGGTACATGGATAGGAAGGTTTATGGGGATAATGGCCAGACATGGGCTGGTGGGACTAGTGTAGGCGAGGCAACCTGGTCAGTGTAGACAAGTTGGACCAATGGGCCTATTTCTGTGCTATATGACTCTATGATCTCTCGTATACTGAGGATTCCTGATCCTCCAATCTATCTCATGGTGAACCTTGCATTTTTGTAAATATGTATTTCCTCTGAAGTTGTACAATATATTCTGCACTCGGTTTCCTTTTTCTTTTTCCACTACCTGTTATACACGCACGATATGATCTTCCAGGATAGCTTGCAAAACAAAACTGTTCACTGTATCTCGTGACAATAATAAGCCAATACCTCACTATCAAAAAAAAACTGGTCACTGCAAGTTCAGCACAGCTCCCTTAACCCATCAATTGAAGAATTAATTCCCAAAAATTGTAATTCAATATCTGTACCTTTAATGCATTACACACGCTGGATCAACATGGCCTTGTTTGGTAGTTCATTACTGAATGATGATTAAGATCACCATTTGCTGAATCATTCTTTTCATTAAGGTGTGCACTGTTACATACTATTCAATTTGCTGGATAGCAAAACCTTCAGAAATTTAATTTATAGCAAATCAACTCCTTGGTGTTTGAAACACTGGTGCGATTCTGCACAATTTCTCAAGCTTCATTTTTTACTCTTACCTATCATTGTACCTTATTGCAAACCATTTGCTTTGTGTCAGTGGAGCTGCCATTTGCAGTTCCCAATGCATTTTACCATCTGATTAGTGAATCAACATTAAAGCTCATCTTTAGCCTCAGGTGTTTGGGCTTGTTGTGAGTGATGCTCAGACGTCTCATTGATGTGTTTTTTAACAGCTCTGCATGTTTCCTGAGCGGCTGGAGGACAGAGGCAAAATCTCTGTTTTCTGTTGTAAAAGTGACACTGTGCTCTCTGAGGTTTATTAATAACCATATTATTTCAACCATTACATCACCACCCTCAGTAAATCTTGACCATCTCGCAGCATACGATCCAATCAGCTAATAATGTACGGCAGCAATATGTAACTTTCAAGCCTGTCAATACTAACAGCGAAAGGTGAGCAAAATTATTAGCTATTCTTTTCTGTCTGCAGCAGCAGTAAAATGAGGCTAATTGTACCCACTGGCCATCTGCTGCTGGCCTGCTTCCATATGTCTGAGGCAGCAAATATATTGACAAAGCAGGTCTTTCAGGCTGTTGCCATGAAACAGCTCTACACTCGTTTTTTTGTGATTCTGTTAATGCCTATGAAAGGCCATTTGCCTGGTTCCACGAGCAGAATTAATGGGCTTCTTGAGCTCTGATGTTGCACTTCAAATGTTAAAGAGTAGCAAAATCTACTGTGCCAGTACATGAAAACATGAGGCCTCCAGAAAGGTATGAGTGCTGGGGATATAAAAGGCAGGTTTGTCCTAATCTGTTATTGGAGGATGGGCTATTTAATTCAGAGCTTACTTGGCACACAACCATGATTAGCCAAAGTAGATTTATAATAAGTAATCAATAGGCACAGGACAAGTCTGGTACATGACCTTGTTTTAGTCAGTCATTCCAAAGTCTGTCAGTGGCGTGGAACTTATTGAGGTAAATGTGTTATTAGGAGGGGGCAGCAATGTATTACTATAGCTGTGTTTCAATGCATCAAATTAAATGACTATCATAGAGTAATGGTGTAACACTCATCTTAGATGTGAGCAAATGCATTTAAATAGAAATTGGTTGTTTTACACAGTAAGCATTTTGAGAACTAATGCTGACTATAAACAGTGTCGAGGTAGTAATTCTTACAGGTCGGCGTGTAATTACTTGTTTTATTCGTGGTGATCTCAGAAATTGCCGAATTGCTTCAAGGAAGGCTGGCGTGGCTTTTCTGTTTATAACATTTTATGAACTGGGTTTTAAAGTGAACATGTTCTGTGTTCTCATTGTGTAGGCTCAAGCAGCTGGTTCGCCTCGTTCATCACCCAGCCATGGTGCCAGCCGCCCCATGCCAATGCCTGTGAGGTCAACGTCTGCCTGCTCCACACCAACCCATGGACCTCAGGACTCACTGTCTGGGGTTGGTGGAGACGTACAAGAAGCTTTTGCGCAGGGTGAGTAGTCACTTTGTGAAACGTTAATTACCCTGTCCTTGCACTGTTGCATGCATGTGTTATTTTTCTATTTGATTGATAAGGTGCCATTTTTCTGTGTATTTGTTTGCTGAATTTAAGGATTTATATTATCAAAGGTACTGTCAATCATACTATTTTATTTAAGTATGACTGAAATATTCCCAGTGTCGTGATCTTACAGAAGCAGCATCAATGCAAGGATTTGCTGTGGTAGCAGTAATTCTGATTGAGGCATATTTGTGTGTCGGTCGAGAACCAAAAGGAGGAGAAATCTGTGAAGGCCAGGGTATTTGGATTATTGCTTCAGATTTCAATATCTATATCTATAATTAGATATCTCTTAATTTTCCATTTGTGGTTCTGAACAACTATCTATTGCAATAGTTTATACTTAAACTTGTAAAGGTAAAAAAAAAAATGGCGACTGAAACTAAAGGACAGCAGGTGTTTTGAGATCTAAGTTCTATGATATTTGAAAGTGGTAATCTTTCTTTTTGTATGTTGCTTTTAATTTCCAGCAACCTATTATGTGATAAATGCTTAAATGGAAATTCTGCTTGAAGATAATTTTATTAGTTCATTCCCAGGATGTTTAGTTTATAGGTACAGCGCTGAAACAGGCCCTTCGGCCCACTGGGTCCGTGCCGACCAACGATCCCCACACATTAATACTATCCAACACCCACTAGGGACAATTCTTTATTTTTATTTTTTACATTTACCAAGCCAATTAACCTACAAACCTGCACGTCTTTGGAGTGTGGGAGAAAACCGAAGATCTCGGAGAAAACCCAAGCAGGTCACGGGGAGAACGTACTAACTCCGTACAGACAGCACCCGTACCCTTAGTTGGGATTGAACCCGGGTCTCCAGCGCTGCATTCACTGTAAGGCAGCATCTCTACTGCTGTGTGCCTAGGTGCCTTGGGACAGATTTTAGGCTTCAGTGTGATGCTGTTTCCATAATGTGCCAAGGTCGAGAATTCTGGACGTTGGGCAATGAAGTGATAGCAATTTTTACCATAGATATAACATTGAATAATATGAAGGTGAACCTGATATTACTGTACATCTGAAGAAGGGTTTCGGCCCGAAACGTCGCCTATTTCCTTCGCTCCATAGATGCTGCTGCACCCGCTGAGTTCCTCCAGCAATTTTGTGTACCTTCGATATTCCAGCATCTGCAGTTCCCTTTTGAACATTACTGTACATCCTTCTTCTTGATTGCAGAGGAAAAGCTAATTAACTATTCTTCCGGAGTTGCTGTAGATTGTATTCACTATCAAGTTCCAATAGTGTGGGAAATGACATAGTATCATTCAAATGAAGTGTTTTGAACTATGCTTTGAGAGTTTTGGATGGCTTTGTGGCTAATGATAAGAATGCCATCCAAGTCATGACTTCAGCCTTGGGGAGGATCAACATTTTCCTTTGCATTTAGCAGGGAGAATAAATAAGCCTGGGAATCTTGCTCTTTCAGTGGTGCATGTCTAATAGTTACATTCTCCATCCCATGACCTCTCTCTTTTTCTCTCATCATGCTCTGTCTTGGAAAAACCATCCTAGAATCTTCAGGTAATTAAAGCACAAATCTGAAAAGCCCTAATTTACTGTGCAGATTGTCTAGTCAGAGGCATGGATTGTTCACCAGCTTGAACCTGCGGATCTTTATTTAATTTTCTGCAGGAGCTCGCAGAAATCTGCGAAATGATTTGTTGGTGGCAGCTGATTCCATTACAAACACCATGTCCTCGCTGGTCAAGGAACTCCATTCAGGTAGGGGCATTCATTGAAACTAAGCACAGGCATGAATGAATCCTCCCACTGTCCTAAACAGTTACCCTGAACTGATATTTGTGGACTTTATTTTCAACATAGTTATAATAGTTTTTTTTTAATGTACCATAAAGCGAATATGATGTAAGACATTGGTGCGACTTGATGTAAATCACTTGAGACTCTTGAGGAGTAATGATATTTTGCTCAAATTGCTGGGAGGGAATATTAACTAGTTTTGGGGATTAGACATAACTACTTAACTTTTCATTTTATAAGCAGTCGATGGAGTCTTGCACCCCACGCCAGAGCAAGGGTGGTGAGATTTCACTCAACTCACAGATAGTTCCCAACTTGTTAAGAAGTGTACCTACAGCAATGCAAACAAAGAGGCATGCTTTCTGTCTGGACCTATTCGTGGTTCTTACTGCAAAGGCACATTACAATCCAAAATATACCTACATCGTGCTTGTTTTGGAGAAACCACAAAGCAGATTGTGCTGCCATCCCATGACTCTTAGTGTATTGTTCTGCTGTGAGAGATGGTGTTAATTGCCAACTCCTCCTCACAGAGCTATACTAGTTAGTGGTTAGTGGTTTTTCAGATAGTGAAGATGGTTGTGAAAGATTGCAGCAGGATTTGGATCGATTGGCCAGGTGGGCGGAGGAATGGTTGATGGAATATAATACAGCAAAGTGTGAGGTGTTGCATTTGAGGACGTCGAACAAGGGCAGGACCTACATAGTAAATGGTAGGCCTCTAGGTAGTGTTGTAGAGCAGAGGTATCTAGGAGTACAGGTGCATGGTTCCATGAAGGTCGAGTTGCAGGTAGATAAGGTGGTCAAAAAGGCTTTTGGCACTTTGGCCGTCATCAATCAGAGTATTGAGTATAGAAGTTGGGGGGTCATGTTGCAATTGTATAAGATGTTGGTGAGACTGCATTTAGAATATTGTGTTCAGTTCTGGGCACCGTGTTATAGGAAAGATATTACCAAGCTTGAAAGGGTTCTGAAAAGATTTACGAGGATGTTGCCAGGACTAGAGGGTGTGAGCTGTAGGGAGAGGCTGAGTTGGCCGAGCTCCTATTCCATGGATCGCAGGAGGATGAGGGGAGATCTTATAGAGGTATACAAAATCATGAGAGGAATAGATCGGGTAGATGCACAGTCTTTTGCCCAGAATAGGGAAATTGAGGACCAGAGGACATAGGTTCTAGGTGAAGGGGAAAAGATTTAATAGGAATCCGAGGGGTAACTTTTTCCACACAAAGGGTGGTGGGTGTATGGAACAAGCTGCCAGAGGAGGTAGTTGAGGCTGGGACTATCCCATCATTTAAGAAACAGTTAGACCAGTACATGGATAGGACAGGTTTGGAGGGATATGGACCAAGCGCAGGCAAGTGGGACTAGTGCAGCTGGGACATTGTTGGCCGGTGTGGGCGAGTTGGGCCGAAGGGCCTGTTTCCACACTGTATCACTCTATGACTGACTCTATCAAGGGTGCAAACACTGTGCTGGAGTCAATCGCCAGGTCAGGCGACATCTCTGGGGAACATAAAAGTATACCTCATATTCTGCCTGGCTAACACAACCCAATGGAATGAACATTGGCCTCTCCAATTTTTAGTGATTAACCAACAAACGTAACTTTCCTACCTGGTATCATCCTTTGAATGTGTCTTGATCTGTAACCTTCTCTGCTCTACAAACCAGTCAATCAAGTATTCATTCACCTACAACACTGGACCTACCTGATTAAGTCTGAAGAAGGGTATCGACCCGAAACGTCACCCATTCCTTCTCTCCAGAGATGCTGCCTGTCCCACTGAGTTAATCCAGCATTTTGTGTCTACCTTCGATTTAAACCAGCATCTGCATTTCTGTCCTACACCACCTGAGTAATGTTATAAACAGCCAATGTGAATTTATTTGTTATGCATTATCCCTCCTAGTAAAATATATAACATGCCAATGCAATTTACCTCAATAGTGTCCATGACATTTGATAATTAACCATAGAATCTTTCACACTTTCTTAAAGGGATTATTTTTACCTTGTTCCAGTCTGGCCTGTTTCAGTACACATGCCATCTTCTGCAGTAGTTGCATCTGCATGATTCATTCCAGATTTCATCAAGGATTCATCTTGTAACAGTCGCACTTCGATTCTTTAGAACATTATCTCCACTCTTCACTTTTGTACTTCCTATTATCTTTAAAATCTCATGAAGCACCCATTTATTCATGGCAATTACATTCTGGAGTTTAATTTAGTGTAGTTTATTGGCATGTGTACTGAGGTACAGTGAAAGGTTTTTGTCGTGTGCTAACCAGTCAGTGGAAAGACAATATGTGACTACAATCAAACCATCCACAGTATATAGATGCATGATAAAGGGAATAATGTTTAATGCAAGATAAAGTCCAATTAAAGATAGTCCGAGGGCCTCCGATGAGGTAGATAATAGCTCAGGTCCGCTCTCTAGTTATTGATAGGATGGTTCAGATATACACAGTATAACAGAGTATATGCACACTTTTCCCAGAGCTGGTGTATCTAAAACTTTGTGTCATGGTCTCAAAATAACGTGTAAATGATCAGCCAAAATCCCTCTGAACAGGGAGCAGATAGGAAAAGCTGAATGGCTCACACTTGCTTAAGTTTCTTTTGTCCTTAGTTATCCGTTGTCGGCTACAAGACCTAAGCAGTCACACCGTTTTTTTGTCTATAGAATTGTTTCCTCTGTTAATGATTATTAATTAATTGTTGCGCTACATAATGTCCTATTTTAGTGGAAAAGTGCTACCAAGATGTTTTGATGAGAAATATTTCAGCTTTAGTAGAGGCACTAGTAAATTTGAATTCAGTAGTTCTTTATTGTCACATGTACTGAGGTACATTGGCATTCTTTTTTTGCATACAATTCAGTAAAGTATTACTACAAATAAGCACAATCTTAGATCAAGTACGAAGTGTAGAGTGGTAATCCACTGAGACAATATACAAGAGTCGCCATATTTGGTACCATTTTCAAAGTCCAAGTTGCTTTAAGTACAGCTAGCCATAAAGGCTCATTGTCCTGGTGGCGTTGCAGGGATGGCCTGGCCAAGCAAAGGTCTAGGCACCCTCCACTGCTACTCCACTGCTCTGTGCCACTGCAGGCCACTTGTCCACGCATTTGGTCACTTGGAGCATCGCCTGACCCGGTCGAACTGAAGGCTGCTGTAGGACCTCCAGCTGTAGCCTCGGTCCGGATCCTCACATCAGCCAGTAATTCTCTCTGATGGACTTTGTCCGCTATAATTTAAGGCCGTGGTATTGTTGCTGAGGATGTTCATGAGCCAGTGCTGGACTTCCCAATCAAATATCAAAAGTCCAACCTTTAGACCAAAAACAGTGAAAGCTGTTACAAAGTCTGGGATTTAGACAATGACAATTTCTCAGCCCAGGAAGGAATGACAATGGGAATCAACTGTGCAAGAAAATAAGGTGTTAATAAGGCCAAATAAATGATTTCCTCTTCTGCACCAATATGTTTCTTTTAGAAAAGAAAGAACAAGGCAAGAGCATAAGTGCAGGCATCATAAGTAACGCACGCTATTTGTGGAATTCCCTGCCACAGAGGGCAGTGGAGGCCAAGTCACTGGATGGATTTATGAGAGAGTTAGATAGAGCTCTGGGGGCTAGTGGAATCAAGGGATATGGGGAGAAGGCAGGCACGGGTTATTGATTGGGGACGATCAGCCATGATCACAATGCATGGCGGTGGTGGCTCGAAGGGCTGAATTGCCTCTTCCTGTACCTATTTTCTCTGTTTCTAAAATTCTAGTGAATTCTTCCTTGCCTCTTAATTGATCTTTGTCGACTGCATCTGTGAAACAGACATGGAATTGCCACCACAAGAGTAAATAAAATGTTGTGACATTATTATGACTGGCTGTCATTAGAATAATAGATCTTTTTGTAAACTGACACAAAGCAAAATTGGATATATGTCTTCCAATGCTCAAATGTTGCAGACTCGCAGTTTCTACATACATCCAGAAACTTTCCATTGTGGAGTTGACACCTCCACATCCATAAATTTAACAAGATGTCAGTTTGAGTCAGTAGCAGCATTAAATTACATATAAATCATATTCTGTCATTTTTATAGGTTGAAGCTGTATTGTTACACTAATAGTCATGACCAAGTTTAGTTTAGAGATTTAGCGTAGAAACAGGCCCATCAGCCCACCGGGCCCATGCCGACCAGCGATCCACGCACATTAACGCTATTCTACACTACACACACTAGGGACAATTTACACGTATACCAAGCCAATTAGCCTACAAACATGTATATCTTTGGAGTGTAGGAGGAATCTGAAGATCTCGGAGAAAACCCATGCGGCCACGGGGAGAATATACAACTCCATACAGACATAGTCGGGATCGAACCCGGGTCTCCGGCGCTGCAAGCCCTGTAAGGCAGCAACTCTACTGCTGCGCCACTGTGCCGCCCAGTTATTATGTCAAAGCAGCGAGGCCTTGGCATCAGCCTGGCACAAAAACTGGACAGTAAAATCACCAACCTAATAAGGAATAGAATCAATTGGAACCATCTAAAGGAGATAGTTATCTAGTGATTCCCATATTTACAATAGTCAAAGCTGGTGTGAATCCATCTCAATTACTTCTTAATTGAAGGAAGTTCCTTTACTTTTTTACAAAGTTGACTTACTAAATTAAAATGTTAACCAGTGTTTGGATGCTGTTAACTGTAATTTTGTTTGCATAATTAAGGCCTGCAGTAAGTGCAGTTTTATCTGATAACGTTACTGTAATACAGATTTGGTGTCATACTGGAAATGGGGCATGCGTTTCAAATACATTTGTTCTTTAAATGCCTTTTCTAAAAATAACAGCTTCATGCAGCTGGCCTTTCTATCTTTAAACCGTTTTCATCTATTACAAAGGAGACAAAGGACATTTATTATCACAGTTTAAGGATAATGGGGAAATCTTTTAGGATCGAGATGAGGAAAACAGTTTTCACACAGAGTGGTGAATCTCTGGAATTCTCTGCCACAGAAGGTAGTTGAGGCCAATTCATTGACTATATTTAAGAGGGAGTTAGATGTGGCCCTTGTGGCTAAAGGGATCAGGGGGTATAGAGAGAAGGCAGGTACAGGATACTGA
The DNA here is from genome assembly GCF_010909765.2 of Amblyraja radiata. Lineage (NCBI taxonomy): Eukaryota > Metazoa > Chordata > Chondrichthyes > Rajiformes > Rajidae > Amblyraja > Amblyraja radiata. Next base: position 66,401,301 of record NC_045960.1, read on the forward strand.
GTTGGATGATCAGCCATGATCATATTGAATGGCGGTGCAGGCTCGAAGGGCCGAATGGCCTACTCCTACTCCTGCACCTATTTTCTATGTTTCTATGTTTCTATACACCAAATGGTGTAGTGAAATTTGACTTGCCATTGCAGCACACGAATAAAGATAAGACACAACATTAAAGAATTTAACAATAAACATAAAAACATAAAACCATCCCCCCACAATGGTTCCCACTGTGGGGGAAGGCAGCAAAGTCCAGCCCCATCCCCTGTTCACCCATAGTCGGGCCTATTGCGGCCTCCGCAGCCAGTCCGATGTTTTCAGGCCCTCTTGCCGGAAAGCTGGAAATCCGGCGTCGGGTGAACACTCCTCAGCGGCTTGGAAATGTCTGGAGCGGCCGATTCCTCCCCGGAGACCGCGGCACCCGTAGTCCTCAGGCCGCGCTGGCTGGAGCTCCGACTCTGGCGATCTCAAATCCCAGACTCCGCGGAGTTTTAAATCCAGCACCGCCCGCAGCTGGACGCCCGCAGCCACAGCTCCTCGGATGTTAAAGTCGGCGGTCTCAGCACTCCGGAGCCTACCGTACGGCGACCCGGGCAAGGCATCGCCCGCTCCGTGTTGGTGTCCCAGCGTTGTACCTCCACCGAAGCTGTAGTCCCGGCCGGTCCCGACAGGAAAGGCCGCTCCAGTCCGATGGTATGCTGCGAGGAGGGGGGGCGAAGAAGCAGCTCGGAGGGAAGCTGCCTCTCCGACCAGGTAGGGACTAGGAAATAAAGTGTCCCCCTTCCCCTCCCCCCACCCACCACATAAAAGACTAAAAGACCTCCAAAACAAACACGAACTCACTAACATTTTTTTTAAAGGGTGAAAGGACTAACAGCTGCTGGCAGGGCAGCCATACTCGATGCGCCCACTACGAAGTTTTGAACAGGCAACTGAGTGTGATCATACTATAATTTCACTGATCAACCTGCACACCTTTAAACAATGTCTGGTTATAGATTTGTGTTAAACCCTTGGTTTTGATATAAAAATAGAAAGCAGAACAACCACACATCAGGACCTGATGATGGCATTTCTTGGCAATAATTCACTCAAGTCTCCCAAAAGGCTTTTATAGCTTGCACTTTAACACTTCCAAGATGTGTGTTCTCATAATCAATAACTTTGTGTAAGATGAGGTTTGATTAGCCAGTCTGTAATCTTCCTGTTGGGGTCCAGTGTACCATTGAAGTACTATTTGAAGTACTATTTCCAGTACTATCTGGAATAGCCACACTAAAGTTTATTGTTGGCTTCAAAGTTGAGCAGCCCAATTTCTGATAATCCTCAACACAGAGCTTTTCTAAATGTTGATAGCAGACAGTGTCATGATTATACAGAATGGAAAGGGGTCTTCAGCCCAACCTGTCCATGCCAACCAAGATGCCCCATCTAAACTATGAGGCCCATATCCCATCAAACCTTTCCTATCCACGTACCTGTCCAAATCTCTTTTAAATAATGTTATTGTACCTGCCCCAACTACTCCTTCTGGCAGTTCTATATACCCGCCCTCTCTGTGTGAAAAAGTTGCCCTTCAGGTTCCTATTACATTTTTCCCCTGTCACCTTAAACTGATTCCGCTCAAGTTCTTGATTCCCATACCCTGGGAAAATTACTGGATTTACAACCTCTTTCCCTCATAATTTTGTACATCTCTATAAGATCAACTATCCGTCTCCTGAATTCTAAGGAATAACGATCGAGTCTGCACAATCTTTCTCTAACTCAGGTCCTCAAGACCTGGCAATAACATTGAAAATATTCGCTGCACCCTTTCCAGCTTAATGGCACCTTTCCTACAGTGATGATAACTGAACACAATATTCCAACTGCTGCCTTACCATCATCTTGCACAATTGTAACATAATGTCATCATTTCTCTATTCAATTTCTGATTGATGAAGGCCAGCCTGACAAAGTCTTTAACACCACTGCACCCATCTACTTTCGATGCCACTTTCAGGGAACTGTGTGCTTCTATTCCTTGATCCCTTTGCTCTGTAACATTCCCCAGGGTTCTACCATTCACCGTGAAGGTCCTACGATTGTTTGACTTCCAAAACATGCAACACCTCACACTTATCTGAACTAATCTCCTTTTGCCATTCCGCTTGTCCATTTGCACACTTGCCCAGCTGAACAAGATCCTGATGATCCTGATTCAAAATCTCAAATCAAATTTGTGGGACATGATCTTCCGTGCACAAAATATATGCTGGCTATCCAACTGCATGGATATCTTATCCCTCTGAATCCTCTCCAGCAACTTTCCTACCGCGGATGTTGGCTTACTGGTCTTTAGTTCCCTCATTTTTCTTAACAGCCCTTCATAAATAGAGGCACAATATCAGCCACCCTTCAGTCTTCTAACACCTCACGCATGTCTAACAATGATTAATATACCTCTGCCAAGATTCCTATAATTTCTTCTTTAGGTTCCCATATGTCCTTGGATATATCTGATCAAGCCCAGGAAATGTATCTACGTTCACAAGTCTTGTAATGTCCAGCAATGTTTATTGAGGACCTTTGCCATTTCAAAAGTTCCACACATAGATGACCACTTTGGTTTCTGAAAGACACTGTTTTCTCTCTGGCTACCCTTTTCCCCTTCATATCACTTGAACTCTAACTATCACATTTTTAAAAAGCATCCCTAATTTCCACAAAGAAGTTGCTTCAATCAACTTTTGCAAACTCCTGTCTAATACTACCAAAGTTGGCCTTACCCCAATTTAGAATCTTAACGTGTGGATCAGCCCTGTCCTTTTTCCATTTTAAAGCTAATAGAACTGCGGGATTTGGAATTTGAGTTGAAATTGGAATACTTTATTGTCACATGTGACTAGGCACAGTGAGATTCTTTGCTTGCCTACGCAATGTATACAGATAGCCACCTTCAGCGCTGACAAAGTTACAAAGCACGCCGGCTCCCCTTTTGTCCCATTCTCCCCCCAACAGTTCCCCCAAGACACTCCCCCCTCCTCTATTGTCCATTGTTGTCCCTCACGGCGGCCCCCCCCCCCATGCCGAGTCCTCCATTGTTCTTCCAGCTGTCTTCCAGCTGTCTGCAATTTCCTAGCATATTTGTTCCTCTAATTCCCGTTGACTATTTGGGGGGCTTTACATAGAAACATAGAAAATAGGTGCTGGAGTAGGTCATTCGGCCTTTTGAGCAAGCACCGCCATTCAAAATGATCATGGCTGATCATCTAAAATCAGTACCCGGTCCCTGCATTTTCCCCAAATCCCTTGATTCCTTTAGCCCTAAGAGCTAAATATCTCTCCCTTGTAGACACCCAATGAATTGGCCTCCACTGCCTTCTGTGGCAGAGAATTCCACAGATTCACAACCTTCGCAGTCCTAAATGGCCTACCCTTATTCTTAAACTGTGACCTCTGGATCTGGACTCCCCAACATTGGGAACATTTTTCCTGCATTTAGCCTGTCCAATCCTTTAAGAATGTTATATGTTTCTATAAGATACCCTCTCATCCTTCTAAATTCCAGTGAATACGAGCCCAGTCGACCCATTATTTCATCATTTGTCAGTCCCGTCATCCCGGGAATTAACCTGGTGAGCCAACGTTGCACTCCCTCAATAGCAAGAATGTCCTTCCTCAAATTAGGAGACCAAAACTGCACACAATACTGCAGATGCAGTCTCACGAAGGCCCTGTACAACTACAGTCCTTGCTCCTTGCTCCTCCTTGCTCCTAAACTCAAATCCTCTTGCATTGAAGACAAAAGGTGCCATTACCTTTCTTCACTGCTTGCTGTACCTGCATGCTTACTTTCAGTGACCTATGTCCAAGCACACCCAGGTCTCGTTACACCTCCCCTTTTCCTAATCTGACACCATTCAGATGCAATACCTGTCCCCTTACCTCCCCACTCGACTCCATCCAAGGACCTAAACAGTCTTTCCAGATGAGGCAGAGGTTCACTTGCACCTCCTCCAACCTCATCTACTGTATCCACTGTTCCAGGTGTCAACTTCTCTACATCGGCGAGACCAAGCGCAGGCTCGGTGATCGTTTCGCTGAACACCTCCGCTCAGTCCTTCTTAACTTACCCGATTTCTCGGTTGCTCAGCACTTCAACTCCCCCTCCCATTCCCAATCTGACCTTTCTGTCCTGGGCCTCCCCCATTGTCAGTGTGAGGAACAGCACCTCATATTTTGCTTGGGTAGTTTACATCCCAGTGGTATGAACATCGACTTCTCTAACCAAATAGCCCTTGCTTTCCCTCTCTATCTCCTTCCCAGTTCTCCCACCAATCTTACTGTCTCCGAGTACATTCTATCTTTGTCCCTCCCACTCCGCTGACATCAGTCTGAAGAAGTGTCTCGACCCAAAACATCACCCATTGACTTGGCGGCACCCTGTCAGGTCCCCCCCCTCCTTTTCGACAGCCCTCCTGGTTCTCAGTGCCACGACCACTGCACTTTCACTCATTTATCATACTCTTGTTCTCCCGGACGATCCTGAGGTCATCCAGTCACAGCTCTAGTTCCCTCCCTCAGTGAGTCAGGAGGGAGCTGCAGCTGGATCCATCTCTCACAGATGTAGTCCTCAGGGACATTGGAAGTCTCCCTGATTCTTGCATCCTGTGGGTGAAACATATCAGTGCCCTAACTGCCTGCTGAACTAAGGCGAAGGAAGAGTCACATAAAGAAAAACACACCTTATATTGCCATCATCCTCCACTCTGCCTCCTTACCAAAGCCTCTCCAGTCAAAGCCTCTGCACTTACCGTTAAACACAGCACTTTGCCTCAACACACAGCCTTTCCCAATAGGTAATCTCTGCTGGTGCTTGTCTCCCTTTATACACCATGTAGCGGTCACACTCGGGCAATAACGTGTTGGGAGGAACTGCAGATGCTGGTTTAGACCGAGGATAGACACAAAATGCTGGAGCAACTCAGCGGGACAGGTAGTATCTCTGCAGAGAAGGAATGGGTGACGTTTCGGGTTTGAAGAAGGGTCTCGACCTGGAGCGTCACCCATTCCTTCTCTCCAGAGATGCTGCCTGTCCTGCTGAGTTGCTCCAGCATTTTGTGTCTATATTCTCGGACACAAACTGTTGCTTTTTAAACTTCCCACACTGCCCCTCCTCTCAGCTGCTCGCTCACATGTGAAAATAATAGACAAGTCCATGTTTATCCATTTCAGTGTCTAAAAGTAGATTCTGTGCCCATTGGTCAACATTGGGTTGCTAGGCAACTTCAACGCTTTTCTGGATATGTGTTTTCCACTTCTATTGGCTGGTTAAATATAAACCTGAAGTGACATTTAAACCTCCTGTGAGGCCGTTGTTGCTCTGGGTGCACTGAGATATATGTTTTTGATTATGTGTCCTTTGAGGATAGCACCCTTACTTCTTCATTTCTTTTTCCTTCATCATGCAAGCGGTTTTATGTCTCCATCATTAAACAATTGCTGCTTTCCTGTATAAACAAAAACATGATCTCTCTGACAAAGAAAGGACCGGAGATTTGCAAACGGTTCACAGCCAACGAAGCAGTTCTTTAACATCGTCATTTATGTCATGTGGGCAGCTAGCATCAATGCAGCAATGCTGCAGCACTGCGCTATTCCCCAGTGTTGCACTGCTGTCCCAGATTATGTAATGACTTCTGCCCAAGATACCAGTACTATACCTAGCCAAAGCTACATTTGTGGCTATCTATGGCAACAAATTGCAGCAATTCTAAAACATTACCTTGAGATGGTCTTTCTGTATCAATTTTTATAACTGTTCACATCTCAAATCATTTGACAGATTTCTATTGATGTGCACCTCCTAAACTGTCCAGTAAAAAGCCAATCTCATCTGTTTGTTTGCTCTGCAGAAGTGTGCTTGATGCATTTTCAGTAGAAAAAAGGAACTGCTGATGCTGGTTTACAAAAAAGGACAGTGCTGGAGTGCTGGTTTTTGAAAAATGACACAAAGTGCTCAGTGGGTCAGGAGCACCTCTGGAGAACATAGATAGGTGGCATTCTGGATCGGCACTCTTCAGACACAATGATAGGTGAAGTTTCAGGTCTAGACCCTTTTTCAAACATGGATATATGATGTTCTGGGCCAGAACCCTCATTCTCTTTGGAGCCTCTCAGCCCTATTAACTCCTTCAGGCTCCAATAGAACATCTGATTTATTGATCAAGCTTCTTTAAAATGAATAATATTATTTTGCACTTAAAAAAAATAAATCAAACTGAGCATAGGATGTTGTGGCGTGACCCTCATGTGAGACATAGATAAGGTGAATAGCCACAATCGTTCCCCCAGGGTAAGGGATTCTAAAACCAGAGGGCATCGATTCAAGGTGCATGGGATAAGATTTAAATGCACCTGAACGCAATATTTTCACACAAAGTGTGGTTGGTACGTGGAACAAACTGCCAGAGGAAATGGTAGAGGTGGATATATTAATAAATTTGATTTGAAAGGATATGGGCCAGGCGCAGGCTAGTGGGTCTGGCTCAGTTAGATGACTCAGTCGCCATGGATAAGTTGAGCTGAAAGGCCTGTTTTAAGGTGTACAGCTCTATGACTGTACAGTACTCAGCCTTTTATCCATTGATGAATTTCTGTTATTGATACCAATTCAATTGCTGTTTTTCAAACCTCAACTAGCTTGGTCATCTGACAACATTAGCATTTGACCCTCTATCCACTTCCCTACCATGAATCCTTCAATGTTGAACAACATTGAAGGAGCATTCAGACAGGCCATGGTTTTGTTTGTCACTCGTTCTCAAGTAAATATTCTCAAGTAGGGTGATATGGTGGCACAGTGATAGAGTTGCTGCCTTACAGAGTTTTCAACGCCAGAGATCCGGATTCGATCCCGGCTACGGATGTTGTCTGTAAGGAGTTAGTACGTTCTCCCCATGACCTGCGTGGGTTTTCTCCAAGATCTTCGGTTTCCTCCCACACTCCAAAGACGTACAGATATGTAGGTAAATTGGCTTGGTAAATGTAAAAATTGTCCCCAGTGTGTGTAGGATAGTGTTAATATGCAGGGGTCACTGGTCAGCACGGACCCGGTGGGCCGAAGGGCCTGTTTCCGCGTTGTATCTCTTAACATAAAAAGGTTAATCATACAGATTTTTTCGTAAGATGTCATAATACATGGGTACAAAATGCTGGAAGAACTCAGCGGGACAGGCAGCATCTCGGAAGAGAAGGAATGGGTGATGTTTTGGGATGAGACCCAAAACGTTAACCATTCCTTCTCTCCAGAGATGCTGCCTGTCCTGCTGAGTTCCTCCAGCATTTTGTGACTATCTCGATTGAAACCAGCATCTGCAGTTCCTTCATACTCATAATAGTAGATATTCTTTGTCAGTGCCTGTTTGGAATCCTGGAAATATCTCATTCTATAGGCCTGGGCCCACACTTTAATATCTAATTTGTAGATAACGTACCTGCCACCTTCTGGCTTATGAATTCCCAAAGATTGTTTCTTGTGACAGAATCCAAAACAATGACCTGCAACTTGGATAATTTGGAAAGAGTAGAAATGCAAAGAAAGATTACGAATTTTGTGGTGTTAGATGGATTATGATATTCTCTGCCCCATGTCATAAATAATATTGCAATCCTGCCACAGGTGCAGCTCACAAACACAGATTTTAGCCGTTAGAAAAATAATTTAATGCAAACAAAAACACACCAAAATTTCTCAATTTAACCTGAAATGTCATCATATCTGTGTCCACCTGGACAACATTACTTCTTGGAAGGTACACAAAATGCTGGAGAAACTCAGCGGGTGCAGCAGCATCTATGGAGCAAAGGAAATAGGCGACGTTTCGGGCCGAAACCCTTCTTCAGAAGGAAATAGGCGACGTTTCGGGCCGAAACCCTTCTTGGAATTTGACCCAAAATACAACACCAGTGACTCAAAGCACTAGAGCTTATTCTCTGTTTCTTTATTGTATTTAAGACTTCTTGATTAAAGGGTAAACAGAAAACATCTAGGCACCTAAGTCTGCTCATTAAATTCAATACCGTCTGATTACGTGAAAGATGTTAATGAAGCAGTGAGCTGGGCAGAGGTTTTTGGCAGACTTGTTTATAGCATGCATCGTTATGATGTTCAGTGTTTTAAGGATAGTATTTATTTTGCAGAGGACATTTGTGCTGGAACTTGTGCCTTGGTTGATTATATATTCTAAGCTATAGAACTCATTCTCCAGGTCAAATCAGCCCAGATCTACTTCCTCATAAGATATGTTATCTGGTAAACACGATAGATTGACTAAGAAACATGCACAAACCTAAGTCACTGTAACACAAATGATATTTGAGACACAGATATTAATTTTATTATAATCCCATTATAGAATCACCTTAATGATAATGTGGGTTTTCAAGTTAGCGTCTTTTGTTCTTTTTTTTTTAGAAATATGCCCCTAAATTTACATCCTTGCCTCATTTCTGCTTTGGAATCAACATCTTGCAAACATGTTTGCCTCTGGCTGCTTTGATGCCGGGTTGTTTTCTTTAAATGTTTCAATGCCCAACACACACACAAACGTCTGACGCATGCTTGGATTAATGAGCGGCCATGACTAGAAAAGTATTCAGATTTTCACAAACTTTATTCTGGAAGGATTGAATTCCCATCATCTGGACAATCTAACAATTATCATCCAAATAATCGTATTGCAACATTTAAAACCTAATTGGTAGCTATGCTATTTTACCACTGAACGAAACACTGCAGAGCATAATTCAAGGTGGTCACTGGATGAGGAAAGAATAGGAGGCACATCTGGGGAAACTAGAAAGTCTGCAACTGCTCATAATTGGAATAACACAAACATGTTGCTTCTTTTTTAAAGAAGGCTATAAGATATGATAAATCAATTAATAAACTGCTGACCAAAGTCAATTTCAATGAGAACTTTCAGAAGCAATAGTATATAACTAAAGAGTACATCGTTTTAACGACCTGCCAGGGAAGTTATAATTTCTGTTTTGGGTGCAGTGAGTGGTTCTGCACCAGTTTTGAAATAAAATGTTTTTCTCTCTCTGGACTCTTCAGTCAAAATATTTTCTGTAATGCTGTACCAAAGGATGCCATAAACCTGTGCAATTCGGCAGTGAGGTAAAACAAAAATTAGAAAAATAAATATGCTGTGAAACTTTTCCTTGATAAATTTAAGAATGATACGTGAAGTTAGTGGACAGAACAGGTATCCATCTAAGTGGTGGAAACCTGGAATTACACATTTCACTAAATGCAACAGATATTCAACATTTTATGACAATCATAGAACAGGACCAGGACCTTTGCTCCATGATGTCTGTGCCAAACATGATGCCAGATTAAACAGAGAATCTTGAAAATCAAGAACGATGGCTGCGCAGAATCCCTACACATCTATCGCCTGTGTGAAAGGAATGTTCTAGCACACATTGGTCTAAACGGCTACCTCTGTGACACAAAGACTAGAAACTAAATGTCATGGTTTTGGTTTAGTTTAGAGATACAGCTTGGAAACAGGCCCTTCGGCCCACCGAGACAATGCCGACCAATGATCCCCGTATATTAACACTGTCCTACACACACTAGGGACAATTTTACATTTATATAAATCCTATTAACCTACAAACCTGAACATTTTTGGAGTGTGGGAGGAAACTGAAGATCTCTGAGAAAACCCACACAGTTACGGGAAGAACGTACAAACTCCGTACAGACAACACCTGTAGTCGGGATCGAAACCGGATCTCTGGCGTTGAAAACACTGTAAGGTAGCAACTCTACCGCTGTGCCACCCTACTTGAGAACATTTTACTTGAGAACGAGTGACAAATAAAACCACAACCTGTCTGAATGCCCCTTCAATGTTGCTCATGTGTCTGCGTTCACCCCCTCCCCTGGCAGTGCCTGAATGTTGCCAGTTTTTCTCATTTGGCGACTACCCTGATAAAGTTGGTGAAAACAAATCGAAACATCAGGCCAGCACGTACAAATTGGTCAAGTCCATTAATTTCTGCAAAATTAACTTATGATGTTAATTTAATGATGTTTACATTAAAAATTATCATTCGTTTTCAATCCATCCAGAACCATAAATTGTTGAAAAATTAGTGACTTCCTTTGAAACAAAATCAGGCTTATCTCAAATATTTTATGCTGCCGCCTACTAATTTGCTTTTATTTCTGTTGGTTCTATGTATTTCTTTTGTACTATTTCCTTATTTCTCTTCAGTTTGTGCTTTATATTTCAGTTTATCTCAGTCTATTCTAAACTATTTTCATTCCTTTATTAACTTTAGGAATCTATGTCTCACTTCTCCTTTAATTTTCCTGCATTCTTCTGCAACATTAATATTCTGGCAAGTTGGCTCTTTCCCTTCAACTCTGCTTTTTCCTGTTGATCTCTTCCCGCAATCTATGCTTCATTCCTTTTTAATTCTACATTGACAGTCAAATAGGAAATAAATGTACCAGCAATTGCAAATTATACTCTGTTTTGCAAATTAAAATTCTGTTATCCCAATTGGAAGTGAAATTTGGAAGAGGAGTAAAAAGTGCAACTTTCATGTGTCGAGAATTCCAAACTAGTGTCCAAGGTGAAATTCTGTCTCATAATTTTGCTTCACATGTACCTTGTAGCGAGGGATATAAGTAATCTGATGGTGCCAAAGTGACACAGACTTGTTGCAAGGTCTCAACCCGAAACATCACCTATTCCTTCGCTCCATAGATGCTGCCTCACCCGCTGCGTTTCTCCAGCATTTTTATGTACCTCAGACTTGTTGATGCTTCCATTACTATTTTTGCTGTTTTGCAAAGATTTAACAAATCTTTAGTGAAGGGATTAAATATTTATTCAGATAACATTAATGGCAGCAATTAATTTACAACAGGTGGTATCTTGACACCTTTTGCATTTGAAATGGTTCTGTTTTTTGCTGCTTCCTCTAATGTCTCATTGCATTTATCGAATGAGAAAGTATTGGAAACATTCCTTCTTTGATATTACAGTTTACCCTGAGTTCACCAGTGTTAGCCTGAGAGGTGGTAATGCACTGTATCTGGTCGTGGTGTCCACATTCCCTGTTGTGCAGTTAATGCAATAACTTAAGCATGAAGCATTCATGTTTTCTGTAGTAAATAAGGCGAATATCGGCAAAATATTCCACCAAGGGTTTTTGCTGAAGCCATTATTCAACGCTGAAGCATGAGGCTCATGGAACTATACCACAGCAAAAAGCAAATAATAAGTAAATAAACACATTCATAATGTTGACAGAATAGCCAGTTGAATTTATTGTAGTGATCAATTCAAATGTACAGTGTGGTGAAATCTGATTGCACACTCAACCTGTATTATTTCCACATGTGTAGAAGATGAAGAGGCGGTCTGGGATAGTAGTTGTAAGCATTAATAATTAGCTTCTCTAATCCAAGGATAATCATGCCTCTACGCCTGAGATTCGGACTCCTTGGTCACTCTCTGAGGCTAAAGCACACTGATGACTTCGTGGCATAGTGGTAGAGCTGCTGCCTTCAAGCCCTGTCCCACGGTGCGAGTTCATTCCAAGAGCTCTCCCGAGTTTAAAAAAATCAAAAGCACGGAGAATGAACGTAGCGGGTACGTCGGAGCTCGGAGACGTCTCTTAGCGCTAACAGCAGGTACTCGGAAAGACTCGCTAACGGCAGATAAGCACGGGAAGACTCATGAAGATTTTTCAACATGATGAAAAATGTCCACGAGAGCCCCGAGTATCGACGAGTGGCCATTACCGTAAATCTCCGAGTTCGAATCAGGGCAAACTCGGGAGAACTCTTGGAATGAACTCGTACCATGGGACAGATCTTTTACAGCGCCAGAGACCCCGATTTGATCCTGACTACAGGTGCTGTCTGTAAGGAGTTTATATGTTCTCCCTGTGAGAACATATATGTTCCTCCGGGTGCTCCGGTTTCCTCCCACTTCCCAAAGATGCGCAGGTTTCTAGGTTAATTGACCCTAGTGTGAAAGATAGAACTAATGTATGGATTATCATTGGTCGGTGTGGACTCAGTGTGCCAAAGGACCTATTTCAACATTCTATCTCTAAACTAAGCAGTTATAAATTTTCTAAATGCCCTAAAGGGTTTCATAAAGCCATGTCAAACAAAATATGACCAATCAAAAAGGAGATGGGAGGGTGGTGGGATGATGACAAAATGCATGTTCAAGGAAATAGGTTTGCATAGAATCTCAAAGGCGGAGAGGTGGCTGAAAGGTGGATAATGTAGAGAGGCTGAGAGGTTCAAGGAGTGAGTGTCAGAACTGGAATGTCTTGCTGAGTGGGACATGACTGCCAACCATGAAGCAATCAGGCTTGGTCAAAAGATTAGAAATATGAGAGATTAGAAATGTCAGCAAGTTTGTATAGGAGATCACAGACAGTGGAAAACAACAGTGCACAAAACCAAAGAATATACAAGCTAGAATCAGCCTTGGGCCCATAGGCTTTGCCATTCAATAAGATCACGATCCTTCACCTCAATGCCACTGTCCTACACTAATCTAATTTCCCTTGATTTATTTTCGGTGAAAAAATGCACTTTAATGAATAAAATAATCACCTTGTGGGTGTCCCACTACTTAAGTTAGTTATTGTTTTATGATGCTCTAGTGTCGTGAAAGTGTGGTGTTCATCAAATGCTGTTTCTTTAAAAAAGGATAAATGTTGCACTGTCAAACCAATATTTTCAGGCATAAGTATTGGTTTTGGTTTTGTAAATACCATGTTGCAGTTGCCAGACAGAGACATTACAATCAACAAAACCAATAAAGACAGAATCGCAGGGGGTTCAAATATACACACAGTGGATCATACTGTGGGGAAAATGGACCAGTTGACATTTTCATTTCAGATCATTCGTTAAATTTTGACAGATTACCATTCATATTTCTTTTTCTTTTTTTTAAATTAATATTTTTATTATAAGCAATGTACAGTAGTTTAAATCGTGGCATTTAACATAATACATTTTGTGTACAACTTCTTGTTTTAAATTTAGCAATAGAGAAATAACAGAAGCAAGTAAAAGAGAGAAAAGAAAAGATTAAGGAAAGTAGTGATGTGTAAACCCCTGGAGTACCACTCCAGGAGTTAACGATTAATAGTTTGTGGAAGGATAGAGAGAAAGAACCCATAAAGATGTGAAAAAAGAGGAAAAAAGAAAGGAAAAACAAAAAAAAAACAAAAAAATAAAAAAAGCATGGTAATCTACAGGTCTTCAGGATCAATTGTTCTCCCATAAGCATTTATGATGTTATGAATGGCATTTATATGACATTGACATTTCTCTGGGCTGCAAAACCTATGAAGCTGCTTCTGCTCTTCATCCCAGATTAATGAAATAATTGTGGGGGATATTACGTATATATTAATGAGCAGATGTTCATATCAAATGCATATTTCACTTTTCTCCAAATGCATTGACCATATATAGTTTAATGAGCACCAAAATCCAATCTATTATATATTAAATAATTTACATTCGAACAATCATGTTCCTTACTCCATTTTGAAAGTTAATAATGAAAAAACAGTTTCCATTTTATCACTGGTTATTATAAATTATATAAAATGAATTACAGAAATGCTTGTTTGTCACAAATCTATTAGAATTGTGATTTCAGGCTCATCAATCCAAATTTCTCTGATTCAATTGGTATTGGACCAATGACCAGAGTTCTCTGCATTGCTGAATGTGTATGAGCAGGGCTCTGTTTCTCATGATTGAAGGTGATTACAATGTCTGCATTTGAAACATTTCATGTACTCTTTGTGTTTTGGAAGGTGTACCTGTCTCTGCATATTTGGAAAATGTGTTTTGAGAAACTTATCAGAATATCAGGAGAGAAGAAAAAGACAATAAACAGAAAATAAGAGAGGGTGGGTTTCTTAAATGTGTATATTTTAATGCTAGGAGCATTGTAAGAAAGGTGGATGAACTTAGAGCCTGGATTGACACCTGGAGGTATGATGTTGTGGCGATCAGTGAAACATGGTTGCAGGAGGGCTGTGATTGGAAACTAAATATTCCAGGATTTCGTTGCTTCAGGTGTGATAGAATTGGAGGGGCAAGAGGTGGAGGTGTTGCATTGCTTATCAGGGAAGATATTACAGCAGTGCTTTGACAGGATAGATTAGAGGGTTCGTCTAGGGAGGCTATTTGGGTGGAACTGGGAAATGGGAAAGGGGTAGCAACACTTATAGGGGTGTATTATAGACCGCCAAATGGGGAACGAGAATTGGAAGAGCAAATATGTAAGGAGATTGCAGATATTAGTAGTAAGCACAAGGTAGTGATTGTGGGAGATTTCAATTTTCCACACATAGACTGGGAAACACATTCTGTAAATGGGCTGGATGGGTTGGAGTTTGTAAAATGTGTGCAGGATAGTTTTTTGCAGCAATACATAGAAGTACCTACTAGAGAAGGGGCGGTGCTGGACCTCCTGTTAGGAAATGAGACGGGTCAGGTGGCAGAGGTATGCGTTGGGGAACAGTTCGGGACCAGTGATCACAATACCATTAGTTTCAATATAATTATGGAGAGGGTCAGAACTGGACCTAGGGTTGAGATTTTTGATTGGAGAAAGGCTAACTTTGAGGAGATGCGAAAGGATTTAAAAGGAGTAAATTGGGACATTTTGTTTTATGGGAAAGATGTGGAAGAGAAATGGAGTACATTTAAAGGTGAAATTTTAAGAGTACAGAATCTTTATGTCCCTGTTCGGTTGAAAGGAAATAGTAAAAATCGGAAAGAGCCATGGTATTCAAGGGAAATTGGACACTTGGTTCGGAAAAAGAGGGAGATCTACAATAATTATAGGCAGCATGGAGTAAATGAGGTGCTTGAGGAGTATAAAGAATGTAAAAAGAATCTTAAGAAAGAAATTAGAAAAGCTAAAAGAAGTTATGAGGTTGCTTTGGCAAGTAAGGTGAAAGTAAACCCAAAGGGTTTCTACAGCTATATTAATAGCAAAAGGATAACGAGGGATAAAATTGGTCCATTAGAGAGTCAGAGTGGACAGCTATCTGCAGAGCCAAAAGAGATGGGGGAGATATTGAACAATTTCTTTTCTTCGGTATTCACCAAGGAGAAGGATATTGAATTATGTGAGGTAAGGGAAACAAGTAGAGTAGCTATGGAAACTATGAGATTCAAAGAAGAGGAAGTACTGACACTTTTGAGAAATATAAAAGTGGATAAGTCTCCAGGTCCGGACAGGATATTCCCTAGGACATTGAGGGAAGTTAGTGTAGAAATAGCAGTGGCTATGACAGAAATATTTCAAATGTCATTAGAAACGGGAATAGTGCCGGAGGATTGGCGTACTGCGCATGTTGTTCCATTGTTTAAAAAGGGGTCTAAGAGTAAACCTAGCAATTATAGACCTGTTAGTTTGACGTCAGTGGTGGGCAAATTAATGGAAAGGATACTTAGAGATAATATATATAAGCATCTGGATAAACAGGGTCTGATTAGGAACAGTCAACATGGATTTGTGCCTGGAAGGTCATGTTTGACTAATCTTCTTGAATTTTTTGAAGAGGTTACTCGGGAAATTGATGAGGGTAAAGCAGTGGATGTTGTATATATGGACTTCAGTAAGGCCTTTGACAAGGTTCCTCATGGAAGGTTGGTTAAGAAGGTTCAATGGTTGGGTATTAATGGTGGAGTAGCAAGATGGATTCAACAGTGGCTGAATGGGAGATGCCAGAGAGTAATGGTGGATGGTTGTTTGTCAGGTTGGAGGCCAGTGACTAGTGGGGTGCCACAGGGATCTGTGTTGGATCCACTGTTGTTTGTCATGTACATCAATGATCTGGATGATGGTGTGGTAAATTGGATTAGTAAGTATGCAGATGATACTAAGATAGGTGGGGTTGTGGATAATGAAGTAGATTTTCAAAGTCTACAGAGAGATTTATGCCAGTTGGAAGAGTGGGCTGAAAGATGGCAGATGGAGTTTAATGCTGATAAGTGTGAGGTGCTACATCTTGGCAGGACAAATCAAAATAGGACGTACATGGTAAATGGTAGGGAATTGAAGAATGCAGGTGAACAGAGGGATCTGGGAATAATTGTGCACAGTTCCCTGAAAGTGGAATCTCATGTAGATAGGGTGGTAAAGAAAGCTTTTGGTGTGCTGGCCTTTATAAATCAGAGCATTGAGTATAGAAATTGGGATGTAATGTTAAAATTGTACAAGGCATTGGTGAGGCCAATTCTGGAGTATGAGGTACAATTTTGGTCGTCTAATTATAGGAAGGATGTCAACAAAATAGCGAGAGTACAGAGGAGATTTACTAGAATGTTGCCTGGGTTTCAGCAACTAAGTTACAGAGAGGTTGAACAAGTTAGGGCTTTATTCTTTGGAGCGCAGAAGGTTAAGGGGGGACTTGATAGAGGTCTTTAAAATGATGAGAGGGATAGACAGAGTTGACGTGGATAAGCTTTTCCCACTGAGAGTAGGGAAGATTCAAACAAGGGGACATGACTTGAGAATTAAGGGACAGAAGTTTAGGGGTAACATGAGGGGGAACTTCTTTACTCAGAGAGTGGTGGCTGTGTGGAATGAGCTTCCAGTGAAGGTGGTGGAGGCAGGTTCGTTTTTATCATTTAAAAATAAATTGGATAGTTATATGGACGGGAAAGGAATGGAGGGTTATGGTCTGAGCGCAGGTATATGGGACTAGGGGAGAATACGTGTTCGGCACGGACTAGAAGGGTCGAGATGGCCTGTTTCCGTGCTGTAATTGTTATATGGTTATATGGTTATCAGGATTTTGAAACACAGGATGCAGCCAAGTGAAATAAAGGACTAAACCAATAATTTTCTCATGCAGACATGTTGTGCTTTTTATTATTGGCCTTGTGGGAAGTGAATCAGTGACATTGTATTGGGAAAGTGGAAGGAATACATTTGAGGTAGGTTATACATTATGGGAATTAGTATAGTTGGTTAATGAGGCCCTCTGTGCTTTGGCAAATATCTATGTTGTTACCACTCTTGAAAACAGTAAATCACACAACACGTTTAAATGAGTAAACAGTCATGAGGTCATGAAATTCTTTAATGAGCACCAAAATCAAAACTCACATAATGAATAAATGTAATGATTTACACTCTAACACCCTAACTGTATTCAGCAGACAACCGTGTTGCAGGCACCATTTTGAAAGTTAATGAGGAAAAGGGTTTCATTTAATCTCTAGTTCTTACTGTATAAAATGAAATCCAGCAATTATACTTGTCTCTACAACTTTAGAAAACATGTTTTCAGAAACATAGCTTCAAAAAAAGCATTCATGGACGACAGGACAGAGCCAAGGAAATGAAGATTAAACAATGCAGTCATGCTAGACATATATGAGTTTACGAAATCATTGTCAGTCAATATTAGAATACTGTAGCCTCAACTTATATTTAACACAGCTATTGTTTTATCTATATATTTGTACCCATTTCCTATTTAAGTTTCCTATTTTAAATCTCCACCACAGTAAAATTGGATTTGGCGTTTCCTGTTGCAATTCATGTAGTGTGGCGTCATTACACTGTTGTATTTTGTGCATATAATGGCTTGCAACCAGTTACAATCCCTCACTAGCAAAACAACGCGTACTTATTGCAGGAAGCTGGAAGCATACAAGCATTGGGACATTTTGTTTTACATTTTCACTGACTCTGTTGATTGACCTGTGCTGCCCTTTTGCAAACAAGCAACATTGGGATAAATCACAGCATTTATGGCTCTGTTCCTCGTAATGGCAGCAACTTGATAATGGCGAAAGCTCAATTTGACCATTCCTCCTCCCCCTGTGCAAATGGTTCCACTTCCTTTCTTCTCCCCACCTCTCATGCTTTTCCCTTTTGCTGTGGCCTGTGTGGCTGCCATGCAGAGAACAACAATGTTGACCTGCTTCCCACCAAGTGAATGAAACAGCTGCAAAAGCATAAATCAGCTGTTGATGCCTTTAATTGTAATTTGAGAGTGCCTGATGTGGCAATAGGGCAAGATATGCCACCCATCTTGCACAACAACATAGGTAAAATCTGCAAACAAGGCAAATACAAATGTGGAAAAGTAGGTTAAGGGGGAAAAATAGATCAGCCATGATCGAATGGCAAATGACTCAATGGGCAGAATGGGTTAATTCTTCACCTATGTTTTAGGATCAGCATGTGCACAACGCAAAGAAGCACCTGGAACACATTGTTCTGTGGGCTATCAAGCTTTGCATTGTGCCAGTGATTTCCCCAGTGCCAGCCGGATTCTGACCTAAATGTAGCTGCTTTCACCAAATATTGGTGTGCTCAACATATATCGAGGGTGGTCTGCTGAGGAAGCACAAAACCAGTGATATCTCCATGAATCTGTGGCTGACCTACCACATCAGAAGGGTCGAGTATAGTCAAAGTTGGTGAGAATCATCTTCCACTCCAATTGCTTTGCCTCCAAGGGCGGCACAGTAGCGTAGTAGTAGAGTTGCTGTCTTTCCGCGCCAGAGACCTGGGTTCGCTCCTGACTACAGGTGCTGTCTGTACAGAGCTTGTGCGTTCTCCCAGTGCTTTCTCTAGATGCTCCCTGGATTTTTCTCCAGGTGCTCCAGCTTCCTTCCACACTCCAAAGACGTACAGGTTTGTAAGTTAATCTACTCCAGCGTGGAGGGTAGGAGTGATTGTTGGTCTGTGTGGACTTGGTTTGGCCGAAGGGCCTGTTTCCATGTTGTATCTGTAAAGTCCAGCAGAATGGTAAACAATTATGGGGTGACACGTCCAGCTGAGTGACAAAAGTAAATTCTCAATAATAGACGGCTAAAGGATGCCATGTCTGTATCTGTTTCCTCCTTAAATATGTTGAGTTCTCCACCGCTCTCAGGAAGAGAATTCCAAAGATTCACAGCCCTCTGACAGAAGAAATCAATAAAGGGTCCCTATAGTTGACCCCTTCTTGATTTGAACTATCTCTTCTAGTTCTGGATACACCCACAGGGGAAAAAGTCCGTTTAGCATCACCCTTTTCTTTTGACTGGATAACACGCAATCAAAAGCTTTTCACTGTAACTCGGTACACATGACAGTAATAAACTAAACTTTCTAGTTTTCAATAATATCACCTCTCGTATCTCTGGTCCAAATTTACGGATCCAATTTGCTCAACCATTTTTCACATTGACAACCTTTTCATCCCATCAACTAAATTAGTGAACCCTCTCAACACTGTCTTCAATGCAAGCCTTAAGTAGACCAAACTGTATAAAGTACTCCCGATGCAGTCTCCTCAACGCCCTATGTGTATCAAACATTTTCTGATTCTGTACTCCAAACCCTAACTCTTTCAATTAGCCTTCCTCATTATTTGTTGGACCTGCAGGCAAATCCATTATATTTTACTTCGGAGTCACGTGAGTGACTACGTGAAGAACCCCGCCAGGACGCATGCGTGTCATATCGCTACACGCATTGCAACGAGTCACAGCAGGGGGAACGACGTTCCCCTTAGCGGCAAAATTTGAAAGCCAGGAACAGCAGGTAAGGAGACCCTGCGTTCCTTCCACTTACCTTACAGGTGGAGGCATGGACCAGATCCACGAAGGCTGCGAAAAAGCTGGCGGGGGAGAACCGCGGAGTTGCGGGCAGCCAGCAGCAGCAGCAGCCAACGGCACGCCAATCTCTCGTAATGGGAACAGCTGTGCCCGACTTCGCTCCCGCACCGGCCACGGCCGGGCGGTAGAGGGAAGCAAAAAACTAACAGAGTCGTTGACTCCAATGAGTCCGACTCTGAATAGCCGCGAGCGGCCAGTGCCCGTGAGCATTGGGACCGTTTGGAGCGGCTTCAGGAGCAGCCGCGAGCGGCCAGTGTCCGTGAGCATTGGAGCCGGTTGGAGCGGCTGGGAGGGGGGAACAGGAGCAGCCGCGAGCGGCCAGTGCCCGAGAGCATTGGAGCCGGTTGGAGCGGCTTGAGGACAGGAGCAGCCACGAGTGGCCAGTGCCCGAGAGCATTGGAGCCAGTTGGAGCAAATACTCCAAAGTGACAGGCTCCGGGAGATGGAGACTAGTCACAGTGGGCAGCTAGTAAGTCCTACAGCAGTACCTCTTGTAGGGCTGCACAGTGTTTCTCCCTCATCAGAGGGGAGTACAGGGGGTCAATTCTGGGCTGACCCTGAAAAGGGGTGTGCAGAACATACCCCTAGTGCGCATGGGGTGCAAGAAAACCTATTGGATATGGTGCCCCAGTTTATTCAACCCGACCAAACTGGCCAAATCCTGGAACCTAAAATAGCTGCAAGTATCGACTACTTGTCATTCAACCAGCTATAAGGACAGGCATTATTGGACACCACAGCAAGACACTTACCACCAGGGAACATCAAATCACTGAATGTTCCCAGTGTCAACCAGTGTATTTGAAAACATGTCGGAGCCTCAATCAGAGCCAGGAACTTGAAACTACAGAAAGTTCTGAAAGTCCTAACAGCGGGAATTACGGTTTTCGCCCGCACAATAAACGAAAAAGACATAACACAAGATCACTGGCTCTATTTTGCAACTACCAATACGAGTAAACAGCATTAGGAAGAGTGTCATCCAACCGGCCTTAGACCTTAATTTGCAGGCCAATGCAAACCTGGAACCTCCAAACCACCAATATTACTATTTGGAGGCAACTTATCAAAACAGGTAAAAGAACTTGACGAAGAGGGTAAAACCCTGGGGCTCATTAAAGCAACGTCTAAAAACTACATCGGCCAGAAACAGCACCCCTACGCACCACCAGTCGGCCAAGACAAACTGGTGAAAGCTCGAAGGCCAGGAACACTCAACATCGGTCTTTTTTAGGTCATGGCCCAGACCGGCCTTCCTGCGAAATGCGCTAACCCTCAACACCGACCCAACTACAGATCCAGACACCGGCGCCTCAACGTCCACGGAGGATGCCGAAAAAGTAACAAACCTACCAATAGTAACCATGGAGGTAGGTGGGTCTGGTTCCTTACGAGGTTGGTGGGAGATTACAATTCTATCTGGATGCATGGAATAAATTAACTACCGACACTTATATTTTCAGAAGTATAGGGTTATACCATAGAATTTATACAAAAACATAACCCTCCAGTTCAGCATGGACCGAACCGAATGTTCGTGCTTACAGGCAAAGAAAAATCAAAAGCGCATGCTGAACTACAGTGGCCTTATAAAAAAGGAGTAATGGAGGAAACCCAACACGAATCACAGGAATTTGTGTCCAAAATCTTTATCATAAACAAGATGGTGGTTGCCGCATCATCATAGATTTGACTAATTTGAATACAGTACCCATTAGAGGTGACCACAGATGTTATTTAACACAATGGATCATCTGGGGTTCACCCTTAACTCAGTTCACATGTCAGTGACTTTGCCGAAAGAAAAGGTTACAGCCTTAATGGAGGCTTGCAGCAAAATCATTGACATCACTAAACCATCCATCAGACTGGTAGCAAGAATAATTGGCATAATAGTGGCTGCATTTCCAGCCACACAAATCGGACCTTTACATTATCAAAAATTACAGAGGGCTAAAATACGAGCACTCAAAAATTATGGTGGTCATTTTGACAGACCAATGAAGCTGCCAACAGAGGCCATAATGTAACTAAAATGGTGGAAAGATAACATTAGGCATTGTTCCAATCCAAACATTATCAGCAACCCGTCTATGGTACTACAAACTGATGCCAGTGCACTTGGTTGGGGTGCTACCAATTCCATCTCCAGCTGTGGGGGAGATGGAATGCACAGGAGGCATCATTATTACAAACACTGGGCATAAACTACCTGGGAATGTTAAGTGCATTCCATGGCCTTAAGTCATATTGTTCTGGGTTATATCACCAGCATGTTAGACTACAAATTGACAACACCACCGTGGTAGCATATATCAACCATATGGGTGGAAACAAATCGACATCATGTGACAATCTTGCCAACACAATTTGGCAATCCAGAGAGATATTTGGATATCAGCTACCTACTTACCAGGTAAACTAAATGTAGTGGCAGACACCAGGTCACGCAAATTCAATGAAAACACTGAATGGATGTTGGATAAAAATGTATTTGCTGAAATTACAGCACGGTATGGAACACCAGATATCGACCTATTCGCATCCAGGCTCACACCAGTTATCGAATTATGTTCTTGGGAACCAGAACCTGGGGCAGCGGCAACAGATGCATTTTCGCTGCATTGGGGGATATTGTTTATTTATGCATTCCCTCCTTTCTGCCTCATCAGTCGGGTATTAAGGAAAATACAGCAAGACTCCGTGTCTGGTATTTTGATAGTACCCGATTGGCCTACTCAACCATGGGTCCCGGTGATACTCGACATGGTATTAGAACCATGCATCACCATCCATCATAGACCTAATTTACTGGTTCATCCCGCAACAAGGGGAAGTTACCCATGTCATAATTATATAAACCTATTAATTTGTAGAGTTTGAAAGCACCTCTACTACACCTGGGACTGACGGACCGAACAGTGGATATTATTTCAGCGGCCCACAGACAGTCCACCAAAAAAAAACAGTACTTGGTGTCATCAGGAAATGGGGAAAGTACTCTCACAACAATAACATCACCCGCAGATCTATGAACATCCCGTCTGTTCTGGAATTCCTGGCAAGCCTCCAGTACGATGAGAGGCTCAGTCATAGTGCCATCAACTGCGCCAGAAGTGCTCTGTCAACATACCTGTGGCAAGGAACAGAGCGGCATTCTGTTGGGACACACCCTGGTAACCAAACTCATGAGGGGCATGTTTAATGTTAATCCCCCAAGAACCAGGTACTCCCAAATATGGGATGTGAGCATTGTACTGACCATGCTAAGAAACTGGTCTCCAGCTACAGCTCTGTCCCTACAGAAACTGACTATGAAAACAGTCATGCTGATGGCCTTGGTCACGGCACAAAGAGTCCAGTCGCTACAGAAACAAAGGCTGGACAACATGACTATTTCATCTGGAAATTTAACTTTTCACATCAATGAATTAGTCAAACAGAACAGACAGGGTCAGCAGGCCTAAAAACAGAATTCAGGGCCTACCCGACAGATGATCGTCTCTGTATTGTAACACACTTACTATTATATATGGAGTATACTAACCATATAACAATTACAGCACGGAAATAGGCCATCTCGACCCTTCTAGTCCGTGCCGAACACATAATCTCCCCTAGTCCCATATACCTGCGCTCAGACCATAACCCTCCATTCCTTTCCCATCCATATAACTATCCAATTTATTTTTAAATGATAAAAACGAACCTGCCTCCACCACCTTCACTGGAAGCTCATTCCCTAAAATTTCACCTTTAAGATCATCAGAGGCAAAGAAATGTCACTTTTAATCAGCTACAAACAGCCACTCAAAAAAGTGACAGTCCAGACCATCTCTAGATGGCTAAAACAGGTCCTAATAAAGGCTGGAGTAGACACTAGCATTTTTAAATCTCACTCCACCAGGGCTGCAGCTACATCGGCAGCTATGAAGTTGGATGTTCCTATGGACCAAATCCTCAAGTCAGCAGGATGGTCAACGGAGAAAACTTTCCAACGATTTTATAACAAACCAGTCATTGAACCTGGAACATTTGCAGAAACAATTTTAAGTTCTGTAATATAATTTTACCCCATAAATAGGGGCTATAATCTGGTGTTAATATATTTATCGTTGGGTTTTCAATATCGTATTGATGTCTAATGATGTTAACACTATTCTCCCCATAATCAAGGCAGATGTGATGCATGGACTCGTTTCCACGGCATGAAATCACAGAGCTTTAAAATCTTCACGTAGTCACTCACGTGACTCCGAAGTAAAATGGTAAGATTAAACGAGAACTTACCAGTTTGAAGTTTGATCGTTATTTTATGAGGGATTACGTGCCCTCCGCTCCCACCCTTGATCATATACTCAACTGGTATCTCTTCTCTAATCTTACTATGTTTAGTCATTACAGTTATCTGTGATTTCACACCGCTGCTTTGAAGAATGACACGCATGCGTCCTGGCGGGGTTCTTCACGTAATCCCTCAACGTTACTCCTCATAAAATAGCGATCAAACTTCAAACTGGTAAGTTCTCGTTTAATCTTACCATTTTATTAACCAAATCCTAACAACCAGTTATCTTTCAGAATTGAATTATATTGTGCATTCTGGTGCATTTACAAATTGTAATTGATCAATGTGATTAAGAAGGGTTGTTTTCATCATATAAACAACTGTATAATCATAAAGCACTGTCATTTACCAGGCCTGTTCTTTCAGCAGATGAAGGTTGTGAGGATGAAGAGGAAGCAGAGAAGCTGCAGAATGGAAAAGAAAGGGGTAAGTTCGGAAGAAATTGGAATTTAATAATGTTAAAGACTTTTCTATGAAGAAGTGTTTGTCATATGTTTTATTAACTTAAAGTTATGAAAAAAATTAGATATTTAATAAATGAAATTCATGTGTGAACATCTTCAAGGCAAGATGAATAATGTCCAAGTATTTCTGACTGATTGGTTGGCAATTGACATGGAAGTTAAGTTACGCCAAGTACATTGTCTTATGCACAAATGCAATGAGGTACAGGTACAATTAAAATTTTGCTTGCAGCAGCGTCATGGGAACATAGACTCAGGCCAACGCACGTCAACTTAAATTACACATAAATAACAGAAAGTTCTGCAGGACAGTATAAAGAAAAAGAGACTGCGGGAATTAAAAAAGACATGTATGCTAAATGAGAGTAAGTCTGAGGTCGTCCTTCAGGCCCCTCGGACTCAATCAAAATGATAGCAGGCGGCCTTGGAAGCCTTACCCCACTACTCAAACCTCACATCAAAAACCTTGACGTGATATTTGACTCAGCATTGAAATTTGACAAACAAGACAATGCCGTGGTAAAAGCTAGCTTCTTTCAGCTTCGGACGATAGCTAAAATAAAACAATTCCTCCACTTTGATGACCTCGAAAAGATGATCCACACATTTATCTCTCCCGCCTAGATTACTGCAACTCTCTTTACACTGGCATCAGCCAATCTCCCCTGTCCCGCCTGCAACTGGTCCAAAACGCTGCAGCGAGACTCCTGACGGGCACCCGAAAAAGGGACCACATCACCCCGATCCTGGCCTCTCTCCACTGGCTCCCTGTGCGGTTCCGTATACATTTCAAGACCCTCCTCTATGTCTACAAAGCCCTCAATGGGCTTGCCCCCACCTACATAAAAAGTCTTCTCACCCACCACTCCACCTCCAGGTCCCTCAGATCGGCCAACTTGGGGCTGCTGACTATCCCGCGGTCTAGGCATAAGCTCAGGGGTGACCGAGCCTTTGCGGTTGCAGCTCCTAGACTGTGGAACAGCATCCCCCTTCCCATCAGAACTGCCCCCTCCATCGACTCCTTTAAGTCAAGACTAAAAACGTATCTTTACTCCCAAGCCTTTCCTGACGTCCACTGAGCGAGGGCTATATGTATATATGTATGTAGTTTGTTTGTTTATACTGTTCTTTCAGCAGATGAAGGAGATGTTGGGTGGACTCACTGTGGTGGATGTTAATATGTGTTTATTGTTGTTTTTTATTGTATTGTATTATATTATATGTATGACTGCTTAAATTTCGTTCAGACTTCGGTCTGGATGACAATAAAAGGCTATTCTATTCTATTCTTATAACAAATGTAAAGCACTTTGGCCAACGAGAGTTGTTTTTTAAATGTGCTAAATAAATAAATGTGACTTGACTAAATACAATTAGAAAAGAAAGCCTCACGTTTTCAAAAAATGACTGCATTTAGTCCCCAGATTATGATAGGATTATATTGTTGAGAATTGTTCATTACCCAATGTCTCAAATGGACAAAATCATTTTGCGTGTGAGAGTCACAGAAATATCCCAAGCTCTTTTTCTATTTCAAATGTTGTTGTAAAGATGCAGGTCAAGAAGTTGTATTTACGTGATACAATACTTCTCTCTGGTACACCATGCCCTTTCAATTTGTGTCGATCTCTGTGCATATGGCACCATGCATCTGGACATGTGCAATTATATCAATTGGCAAACAAGGCTCATTGTAATTGTGCTTGTACAAATTATACTGCACACGTGAGATCTGACGCTCTTTGAGAGCTGCCCATACATAATCATCAGGGAAAGCCAGCTTCTGATCTCCATATATGCACATTGCCATGAGCAACATCTGTAGCCTTCGCTGCATGTTTGACTCATTTTAATGAGTGCTTTCACCAATATCACATTGGAGTGGAATCAGGTGTCTGCACCGCCCATCCTAACACTCACCATGTTGCTTTTAGCTGCACTAAAATTACTCTACTCTTATTTTTCCACTATTAGGTTTCCGTTCAGCCCTTTCCTAATTATCAACATCTTTCCATTGAGTGCACTTTCATCTGTTTTCCTTTATAAAGGCATTGGTACATCTACCAGCACGCATGCATCTTGCTGAGTATTTTAGAGTGCTGTTGGCATCTTTAAAAACAAAAACAATATCATTTTGAGCCACATATCATATTCTATAATATTTTCATCACAGTTCCGCTTCCCAGCAGTAAATCTATTCAAAGTCTCTGACTACCCGCCTAGCATTTGGATTTCATCTTTTATCAGTGATTAATAATTAGTAAATTGCTCAGAGAAACATTAATTCATAAAAAAAAGCCTCCAACCAGACTTCCTGACATTAGCAGAGTGCTCCTTGAAATAATGGAAAAAATATCTAAGTAGAACAATGTGTTCCTAGTTCAACACTGACTGATAATAGTCATAATACATCTCAATCTCCAATTTATTTTGGCACGGATGGAAATGTGTGTTGCACCTATTGAGACATATTAGGGACATGAGCAGGCACCAGACAAATGCAGTTTGCGCATAAAATACACGCCCGAAGCAATACAATCTCTAGGCACATACTTATAAAATTATTGTTGCTGGAATAGGATTGTAAACATACAATGAAGCCATTCAGTTTATCGTGCCTTAACACCCTAATTTAGTTCCCATTTTCTCGTGGTTGGGCTGTCCACGACAGGACGGCATAGGTTTAAGGTGAGGGGTAGACGTTTTAAGGGAATCTTTGAGTGGTACGTTATTTTGCACCGAGAACATGCTACCAGACCTGGCGGTAGAGGCAGATATGATTACAATGTTTAGGAAGCATTTTGGCAGCGCATGACCAAGCAAGGCATAAAAGAACGCAGACCTAATGGAGGCAAGTAGGATGACTGCAGAGAAGCATAACAGATGTGGACATGTTGAGCCAAAAGGCCTGTTTTGTGCTGTACGTCTTTTATTAGGATTCTTATTATTTGATTCCCAATTATCTTGGTAGGTAGCCAGTTGAACCTTCCTTGATGTTGCTTCATTCGAGATCTCAAGGTAATGTTTCATAGTGTGGTTCAAAAGGTGTGACACGGATTTTTGTGACAAGGAGAATTCTAGGTTTTAAAACTTTTTTTTAAAGCGTGAATTACATTTGTGTTGGTCAGATTTACTAAAGCAATATCTCAATATCTGTTTTCCCAAAGCATTCACAAAGGAAAGCATGAGCATAGTACTTTCTCTGAATAAAGAATATAATCAATCATGGTGCCACAAATGAGATGTGCCATCTGGTTCAAGGCAGTAAATCCCCCAAAATTGGTGGTACTAATCCATGAGAGCTGAGAGCAACAGTGGCACATCTGTTTTAGATTTGCTTGGTATTATAAAAGTCACCTTAAATTGGGAGTAGCTAAGAGACTTCTTGATGAGAATGTGTTTCAACATGACTATTCTCATGCCTGGATCTTTAAGTGACATGCAGAAAAGGAGATAAGAGTCTAATGTATTCTACAGTGGGGTTTATCAGCTGCCCGAATGGAGATGAGAAAGTTACGTGCAAAATAGAAATTGAATTTGTCAAATTGATTTATTTTCTGACAGGTTAAAGTGGAAAATGGAAGGTGGAAACTAACTCAAGTAAGTGAGTTAATCAATGCCAGAATGTATATCGCTTAAAATATAATGACAGTCATCCGTTATTAGCTTCAGTTGATTGTTGGCCAAAGATGAAATGTAAAATCAACAAATTTACAGAAATCAATGACTGTTTCTATATCCAGCGGGAACTGGTGGAATTTACCCACAAGCAGCAATTTCAATACAACAGCGCTGCTCACGGGTGTGGCTCCACGAACTGTTTCCAAATCAGAACCAGCAGCATAGCTCAGGCTGGCTGAATTCCCCAGCTGGGAATCTGCTGGCTGAGCTGCCCAGGGTTTCCCTGGTACAGCCAATCGATTCATTTGTATATACAAGAATGATGGCAAAGGGAAAAGCTAAATATATACACCATTTACATCTTTCAATTAATTGTGCTTATTTAAAAAAAATTATGAATTCAATGTTTTATTCATTTTATTCTTTGTTACAAATTGATCATTTTTATAAAGCTTCAAACTAAGTTTTATTAACCCAATTTAGCACGGTCCCTGACTCGTACCTGATGCCATGGTCTTTAATTCTGATCATTATCACATATGCCAAACCCTCCTCAGCCTATAATCCTGACCTATCTGCACCGTCTTAAAGTCCCTTGTGATGGGCCAGCAATCTGATCTTGATTTTCTTATTGTTCAGTGGCCGTTTGTGCCTTGTCTACCCAGGTTGAATACCAAAGGTAATCAACCATCTTCATTGATGTGCAAACTACATTTAAGGATCGGTGTTTTCAACTTATTCAACCATTCTTCCAACGTCATTACAACCTAGAAAAAAGTGTTGGAGTAACTCAGCGGGTCAGGCAGCATCTCTGGAGAACATGGAATGCTGGCATTTTGAATCAGGACCCAAAACATCACCTATCCAAGTTCTTCAGAAATGTTACCTGACCCGCAGAATTACTCCAGCATTTGGTCTTTTTTTGTAAACAAACATCTGCAATTCCTTTTTTCTTGATTATAACCTAGTTATATAGTCCTCAACTTTTATAGTTGTGGACTAAAAAGTCCATAACTTTTATAGTCCACAATTTCAACCAAGGGACTGAAAGTAATGAGCAATAATCCAACCTTGGGGAACTAAGGTGAAATCATTTTTGCTATTGCCACCTGTGTCTAAGATTGGCAAGCAGCACATAATGGGAATCGGATCAGAGGCAGTATTGGTGTGTATGACATGTACTCAATGTCCGAATGCAGAGCAATTGAGCACTATTTCATCTTTTTCAGATCCATTTAACTATGTTAAATGATAGCTTTCTGCTTTCTGCTACCTTAAAGAACAATTCCTTGATTGTATTTATCCATTTTTATAATTACAGTGTCAGCAAATCTCAAGTTTGAAATTGTCGTTCTTTTTACCTCTTGGTTTCATCTTCCCAATCTTATATATTGCAGGCACAGTGACTATACAAAGAAACCAATCATACTTGACTTTTGTTCAGCCATTTGAACCACTCTTCTTTCAGCTGTTGAAGACATCATTGTGTGAATGTAAAATAAATCAGAAACAGCCTTTTGCTGAACAATAAACTTTCTAGTTCCACTCATTGAAGGGCTCTGGCACAGGAACACATTCATATCTGTCTTCTACATCCAGTGCACGCATTATTTTCGTCCTCAACAAATTCTTACTGTTTTCGTCATTACACATTTGTTTTCAGAGTTTTAATGTTGTTTTCTGTTATGTATGAAAATGACAGCATTGACATCTCAGTGTTGGTAACTTAAGTAAATTAACTACTGAAGCAGTGGGATTAATATTGTGTCTTTTGCTGCTATGTTTTCCATATTATCCTCTGACAATTTATGCTTTAAATTTGTTCTTCAGTGCATGGAATGCGTTTTTTTATTTGAATGTGCTGAGGGCAGACGATTAAGGGAATTCTTTCCGACATTGCTTAAGGCAGCTGGCAACATTTATATTTTCCAACAAGGTTGCCCTTGCCACCTCAACATTTCTGAGGTTTGTCTTCAAATCCATTACTGTGATCCATGCATCCTTCCATGGTATCTTGATCTACAACAATGAAAGTCTGCCCTTCACAGGAAACTTCATGAATTCATTTATTTCTATGCTTTGAGGCTGAGATTGAAGGACACAGAAAGGTGAAGTGTCTGATTTGGAAATTGCTAAATCATCTGTAGTTCGCATGTAACTTCTCACTTTAGCTAATGAAAAATAAGTGATCCAGACTTTAACTAGATAAAGTCAATTCCCAGCAGATTCTAAAGACTTTTTTTTGCAAGCAAGGTTAGAGAGAAATGGAAACGGGGTTCAATCCTGACCTCTGGTGCTGTCTGTGTGGAGTTTGCACATTTTCTCTGTAACCACATGGATTTCTGCCCGATGCTCTGGTTTCTTCACACATCCCAACACTTGCAGGTTTGTAGGTTACTTGGCCTCGGTAAATTGTCCCTAGTGTGTGGGGAGTGGATGCTAAAGAGGGATAACATAGAACAAGTGTGAACGGGTGATTGATGTTCCGCATGGGCCGAAGGGCCTGTTTCCTTGCACCACCTTTCAATTCAATTCAATCAAAACTTATCGCATCTTTGTTTGATTTTAAAGTCCCATAATATATAACCTAGTTTCTTTATCATTTCACTTTTGGTAGAGGGCCACAGGTCTGCAAGATTTGTTTAGGCCTTGTCTGTACTTATGTGATGAGTAGCTTTCAAAGGTTCAGGCTGGAATTTTTTCAGAGCTTTTTTTCTGCATTCACTTTAGTACTGAAATGCATTCTAATCTTTGGTTTTCTGTTGTAATTGTCTTGAGCATCCAGGAATCAGCAATGTGGGATCTGGTGGCACAGGTTGACTAACTTTGTAGTATCATACTGGGTTTATGCAACACCTCTTCTTTTATCCCCTCTGCTGCTTTTGTGTTGTCTATATAAAGTTGTGAAAGAGCAGCACTTTGGAAAGACAGTCATCCATAGCACAAAAGCAGTACTGCATCCACTGCCCGTCACCCGTAGGCCCACAAATATGCCCAATGTGCTCTCTGTCTATGCATCCCTTCCTCTGCCAAATTCTGAGCGCTTTGCCTTCAACAAACCAAGCCCAACACTCTTAAGGGAGGGATGAATATTACTTGAAATTTAGTCCTTGGGTTGAGTGCCCTTGAGATCCCCATTGAAACCCATCTCTTTGAGAAAGTTTTAACCAGGCATTCTGCTATTCTCTTCTTGCCTGTGGTGCATTTTCTGTTGAATTATGCCTCCATGAAATGACTTGCAAAGCATTCCTATGTTAAAGGCATGATGCAAATCCAATTGTTTAATATCTGATTTGTTTAGGTCACCAGGCTTTAATTCCCAAACCATCGTCTAAATATGCTGTAGTTGGGAATTGGCATTCTTCACCTAACACAGCATCGGAAATACTCTTTCTGTTTCTTTCTTGATCACGAAGAAAGTGGAATATTAAAGTCGAAGTACACTCCAAGGGCTGAAAGGTTGTTGAGATAGGTTAAAAAAGAGCATGATAAATGTCACTGTACGCTCAGATCTGCATGACTTATTGTTGCAAGGGTTTCTATATCTTTCAGATGCTTTCTTTCTACTGTGTAGCTAAAATATTCCTCTGCAAGCAGAGGGACTTTCAAAACACAAGCAGTTAGGTAGTCTTGTAGTTAGTTCAATATTGTTAATAGAAAATGAGTAACTTTAGAAGGGATTCAGATATTTTAAATGAGGTAGGAAATCTGTATAATAGTATGGTTATAAGTGAGGTCATTCTTCACATTGAAATCGGCCACCTTGTAAATTATGCAATTGTAAGTTAATTTGTATAGTATCTAAAATGTGTTGTGAATTTCAATTCATGATGTCTTATTATGGTTAACTTGTTTTGTGCAACCCACAATTGTCATCTGTGAAAGATGTCTCAATGTTATGTTTTACATTGCATTGGCTGTTTTTCTCTGGTTGCTGAAAGTAACACAGATACAATGATAAAGGACCAGATCAACGTTTTTTTTAAAGTTTTATTTTATTTGTGGACTTAATGCCAGTTGTCATCTTTCTATTTATTATGTTGTGCTGATGTAGTGCCGCAAAATAAAGTACTGAGTCTTTATCCTTCATTCAACCACAAATAAAGCTGAATCATGTGTGTGAAAGTCAGTTTCCTTGAGTCTAATGTTTGAAAGAGTGGAAATAATAGGAAACGAGGCAAATAAAGAAGAATGGTTATGGTTAGATGTGTGTCAAACCTACAATGTCACAAATGCTCTTGCACGATTCGGTTAAATGTAACAATGGCAAAATAATCAAGGATAAGGCCTTTGGAAAATATGGTTATTTTTTTCTGATAACAATCATTAATTCTCTTCTCACATGATGCTTCTCTGTCTTAAAAACATAAATGCAAGGTCATTGCCTTTTGCCAAATTAGACAAAGTTGCAAGGGTATCTTAAAAAACATAGCAATTTTAGGATCCTCCTGACCAGCCAAGAAGAATATCCATGTAAAGCAAATGTTGGGGTTGGAATATTCTGAAGCATTAACATTGACTCACAATGGTCTAATGCTTTAAATACTTTTAGAACAACAGAGGCTTTGTAGTTTTGCATTGAGGCATTTTTCATTTCAAAAATGTTTTACTCCATCATGCAGTGAAAATCTAAATGTCCTATTTGTTGAATGTCCCATCCATTCAAGGTGATATGCTTGATGTTGCACAATGAACTACAAAGGAGAAACTCCTTCTCATAACATTGATGATGTTGCCGTTAATGAGATGTAATTTAATTGAAACTGTCAGTAATTCTGTCAGATATTCCATCTTATCTAATGCAAGTTTATTTACAATGGCAAATTAAAATGTTTTAATATAATTGATCGTCCCATGCATTGATGGAAATTATTCTGTGTGTCATATTCATACATTTAAGGTAGAGGGTGGTGCTGATTGAAGAATCATTGAAATGAGGGTGTTCATTTCTGATTCAAGTCAAAGGAATGAAGCTTCTGCTTTGGGTGCATTTGACAATCTGCAAGGAAGTTACGTTTTTTCCAAGTAAATTAAGATTCAACGACTCAAACTTACTTGCATAGCCATGTGTAAACGTACAGAGTTTGACATTTGTGGTAGTGAAAACATTCACCATTGACATAAAAAACGAACCTGGAAAATCTATTAAACTCAATGGCAGATACATTACCCCCAGTCCCACTTTCAGAAAATATATTACTATCAGATATAAGTTGGACCTATTTCATGTCCAGAATCAATTATGTATCTATTAAAAGGGCTGCACAGCCCCTAACATTGAAAGTTAAATTCAAGAAGCAATTTTTAATTATAATTTCGACGAATGCGTAAGAAAAACTAAAACACAATTAGGTTGATTGGAAGTTGAAATTTTCAGAAAATACTGCGAGTTTCGAAAATATTCTTTCTGAAGAAATGATAAGAATTAAAATGTGTTTTTAAGGTCAAATGAAGTGGTGTAGCAGTACTCTGGGTTGGTCTACAATCAAAACTGTAGATGTATGGAATGCAACAGAGCATAACATTTTCAGAACATTTAACAGCAAAAAATAGTTCACTAAGTTCAAAATATGCCTACAGGCAATGTTGTAAACATGTTAATCCCTTATTCTGAAATGTAGTTCAATTAGGTTATTGCTTGTTAAATGGAACAAGTGGAAGATGCTTTTTCTCTTTACTTCTTTGATTTTGCAGATTATATTTGGAAAGGCTGCAAAATAGTACATCCTATGGAGCAGTGAGTATGACAGATTGTTGAATTTCCACCTTAAAATACACTTACCAGAGGTGGTTGTCAGATTTCTTTCATTTTAATGATGAATGCTTTTGAACACACCATTATTTCTCACTGCAAATTCCAGGCCCAAACTTTCTATGAACCTTGCAAATGGCCAGAGTAGCAGAACATACGGTAATATTTATTTTCATGAACAAATGTTACTGATGTACTTAAGCAAGATGAGCTTCTGCACATTCTTCTTACTGTTGAAAATGGGTTTGTAATGGCAATTTCAAACTATTCCAAGCTTCAGCTTTCCATTGCCATTACTACACAGGCAGGGAGGAGTGATCGTACGCAGAAGATAAAATAAATGCTCCAGCCGTTCTTTCCAGTTTAATTGATTCTTTATTGAAGTAGTTGTGCAGATAAAGAAGTAAACAAACCAGATCCTCTTTTTCCTTATACAAATTGTAGCTTTCTGTTCTTACTATCTGATCTGGTAACAACTGTATTCTATCTCCCGTGCTTGCTCCAGTCCTATCTGGCCACTCCCTGTGACTACGCTATATATAACGTTCATCAATGTATCAAAAGCCACCCTCAAGCGTTCAAAATAATTCTGTAAGAAATATCTTGACAAAATAATGAAATATGTGAACAGTTACTAGCCTAAGCATGAATAGCTCCTACACACCAGCCCCTAATTATTCTACATATATAATGAAGCAATAAACATTAGAAGGAGCAATAAAAGCTTAACATATTATCAAAAACAAAAGGTATGCACTGTGTTAGCATTCAAACTTCTTTAGTGATTCTTCACTCTTCTTCTTTGGCTTCTTGGGGCAGATATATCTTAGTTATCTGTCTTACCAAGATGTTCTCAGTCTGAAGTCATACTGTACGCATAAGACCTTGTGCATCTGGTCTGATCTCCAATATTCTACCCATCAGCCAGGAGCCTCGTTGTGCAGTTGAATCAACCACTAAAACAATGTCACCTGGAATAAAGCTTCTTCTTACCCTTGGCCATCGTTGGCGTTCTTGGATTAGGGGCAAGTATTCTTGTGTCCACTGTTTCCAAAAAAGGTCTGCCATATATTATACCTGTCTCCATCTGCATTTAATGTGCAAGTCTTCCTTCACAAAGAGTCCAGGTGGTAGTATTGGCTTGGTCTTCAACAGAAGAAGATGTTTTGGTGTAAGTGCTTCCAGGTCCCTTGGATCATCAGAACTCCTGGTAATGGGTCGACTATTTAAAATGCTTCAATTTCACAAAATAAACTTTGCAATCCTTCATCGTCCAGAACTTGTTGTTTAAGAACAGAGCGCAGCACACTTCGAACCGTGCGAATCAATCGTTCCCAAACACCGCAGTGAGGGGATCCTGCTGGGGGATTCAAGTTCCCCTTATCCCTTGCTGGAGCACAGCATGCTGGATCTTATTCTGAATTAAGCCATCGAGTGCTTCTCTCAATTCTCTTTCTGCTCCAATATAATTTGTGCCATTATCTGATCTTAGAGATGAAACTTGACCTCGTCGACAGATAAATCTTCGTAATGCATGAATGCAGGAGTGTGTCAAGTGTAGATGCAACTTCTAGATGTACTGCCCTGTTCGCCATGCAAGTGAAGATTACACCACACCTTTTAACTGGACATCGTCCTCTCTTGATCTCTATAGGACCTAAGTAATCTACTCCTACATCTGTAAATGGAGGCTTGTCTGGTAAAATCCTCTCCAGAGGCAAGTCTGCCATTTTTGTTCTCCAACTGTTCCCTGCTGTCGTCTACACACAACACAGTTTGTTATGACCTTTCTTGCAGCGGAGTTAGCTTTGATAATCCAGTATCTTTTACGGAGTCGCAACAGCATATAATTTCTTCCTCCATCTCCGAGCTGTTCATGGAAATGACTGCTTCTTTTGACAGCATGTTTACCAGCTAATGTTGATAACTCTTCTTTGAAAGAAAGAAAGACAGAAATAAATAACTTGTGTTTTCTGCTTTGAGAAGATCTTCAGGACATAAACACTGTCCACAGAGTGATGCTTTAAAGACTTGCATCTCTTTATCAACCTTTTCCTTTAGTTTGCTAGGATCTTTTTCAAAGATACCTATAGCAATCTCCTTTTTTTTGTTTTGAGTCAACAGCAAGAGCATTGTCCTTGGTTTAAGAAAGCAAGCTACCACAGTCTTTAGCTTACTCCACGATGAGAAATAGGTCATTAAATAGTTTGTTGAATTCAATGGATCCTTGACAATGATGTTCACTGTGATGCCTTGCTTGATTTCCGGATCATTAGCAGAGATTGTAGATTCCAGGTTAAGCTTTGGCCATTCTCTGTCTGGCTTACAGAGAATCTCTGGTCCCTTGATCCATTTCTTACTGCTTAAGAAGCGGTCTGCTGTTAGTCCTCTAGAAGCTTCATCCGCAGGAATATCCTTTGTGCCAACATATCTCCACTGTGATACATCAGTAGCATCCCTTACAAAAGAGATCCTGTTTGCTACAAATGTTTGAAAGTGTTTGGTTTCGTTGTTGATATACTTAAGCACGGTTGTGCTATCTGTCCAGAAGATGGATTTGTTCAGCTGAAGCTGTAATTCCTTTTGCAGCATTGTGTCCACTCTGACAGCGAGGACTGCAGCTGTAAGCTCCATTCTGAGAATCGTCATTTGTTTCAATGGTGCCACTGTGGCTTTTCCCATTATGAATGCAACATGCACTTCTTCCTTATCATCTTCCAGTCTTTGATTTGAAGCAGTACCGTAGCCACTTTCACTTGCGTTTGAAAAGTGGTGCAACTGTGCCAATCTAATTTGACCAAAGTTAGCGGGCTTCATGCAACGGTCGACTTTAAATTCCAACATCTTGTTGAAATCTGCTAACCATCCTGTCCATCGCTGAGAGAAGGTTTGCATTATGCTCTCATCCCATCCGAGTCTTTCCTCACAGAGCCCCTGCATAATCAGCTTGGCTGGCAGTGTAAATGGTGCAAGAATTCCTAAATGATCATATATAGAGCCAACTATGGATAGGATGCCCTGTCAGGTGTATGGTCGTTCCTGTACCACAATTCTGAACTTGAACCCATCAGCTTCAACGCACCAGTGCCCTTTCCATAGGCAGATTGTCTTTGTCTAAATCCAACTCCCTGGTATTAGCTCTTTTTTTGTGGAATGGATGCCAATACAGCACAGCTGTTGCTGATCCACTTTGATAGCATGAATCCTCCCATTTGACAGAGGGAAGTCAGGTGTGCTGCCATTTGAATTGCTTCCTGGTCCAAAGTCATGGACTTTAAACAATCATCCACATAGAAGTTATTCTTTACTGTGTTTGGTACTTCTGGGTCCTCAGCAGTCTTCCTTAAAGCAACGTTTGCACAACTAGGTGATGACACTGCTCCAAAAAGATGTACCAAAAAGATCTTGTTGCGCATCACCTTCAGGCCACCACAGGAACCACAAATAGTCAATATGCTTTTCTGATACCATGACAGTGAAACATTGCTTGATATCAGCCATCAATACAACTGGTTCTTGTCTGAATGTGATGAGAACTCCAATGAGTGAGTTGGTAAGGTCTGGACCCTGCAACAGTTGGCAATTAAGTGATGTCCCTTTGAAGACTGCCCCACATTCAAAGACCACCCTCAAGGTCCCTTTCCTTGAGTGATACACTCCTTGGTGTGGGATATACCAGAGCCCTCCATCGATTCAGCTGGTCCACTGGATTCATTTCAGCATAACCATTATCAAACATTTCTGTGAGGAAAGATGTATATTCATCATGACATTTCTTATTCTTGCCAAACCTGTGTTTCAGGCTCTGGAAGCGCTGCACTGCAATGCAATGATTATTCGGCAGACTGAAGCATTCTTGTTTGAAAGGTAAGTCTAGATATTAGGGTCCATCTATTATCTTCACTGAGTGATTCATAATATCCATGAACTTAACCTCTTCTCTGGGGTGGAAGATTGGAACCTTCACGTGGTCCGCCCTGTTTCGACTAATGCAATCAACTCGAGGTGCACAAAGGGAAGATCAAATAGAACAAGTTGTCCAACATCTTTAGGCTGTGCACGCCACACAGAAGAAGAACCTCTTCTCTGACAATTTCTTCTGCTTCCTTGCTGGTTCTTTCACTGAAGTCGTGATTGTATTGTTTGACCAGTAGCTCCTCTAAGTTTACAATGGATATTCGATTGACAGCAGCAGCAGAGCAGCCATTTTCATCCCTGCTTTCATTGTCTCTTCTCAGGGGACCATAGATGACCCATCCGAGTCGGGTCCTCATGGCAAATGGTCCTTCCCCTTGGCTGTTAACCAGCTCCCAAGGTTCCAATACCTTTGGAGCAATTGGTCTGATGAGTAGGTCGATGCCAGTGTGTATTCTAGGAATCTTGATATCCTTCAAGTAAAGCCATTGTTTTAGGTCTTCCTGCTTGGGAATGTTTAGATGAGAAACAGGTATGGTCTTATGTGCGAACACATCAGATAGTTGCATAAAATCGTCTTTGTCCAGACTAGATATTTCCAAACCTGAGATACGATGACTGAACACAGGCTTCTCTTCATTCATGGTACACAAGAGAATCTTAGTCTTTTGTCCTGTAATGTTCAGCCTTCTCAGCAAGCTTTCTGTGCAAAAGGTAGTTGAACTTCCATGATCCAAAAATGCGTATGTTTGCAACACCGTGTCACCCTTGCGGCTCTTTACCTGCACTGGTGAGAAGGAGAAGATGCAGGTTTCACCACTGGCCCCAATATGCCCACACAACTCAGATGAGGGAGCAGCATCATTCACAGTTGGCTTCTCATTCTGTTCTGTATGCTCCGGCTTCTTCTCTGTGTTCTTCTGTTCAGCATGAAGTATTTCAGGATGATCTTGTTTGCACACGCCACAAGTCATTGTGACACTTGCAGTCCCTACTCATGTGACCTCTCTTCAAACATCCAAAGCAGGCTCCCTTCTCCTTTAAGAAGTCCATCTTTTCTTTGTGCCCCTTCTGCTTGATCAGTCGACACCGCCCTAATATGTGACCACTTTTATTACAGAACAAACAAGAACCATGAGTGTTAATGGTAGACGCATCTCTTCTCAATCTACATGTTGTCGGATTTCCTTGCACTGTTGTTTCTACAGGTATTACAGTTGTTGCAAAACTGTTTCCTTTCTGTCCTGATCTTTCTCTTGTTTTAGCAAAAGTAGAACCTTTGACAGTTGCAATTGGTCTAGGGTCCTGAATGTGTCTGACATTATCTCAACTTGCCACTCCAAGAAATCCACCAGATCAGGAAACGTAGCTTGGCGACCATGCATTTTCTGTATCCGACATGCACTAATCCTCCATTTGTTTGTAAGCCTGAAGCTTGTAAGGCAATTTTAGAAGGATAGTCTTCATATTGGTAGCAACATTCATTTCCTCCATATAGGTGAGATGTTCCATTGCATTGCAATAACCTCTAAGAAACGACAAAAACATATACAATGCCTTCACATCCTCTGGCTTGATCACTGACCAAGCAAAAGCATTGGCAATCTTGTGTTCATCACCAAAATATTTTTTAAGCAGAGCTTTTGCCTTTTGATAGCCATCGGCTGGAGGCAAATGTCAGCAACTGTGGACTAGCCCCTTTGGATACCCTCTTGTGTATTACTCTAGAAAATGCAAGCAATTACTCTTAGCAGTAGTTTTCCTTTCCACTCCTTTCACAAACTTCATATTGCAAAGGGTCACCATCATAAACAGGAATGTCTCTTGGAGGTAAGGTAGAAGAGATATTTTGTAGAGTTAGAAGAGTAGTAATCTGATTCTGCTTCTCCATTAATTTCCAGATATCATGTTGGTTTCCATCATTCCATACAGGGGGAGCTGTGCCACAGGCCACTGCGCACTCTTACTCATATGAGTCTGTACATTTGGCCTCTGAAAAGAGTGCTGAGTTTGATGGGTCTTAACACGAGCCCAAACAGGTGGTTTATAAGTTGTTTGTTTTTGTCTAACAACCTGTTGCTAGGGGTAATCTTTGATTCCCATCAACACATTCTGTCTTTGTTGCACTTGATCATGCCAGTATTCATCTGTCTATAGATTTAATTTAGCTACTGCTTCCGTTTTAGCAGCTCCTTCTTCCATAAAAGGGCTCATCCCATGAGATACTCTCGATCTGCTTCTTGAACCCTTGCCCTCAAATATATATTGTTACTTGCACTGGTGGGCTGGCAGCTCAGTCACTCAGGGCTGGCAGTTCACGCACAGCTATTCCTTGAAATACCATTTCAAGCAGAGTGCAGGCCACCAAATTCAAATGCGATTTCATACCATTTGGGCTTTATACTCCTGGCCTCCCGGAGTGACTGTTACCTTCATCATGGTGATTGACAGGGGAGAGGACCAATCTGCAGATCTCAAGATTTTTTAAACACTCATAACTTTTTTATTTTTCATCGATTGGAAAAATCCTCGGGGCTGCCTCAGCGGAGGAGGACTAAGTTAGATAGCCAAAAATCATAGCGATATATCGTAGCGTATTTTCAAAAATCAATATACAGCGCAGACAGGAAGTGGTCAAGATGAGACGTTTAGTTATATACTGTAGATGCTAACAGTTACTAGCCTAAGCATGAATGGCTCCTGCAGGGTTTATTGCAAAAAGTAAGCAGTTCAGCAGTGATTGTCACATAGTAATAGACAGATATTAAATTACTGAAAAACTTTTTGATCAATTTAGGGTGGCACAGCGATAGAGTTGCTACCTTACAACACCAGAGATGCGGGTTCAATCCTGACTACAGATGCTCTCTGTGCAGAGTTTTTAACATTTTCCCTGTGACCACGTGGGCTTCCTATGGGTGCTCCAGCTCCCTCCCACATCCCAAAGCCGTGCAGGTTGGTAGGTTAATTGGCTTGTGGAAATTGTGCCCAGTGTGCAGGATGTGAAACTGGGATATCAGAAGTAGTGTAGTCAGCGTGGATTTGGTGGGCCGAAGGGCCTGTTCCCACGATGTTTCCAAATGTCATAATAAATATAAGAAAAATTAGATTTTTTAAAATGTTTTCCAGCACCTAAAACAATAAAAAATGAAACATGCATAATTTGAAGAACTCTCCATAGACAATAGGTGCAGGAATAGGCCATTTGGCCCTTCGAGCCAGCACCGCCATTCAATGTGATCATGGCTGATCATTCCCAAACAGCACCCAGTTCCTGCCTCCTCCCCATATCCCCTGATTCCGCTATTTTTAAGCCCCATCAAGCTCTCTCTTGAAAGCATCCAGAGAACCTGCCTCCACCGCCCTCCGAGGCAGAGAATTCCACAGACTCACCACTCTCTGTGAGAAAAAGTGTTTACTCCTTATTCTTAAACTGTGGCCCCTGGTTCTGGACCCCCCCCCCCCAACATCGGGAAAATGTTTCCTGCCTCTAGCGTGTCCAAGCCCTTAACAATCTTATATGTTTCAATGAGGCCCTCTCATCCTTCTAAACTCCAGAGTGTACAAGCCCAGCTGCTCCATTCTCTCAGCATATGACAATCCCGCCATTCCGGGAATTAACCTTGTAAACCTACGCTGCATTCCCTCAATAGCAAGAATGTCCTTCCTCAAATTAGGGGACCAAAACTGCACACAATACTCCAGGTGTGGTCTCACTAGGGCTCTGTACAACTGCAGAAGGACCTATTTGTTCCTATATTCGATTCCTCTTCGAATTCGATTCGATTGCTGCTTGTCCAAGATCCACGTAAGCACTGGCTAAAACTGGCTTTTCTCCGCTCTTTTTTAAACTGTTTTTCCCCTGTGACTCACCTTTACCACGGGTTTCAGCCAATAAGCTCTTCTCCTTGCTTCTCTTTGATTGCTTCTTGTCCAAGATCCATGTAAGCACTGGGAATTTTGGAAATGTCGTTATTTTCATCTTACAACATTGCACCAAAATAGATTATTTAATTCCTAGTTAAATGTGTTCAAAAAAGATGTGAAACAGAGCATTTTACTTCAAAAGAAAATTTGCAGTTGGATAGAACAAGGAATTGGCTGACAAATTTTGCTGCAAAAAAAATATATTACCAAAGAGAAATAAGGGAAACACAATAGCTTGATAAAGATTTAAACAAAGAACAACACTTAACAGAAAGTTCTTTTTCCACAAAGTTATTGTATTCTATGAAGTTCACTGAATGAAAATATTCTGTCGGTGCAACATTTCTGTGTTCTGGCCAGATGCATATGTGGACATTTCATTTATGTGGCAAGTATAAATGTTCTGAATAAACACTGTTTCAATTGACAATAATTTAACCAATCATTTATTACTTGGTGATTGTCCTATCTGGGACACATGACAATAAACTCTCTTGACTTCAAGTTAAACTGTTGGGTATAAATGCAGGAATAGCAAGATGGATTCAGCAGTGGCTGAATGGGAGAAGCCAGAGGGTAATGGTGGATGGCTGTTTGTCGGGTTGGAGGCAGGTGACTAGTGGGGTGCCTCAGGGATCTGTGTTGGGTCCTTTGTTGTTTGTCATGTACATCAATGATCTGGATGATGGTGTGGTAAATTGGATTAGTAAGTATGCAGATGATACCAAGGTAGGGGGTGTTGTGGATAATGAAGAGGATTTCCAAAGTCTACAGATTTAGGCCATTTGGAAAAATGGGCTGAAAGATGGCAGATGGAGTTTAATGCTGATAAATGTGAGGTGTTACACCTTGGCAGGACAAATCAAAATAGGACGTACATGATAAATGGTAGGGAATTGAAGAATACAGTTGAACAGAGGGATCTGGGAATAACCGTGCATAGTTCCTTGAAGGTGGAATCTCATATAGATAGGGTGGTAAAGAAAGCTTTTGGTATGCTAGCCTTTATAAATCAGAGTATTGAGTATAGAAGCTGGGATGTAATGTTAAAATTGTACAAGGCATTGGTGAGACCAAATCTGGAGTATGGTGTACAATTTTGGTCGCCCAATTATAGGAAGGATGTCAACAAAATAGAGAGAGTACAGAGGA
Source organism: Amblyraja radiata (assembly GCF_010909765.2). Taxonomy (NCBI): domain Eukaryota; kingdom Metazoa; phylum Chordata; class Chondrichthyes; order Rajiformes; family Rajidae; genus Amblyraja; species Amblyraja radiata. Next base: position 66,444,176 of record NC_045960.1, read on the forward strand.
GATTTACTAGAATGTTGCCTGGGTTTCAACAACTAAGTTACAGAGATAGGTTGAATAAGTTAGGTCTTTATTCTCTGGAGCGCAGAAGGTTAAGGGGGGACTTGATAGAGGTCTTTAAAATGATGAGAGGGATAGACAGAGTTGATGTGATCAAGCTTTTCCCTTTGAGAATAGGGAAGATTCAAACAAGAGGACATGACTTCAGAATTAAGGGACAGAAGTTTAGGGGTAACATGAGGGGGAACTTCTTTACTCGGTGGTAGCGGTGTGGAATGAGCTTCCAGTGGAAGTGGTGGCGGCAGGTCCGTTGGTATCATTTAAGAATAAATTGGATAGGCATATGGATGAGAAGGGAATGGAGGGTTATGGTATGAGTGCAGGCAGGTGGGACTAAGGGAAAAAAAACTTTCGGTGCGGACTTGTAGGGCCGAGATGGCCTGTTTCCGTGCTGTAATTGTTATATGGTTATATGGTTATTGTCATGTGTCCCAGGTAGGACAATGAAATTCTTACTTGCTGCAGCACAACAGAGCATTGTAAACAAAAAATCCATTTTGCAAAGATAGAACCACAGAGTTAACCAAAAGATGGATCACTGTATCACTGTGACTACATTATACCTCCACCATGCATGAATGCTTCAAAATAAAGTGGTCGATTTTTATTGCCATATACTCAATAGAAACATAGAAAATAGGTGCAGGAATAGGCCATTCGGCCCTTTGAGCCAGCACTGCCATTCAATATGATCATGGCTGTTCATCTAAAATCAGTTCATCTTTTCTGTTTTTTCCCCATATCCCTGATTTCGCTAGCCCCAAGAACAAAATGTGACTCTCTTGAAAACATCCAGTGAATTAGCCTCCACTGCCTTCTGTGGCAGAGAATTCCACAGATTCACAACTCTCTGGGTGAAGAAAGTTTGTCCTCATCTCAGTCCTAAATGGCCTACCCCTTATTCTTAAACTGTGACCCCTGGTTCTGAACTCCCCCAACATCTGGAACATTTTTCCTGCAGTTACAGTAAGTGAAAATCTAGCAGGCAAGCAGGATGCTTTCTCCAACCACTCCCATTTGAAGGCCACTACCTTCCATTGCTTCTACCCAGTGCTTGGTGCCTACTTCCAGCAGCCACTGGTTTTCCTCCAGGATGCGCCAAGCCGCAGCCTGGTCCATGCCGGTCACCAGGGCGAACTCGGCACTCAGGGCCGCGGCGCAATGCTTCCAACGCCTCCGACGGCTCAGGACTCTTGCACTGAGGCAGCTCCATGGCCGGAGCTGCAGCAAGCGACTCGCCAGCCTGGCAAACACTCGCCACCCCCGACTCCCCCATCTGCATCTGCACCCTCCGCTGTTTCTGCTTCCATCCCTCCCTCCGCCCCAGCTCTCCAACATCCACAACCAGGTTGCTCAGAGCACAGCAGCGCCTCATCCAAAGCCGGGTATATTGGAACATGTGTAGCCATAAAAGTGGGGGGGCCCCCAGCCCCCCCTGCCCCCAGCCCCCCCTGCCCCCACCCCCCCCTGCCCCCCCCCCCCACCCCCCCCCCCCCCCCGCCCGGTTCCGCAGCCCATGTACCACTCTCCTGCCGCTCGTGGGCCTCGCTAATGCCAGCCGCTTCCCGCAAATCCTCAAATTCCGACTGCCGCCAGGAGCAGGACATGGCCTTACTTGCTGCGCTGGGTGACACTCATTCACTGCCCCGTCCGTGTCTTTCAATGTTAATTTGCATGGGGACATGGTTCGGTCAAGTGAAAATAACTGAGAATAACAGAGAATAGGAATGCTGCTGTCATGTCAACAGACGCGCACACAAGCAGTTGATATTAGTTTTGAAATTCTCATTGATCACAGAATTTCTCATGACAGAGCGTGAGGGATTCTGTGATCAGCATGAGAGCATGAGAATTGGGCGAAATGCGTGAGTCTCATGCTCAATGCGTGAGAGTTGGCAGCTCCGCATCACGTGACAGTCCTCGTACCCACTGACGAGGGTTCGACCATAAGTGGTCTGATCATCAGGTGACGCCACACAGGTGGGACTAGTGTTGCTGGGACATGTTGGCTGGTGTGGGCAAGTTGGGCCAAAGGGCCTGTTTCCACATTGTATCACTCTATGACTAGTTGCATCAAGTCCTCTTCACCCTGCCCCTGCTGACCTCCATTTGTTTCCAACGCAGCAATGTCTTGATTACATAATGATGTACTGTTTTCAACCCCTTCCAGGGTCTATCCTCTCCTGGTCTCCACGCTTCTTCCAGCAAAACAATCTTCCATGTGTTCCTCCATTTCCAGTCCCAATAAGTCATCTTTGAATATAATGCCTGTACCTTGAGTAGCCACACCTTCAGAAACTCTGGAATTATCTCCCTAAATTTTCCCCAATCCTCCCTCATTCTTTTTTTCGTGTAACAACTTAAAACCTGGGTCTTTGGCCATTTTTGATCATCCGCCCCAAATGTCTCATTATATGGCTGAACGTCATGTTTTACAATTGCTTCTGTAAAATGCATGGGCTATTTTAGTACATTACGCATGTTGTATACATAAACGCTGCTGTTGGCGATTTGTATCATGAGAGGATAACCAAGTTCAATTTAACGATTCAGAAAGATGAAGTCTATAATACTACACATCTCCGCACAAGACCTTTGAAAAGTAGGTAAGATCACAACCTTTAACTCGGGCAAAACACTGAGGCCAACTACCTAATTTCTGCTGCGTATTGTTCCCCCGAGCCTTTCGTGCACTGAAATGATGGAACCAAATTCAGTTTGCAATCAAAGACTGACACTGTCCCAGGTAGACACAAAGCGTGAGAGTAACTCAGCGGGTCAGGCAGCATTACTGGAGAAAAAGGATAGGTGGCGTTTCAGGTCGGGATCCTTCTTCAAAAGTCTCTCTGAGCCGCTGAGTTATTCCAGCACTTTGTGTTTATCATTGATATACACCATCATCTGCAGTTCTTTGTTTCTACTGATATTGCGCAACTAACCTCTGATGGGAGGTTGGAAATACGGCATTTAGTGAAGGAAGAGTGAACTGGAGAGTAGCTTACACAAGGGATTGTGGAGGATTGTTGTGGTAAATGGTGGGAGTGTCTCAAGGACTTAGTTAAACATTTTATTATTTGCCACCATCGAAGTCAAAGCAGCAGGGTGAAAGCACATTATGACAGGAGCCAGCCTTAAGCCAACACCAGTCCTGAGGACAATGTGATCCAGTTTCCCTTGCAAGGCTCCTTAAGGATTGTTGCATGGCAAATTATTAGATTCAGTGCTATCCTGACTTGGAAATCCTATTGAGGTCACAAGAGTATCTCGAGTCAAAAATCACCCGATCAAATTTCACAGTTGACCTGAACATTCTCACAGAAGTGATTTACCCTGGAGTAAGTAGATTTTCAGCCGTGCTGCACTCTAATAAACCAGCACCAAGCAATCAAATTTTCAGAACAATAGAGCTCAAAGTTCTTCTATGCTTTCATGGTTAGAGCCAGCCAACACAACACTGATTTTTTTAATATGTGAAGCCATAATTACTCTGTGATATAGTGACAATGATTTAATACAATCTGTTATTTGTTTTGAATCAGAAATGCAAATTCTCCTTTGTGATTTTGACAGTTATATCTGTGAATTTGAAGTTGTTATAATAAAAGCAAACATGGAAATTAATTTGAATATGCATTTTGAACATGAAAACAATGTAGCTTTCCAGACCATCATTTTGATTAATAGTAGCTAATCTTGTCATTTATCATGAGAAAAAAATACATGGTCAGAGCCAGCCAAGGACAGTGTTAAATAACTCTTTAAAAGGAAAAAAATGGATGTTTGGAGATTAACCAAATATTGCATTAACAATAAACATTTGTAAAATGTATTACACTTGTGGGAAGAACAATAAACTAATTTAATTTAATATGGCACCACTTAGTTTTCTGATCTATTTCATATATGATTCATGAAACCATGAAGTTTCGACAAGAATATTCTGAGCTGCTTAACATTATTACTATAATTATTCTGCGTTTTTTTTTCATTCTTGAGGCTGATTCTCTTCTGTTGTTCCCTTATGTGTTCTTTTTCAGTTTTTACTTGTGCTTTTTGGATCAATATAAATGCTGCATCTGCATCTGCTGCATTTTTGTCAAAGATATTACTGTAACATTAATTAATTTCACTGATAAAAACAATAAATATCTTTTTAGTTTAGCATAATAAGATCTTAAAACATAAAGGAGGAGTAGGATTTAGTCATATGGCCCCCTGGCACTATTTCGAGAGTTAGCATGTACACAATGGACAGATTAGCCTGGTCTATGTCATATAAAAAATTGAAAAAAAGAAAATAATAGCTCACAAAGGTGTTCATAAAGATAGACCCAAAAAGCTGGAGTAACTCTGCGGGACAGGCAACATTTCTGGAGAGAAGGAATCGGTGACGTTTTGGGTCAAGACCCTTGTTCAGACTGGTGAACAAGGGTCATAAACTTTGTTTATCTGTCAGAAAAGGATTGAGTCGGGGAAAGCAAACATTTCAACAAATAGGTCAAATTTGTAAATTACGCATTAATCCCCCTAGCTATTTGTCCTGTTTGCTTTTCCTAAATCAACAAAAGGAATAGGGAGCATGTTCAAATCCAGGGTACAAAAGATATAATCATAAAAGTGTATGAAAGTTCTTATTTCTCTCGACAATAAAGACTGTGTTTCACGAACATTTCTGGCAGGATGAAAGTTGGGCCTGCAATTGGGTCCGACTCTTTTGGAGGGCAAGGAGTGAACAACAGGTCCCCTCCTGCACTGGGAGGAAGATAATTCACTCGGGTTACTCACTTGCATCTCGTCTTAAATATTGAGATCATTTTGCATCGCCCCCTAAAACTTGGCCAATTGTATGAACACTCATGGAGATATCAGGGAATAACAAAGAAACTGAGCATTAAACTATTTGGGCTGATTGACTTTGTGATGCTTTCTAGTTTGTGCTTTTGAATAATTTAAATTATTATGATTTACGTTCAACAAATTATGCTTACAGCAGAGCCCTTCAGTAACAACTTTCTGTGAGCATGATTCATGAGAGCAGTAATTGAACTAAACTCAGCAACCAAGCTGTACAACTTCAGAATATCAAAATACACATCTCCTGATGCCATCAAGGAAAAGACATATATCATTACCTCGTAAGATCAATCTTCATGTCAGGAACCAGTGATTTAAACAAACAAAGCAATTCAATTTGTTTTAAATGGGTCTGAAGAAGGGTCTTGACCCAAAACATCACCCATTCCTTCTCTCCAGAGATGCTGCCTGTCCCGCTGAGTTACTCCAGCATTTTTTGTCTCCCCATTAATATCACGATTCATCTGAGCAAATAGTTGTTCTGATACTGTTCTAATGTGGATATTATCGGCAGTTTAACAACATTATCCCAGTTAAACACAGCTCCAAAGGTGTTAGAATCATAGAGTGATACAGTGTTGGAATGCCCTTTGGCCCAACTTGCCCACACCGGTCAACAATGTCCCAGCTACACTAGTCCCACTTGCCTGCGCTTGGTCCATATCCCTCCAAATCTGTCCTATCCATGTACCTGTCTAACTGTCTCTTAAACGATGGGATAGTCCCTGCCTCGACTACCTCCTCTGGCAGCTTGATTCATACACCCCCTTGTGTGAAAAAGTTACCCCTCGGATTCCTATTAAATCTTTTCCCCTTCACCTTGAACCTATGTCCTCAATTCCTCTACTCTGGGCAAGAGATTCTGTGCATCTACCCGATCTATTCCTCTCATGATTTTATACACCTCTATAAGATCACCCCTCATCCTCCTGCGCTCCAAGGAATAGAGACCCAGCCTACTCAACCTCTCCCTATAGCTCACACCCTGGCAACATCCTCATAAAAAAGTGTGCGCCCAAAGAATAATACAAATGCAATTTTCTGTAACATTTCTCTTTACATTTATTATATAGAGAAAATCTTATTTAGTGTTCATGCACATAATCCAAACGGAGAATAACTCTCTTACTATGAATAAATGAAGCACATTGGTCCAAATAATGTCACTCAAATTTCCTTCTCCCACATCATCACACAAACTGATACAAAAGCTTTTGTAACCACGGCCAATGTGTTCCTAGTAAAATGTACGAAATGTTATCTGATTGCCGCCTTCTTACAAACAAAATACTTCTGAACATTTGAAAATGATGGATGACTGTGCTGCTAAGGTGCTGAAGGATTGTCATTGAATGGAACCCTTCTCTTGTGGGCAGGAAGTAATTGGGAGGAAGGCTGAGTTTGCTTCACTTGCACGTTTTGCATGACTTCATTTGGGATAGAGTTCGATAGGACATCCCACTTTCCAATGATGCGTTTATACACTCATAGCTGATTAATCTTCAGATTCTCCCCCTCATTATTCTTCACGTTTTTTTCTATATTTGGTTCCTGTCAGCAGGTTTTTGTCACAGACCCTTACCTCTCCCAATGCGGATTTACTTCTAAAAGTCGTTCAGTTTGATTTCATAAGATGAGATAAGATATCAACTCCATACAAATGAATGCACTTCATGATCTCCAGTGCATACTATGCAGAGTTAAATGATTCAGAAGTCTCTTTGGAGGTTACCCAGCATGTAATAATGGGTCTGGGTTGTGAAACTGACAGATTTGTGTGGAAGGACGGCGGGAAATAGAAAATACTGCAAGTGATATTTCATGACAGGAGCCCACCCACTATTCAGAGCTAATCAGGGCACTGTCAGGCAATCAAAGTGGATTATCTAATTACATTTCTAGTTGAATTACTTGATGTCTGAGATCAGGTGACCGAGTTCAGAGAAGAATTGGCTCTATTCTAAATCCCCTGTACAATGAGGACAAAATGTCTGGCTGTTAAAATTGCAACAGACTATTTAACTCCCATTTGGAATACACTCCGGCTCACACTAACTCCTGGTACTGGCAAATATCTGAGGTTCCCATTACAGGCACCGTGGGCCTCTTAAATAATCAAACGTACAAGTTTTGTGTGACTATTGGATTTGTGCAATGTCAGACCCTGCAAGTCCAAAGCAACGATGAAGACAAGCTAAACCGCCATCAGATGGACCCAAAGCAAGAAAGAAAGTGCAAGATAAAGGATTTTAAAATATACCAATATCCTTATGACACTTCTGACATGACCACACTCCCAACAGACCAGATAGTGTACACGCATCTGGAATGGCTCAGACCTCACGGCCTTTCAGCTCAGAACATTATCATTGAAATGCAACAGCGTTAATTAAAGCAAAAAGCAGGAAAGCTGCCACCAAAATGTCAGTCGTAAGAAAAATCATATCCTTTAGTGAACATTATCTCACAGCTGAGATCCAATTAAATGCATTTGACTGTACTAGAAAAATAGTCATGTTTGTCCAACAATACACATTTTAATTTAAGAAATACATTGTGTTTTATCACATGTTTGAGTTGCCTACAGATGAGATCCACTTTGTGTCATTATTTCAACATTTGAGGCCTACCATGTAACACAAGCAAATCAATAGTGACAAGTAGCAGTTTTAGTTTAAAAGAGACCGACTCTGCTTACTTCCATATGTCAATTGTTTTGTATTTTTTAATTAGAATTTATAATCTAATTAAAAATCGTATCGTATGGCATCTCTGTGTGGTATCTCAGCTGCACGGAGGCGGAGAGGAGAGCTCTTCAGCACGTCGTCCACAGAGCGCAGAGGATTATTGGGACACAGCTATCAGCCTTGGAGGGCATCTACTACACACGGTGCCTCAGGAAGGCCGTCAGCATCCATAAAGACTCCTCACACCCTTGTAATGGACTGTCCGAACTACTTCCTTCCGGCAGACGTTACAAGGCCTTCTACGCCCGAACCTTCAGACTCAGGAACAGCTTCATTCCCAGAGCTATAGCGGCTCTGAACCGGCCCTGCTGAGCCCCCCATCCCCCCTGGACTGTCTCCCTCGGATGGTCACGTCGCACAGACACATCTGCACTTTAGTCTGTTGAACTGTTTTGACTGTTTTACTGTTCTTTTTACAATCCATGTTCTCGGGATATCTAAATCCAAATTTTATTAGTTATTTATGTTATGACATCGGTTGGAAGCTGCAAACCAAATCTCGTTGCGCTTATGTGCAATGACAATAAAAGATATTATTATTATTATTATTATTATATCAGTTCATGATTACTCCAATACTGACCAAAGTCTACCTCAGTCTTTTAATTCATAGTTCAACAGTGTCCCGCATTATATATCATGATGCATTCAAGCCAATCCCTTGAAAATTGAAGGCCTCTGAAATGAGTTTCTCAGATGCTGCGTCCAATTCATTGTACACTGAGTCAAATAGTGATGATTTAATTTATAATCATCTAAAACTCATGCCAGAAGCAAGAAAACGTACAATCTGTGGAACAAAAATACTGGCACAAGAAAGTACTGGTACAGGTGAGAAAACTAATGGGATAAATGTGAGGTTATCCACTTTAGTAGCAATGTTTAACTTAAAAAAAAAATCAAAATCTTTTTTTTAATTTAGTTTTCAGGACATAACAAAGTGCAAAGTTGTCCATTTGTTACAGACAGAGTGTACGAAAAGAATAAATATAAAAAACAACTTATGCCAACATATAACAAGACAACAACAATAAAAGAAAAATGAGATACCAAAAATAATCCCTCCCCAGTCACTGCCAGTGAGCATATGCAAATATCAGCCTGTCACAACAATAATCCACGATAAGTGAATGGGTAGACTGTTAAACTGTTAAACTGTACTTGGTGATCAAACATTTACAAAGCCTGGAATGCATTTTTTTTTAAAGTTTAACATTTGACATAATTATGACTTAATCATATTCATTTAAAAGTCATTTGGACAGGTACTTGGATAAGAAAGGTTTTGGGGATATGGAGTAAATGCTGGCAGGTGGGACCAGTGTAGATGGGGCATCTTAGTCAGCAGTGGCATGTTGGGCTGAAGGGCCTGTTTCCATGATATGTCACTCTATATAATAAGGCCAGTCACATACACAGAGGTTTAAGGCAGAAAGTAAAATATCATAAGCATTAAAAAAAATGTTTTAATGTTATAAAATGTACTATAAAAATATTTATTTGAGGCGATCATAGATTGTTTCAGTGACAGATATATTAATTAGCAAATGTGGCATAGTATTGCGTTAGAAATACACATACGTGGCGCAGCGGTTGAGCTGCTGCCTTACAGCGCCAGAGACCAGGGTTTGATCCTGACTACTGGTGCTGTCTGTACGGAGTTTGTACGTTCTCCCCGTGACCTGCGTGGGTTTTCTCCGAGATATTTGGTTTTCACCCACACTCCAAATATGTACAGGTTTGCTGGTTAATTGGCTTGGTATAAGTGTAAATTGTCCCTAGTGTGTGTAGAATAGTGTTAGTGTGTGGGGATCGCTGGTCAGAGCGGACTCGGTGGGCAGGGGGCCTATTTCCACATTGTACCTCAAAACTAAACATACGTGGTGCAACAAACATACATTTTCTGAGCACATTGTAACAGAAATAGTTTGGAAACATAGAAACATAGAAAATAGGTGCAGGAGTAGGCCATTCGGCCCTTCGAGCCTGCACCGCCATTCAATATGATCATGGCTGATCATCCAACTCAGTATCCTGTACCTGCCTTCTCTCCATACCCCCTGATCCCTTTAGCCACAAGGGCCACATCTAACTCCCTCTTAAATATAGCCAATGAACTGGCCTCAACTACCTTCTGTGGCAGAGAGTTCCAGAGATTCACCACTCTCTGTGTGAAATGTCTGAAATTTCCATAATTTCACCAATTTCCCCAATTGTGACAGGAAAGATTGCAAAATGAGGAAGCATGGATCAGAGAAAATTGCAAATAGCTTTGATATTTCTACCTTGTGCCTGCGAGTCCACAAATTCCTGTTAAGTTTGTGAGGTGATAATGTCTATTGATATTGATAACTTGACTATCCTTGTGGTCATAAAACCCCAAGCCAATATATTGTTTCACATATTATTAAAATGTTTCATCAGTTCTTTGAACCAATGACACCCTCATAACAACCGCCAGCCCCACACTTCCTGCTGCCAGATTGGGATTTAACACAAATTGATTTGCAAACATTCACAGCTTGAGGCAGAAGTCTGTTGCGTATTTCCGTTGCTATCATTAAATCAAATTACAATGGCTGCACACAATTTCTGCAATATGCTATTTATCAAAGACTCACTTGTGTGAGAATCATATGGATTTATTGCTAGATTAGAACATTATTAAAATGGAGGGATTAAAGCTATCATGTCCTGCATACTATTTTTCAGAATGTCCCATTAAACATACCTACAACTTTCTAACCTGGCAGCAACTATAAATCATGACCTGAATTTTGGTATCTTTAAATTTGGTGAAATTTGAAATTCATTGGTTTCTGTACGAATTAAATGTGCACAATTATCGTGAATAATTAAACAAGGGTACTTGAAGTGGGAAAACAAAATTGTCCAATATCTTCCACTTAATGGAAAGGATGAGATTTTAAATGTCCAGCACTTAGGCTGAAAAGTCTGTCCTGCAAGCCCTGAGCCTAGTTAACCTGACCCAGTCAGTGAATTCAAGTAATGGCTACAGGAAGAATGGTAAGATTAAGTTAAGTTCTTTTATATTAAATCTAATTCCATTGATTTCAATCCATTTAATTGTTTCAAATTGAATTCCGAATAAAGTTTTACTTCTGAATAACCACAGTGTTTGCAAATGTTAAAGACATTCAAAAGCACTGAAATTAAATGGAAATCCATTGACAGCCATTGAGCCTGAAAAAATGTCCGCACCCGCTACTGATGCACACAAAATTCTGGAGTAACTCAGTGGAAAGGCAGCATCTCTGGAGAGAAGCAATGGGTGACGTTTTGGGTTGAGATCTTTCTTCAGACTGCTGGCTGGGTGCTGAGCTGGCCCCCTCCAGTCAATTCAGAGGTGGCTTCCCAACAGAGGACTGCATTATGCCAGGTGATCATAGTCATACAGCATGGAAACAGGCCCTGTGGCCCAACCTGCCCGCATTGACCGACATGTCCCATCTACCCTAGTCCCACCTGCCTGCGTTTGGCCCATATCCCTCTAAACCTGTCTTATCCATGTGCTTGTCTAAATGTTTCTTAAACAAGGGAGATTTGAGCAGTTAGATGTGCACAGTGGTGCAGCTGTTAGACCTGCTGCCTCACAGCCCAACAACCTGGGTTTGATCCTGACCTTGGGGAGCTGCCTGTGTGAAATTTGCATGTTCTCTCTGTGGCCACATGGGTTTCCTCCAGGTGATCCGGTTTCCTCCCACATCACAAAGATTAATTAATTGACCTCTGTGAAATTCCCCCTAATGTGCAGGGAGGGAATGATAAAGTGGGATAAAAATACAACTAATGTGAAAGGGTGATCAATGGGCAGTGTAGACTTGGTGGGCTGAAGGGCCTGTTTCCATGCTTGATCTCTGAACAAAACTACAGATGATGATCAGCATGTATCATAGTACACGTTAGAGGACCATGGGTTTTGCTGATGACAAGTTTATCCCTTGTATTTTGTTAAAGAACACAGTTACGACACTAACAAAATAGTTTAACGATTTACAATTTACCTACTGTTCTATGTGAGGGTGAAAATGCTTCCTTTTTCACTTTTAACAGATAACATAACTCAATTACCAAATTAAGGAGATGAATAGTAATGAATGAAATGTAAGAATTTTGAATATATAATGACAATTTGGAGTATAAAATTCATAGTCAAGTTAAAATGATGTATGATGTTATATGCACATTGAGATTTTATTACTAAATATAGATGTGACTGTACTATTTAATATATTTTGTGTTGAATCATGAGTGTGTTAAATGAATTTGATTCCGAAGGCTAAATTTGTTAATTTACTAAATTAACATGTATTTTTTACTTCAAATAAACTTGGAACAGAAACAAAAACCTTTCACAGAAATAAAGTCTTTGAAGCAAACCATGTGATTGCAGCAATCTTATGGTTTCAATTTATCGTGGATAAAGGGATTTATCATCTATAAACAGTAACAGATATGCACTAACTAGGAAAACAGATTGTAGCTAGTCGTGATTATATTTGTATTAATCAAGGAATTTAGTTGGATTTGCTTAGTTTAAGCAGTCTATTAAAGATTCTCTCCAAGCTGATCTCCAACCTCCAACCTTTGATCGTTGAAGAACACACACAATTTGGATCACAGTAAGTCCCGCTCTTGGCTTGAAGCTTTGAGTGCCTTATTAGAAAATAATACCTACCTAAGGCCATTTCAATCTTTTCCAAACTCGATGCAGTTAACATTCAGTTAAAACACAAAACACAGCAGTGATTTTAAAAAAATTATGTATATTGGAAGTACTTCATCAGTATGTTATTATAATTGTTGGTGTCTTGTGTATCCATGTATGTATACATGGGTACGTGTTATAGATACATGGGTATGTGTTATCCCCTTTGCTGCCTCTGATTTGTCCTGATATTTACAATGTTCTGGATAAATCATGGTTTCCTCAAGATATTGGGAAGGCCAGAACTCCATTCCTATGGTCATGGAAGGAGAACCAGACCCTTCCCAGTCATGCTTTCCAATGTGCTTCTGAGATGAATATCTAAGCACATCCAGGCTTAGTCACCAATGCTGCCTATTTCCATTTCCCATTACATTCCCTGTCTCTGGCCTTCATTTGTTCATTTGCAACCTAAACCAGGAAACAATAATGATACAGCCATTGCGAAAATAGGGAAGATGTGTCAAATATTCAAGTCAAGGATCTGCTCTGGGAAGAGAAAAACAATCAATTGCCTGAATCTTGCTTAGTTAGGCCAGTTTTCAAAATCTTTCTCCCAGGGCAGAAATGTCAAAGGCAGGAGGGCATAGGTTTAAGGACAGAGGGGGAAAGTTTGAAGAAGATGTACAGCATGTTTTTTTACACAGAGTTGGAGGTGGCTGGAATGTGCCGACAGGGGCGTTTTTTTAAAGTTTATTTAGTTTTTTAGAGATACAGCATGGAAACAGGCCCTTCGGTCCACTGAGTCTGTTCCCAATGTTGGGGGGGGGGGGGGGGGTCCAGAACCAGGGGTCATAGTTTAAGAATAAGGGGTAGGTCATTTAGGACTGAGATGAGGAAAAACTTCTTCACCCAGAGAGTTGTGAATCTGTGGAATTCTCTACCACAGAAAGCAGCGGAGGCCAATTCACTGGATGTTTTCAAGAGAGAGGTAGATTTAGCTCTTAGGGCTAAAGGAATCAAGGGATATGGGGAAAAAACAGGAAAGGGGTACTGATTTTAGATGATCAGCCATGATCATATTGAATGGCGGTGCTGGCTCGAAGGGCCAAATGTCCTACTACCTATTTTTCTATGTTTCTACGACCAGCAATCCCCATACACTCGCGCTGTCCTACACTCTAGGGACAATTTTCTATCTTTACCGATGCCTACAAATCTGTACATCTTTGGAGTGTGGGAGGAATCCAGAGCACTCGAAGAAAACTCACTTGATCATGGGAAGATCAACTCCCTATAAACTCCGTATAGACAGAGCCCGTAGTCAGGATCGAACCTGGTTCTCTGGCGCTGTAAGGCAGCAACTCTACCAATGCGCCACCGTGCTGCCACCAACGATGCTGAAAGCATAGCATTGAAGAGCCTTTTAGATAGACACGTGGCGATATAGGAAATGGAGGAATATGGATCTTATGCCGGCAATGGGAATAGTTTAATTTGGCGTCATGTTCAGTCCAGATATCGTGGGCTGAACATTATAGTCCTATGTTCTGTGGGGTATTAATTCTATTCCTTTCACCACCTAACCTGCTGTGTTTCCGTCATTTTTACATTTTATTTCACATTTCTAGTATCTAAGGTAATCTGCTGATGATTCAGCCAGTCATCCATCTGTCCTCCTTCGTACAACGTCCAAAACCTATTGTCCTTAATACATCAAGGTCTATTCACTCTTTCTTTGTTCATTCACTGATTAACATTGACACTTACTCTGGCAATGACTTAGCTTTAAAATTCTCATCCCTCCAAGGCCATCACCCCTCAACCAACACTTCAGACGATTCTTGCCTAATAATCTGCCAAGAATCCTGAACTCCACTTCTGACTTTTCCACGCTATATTATAATCAGTTGATCATTGACAGCCTTAGTTTTCATTAGTTTGCACCTCAAACTCCACAAAGTTCGTCCACCTTTCTTTAAATATTCTTTTATGTTCCTCTTTTGCATTCAAAGCTACAGTGCATTCAGAAAATATTCAGACCCCTTCACTTTTTCCACATTATGGTACGTTACACTTATTTTAAAATGGATTAAATCATTTTTTTTTATCATCAATCTACCCACAATACTCCAGAATGAAGAAGCGAAAACACGTGTTTAGAAATGTTTGCAAAGTAATTGAAAAGAAATAACTGAAATATCACATTTACATGTATTCAGACCTTTACTATGACACTCAAAATTGAGCTTAGGTTCATCCTGTTTCCATTGATTATCCTTGAGATGTTTCTACAACTTGATTGGAGTCCACCAGTGGTAAATTAAATTGATTGGACATGATTTGGAAAGGCACACGCCTGTCCATATATGGTCCCACAGTTGACAGTGCATGTCAGAGCAAAAACCAAGCTATGAAGAAGAAGGAATTGTCCGTAGACCTCCGAGACAGGATTGTGTCGAGACACAGATCTGGGGAAGGGTATAAAACAATTTCTGCAGCCATTGCAGATCCCGAAGAGCCTAGTGGCCTCCGTCATTCTTAAATGGAACCACCAGGACTCTTCATAGAGCTGGCCACTCGGCCAACTGCGCCATCGGGGGAGAAGGGCCTTGGTCAGGGAGGTGACCAAGAACCGAATGGTCACCCTGACAGAGCTCCAAAGTTCCTTTGTGGAGATGGGAGAACCTTCCAGAAGGACAACTATATCTGCAGCACTCCACCAATCAGGCCTTTATGGTCAAGTGGCCAGACGGAAGCCATTCCTCAGTAAAAGGCACATGACAGCCCGCTTGGAGTTTGCCAAAAGGCATGAGAAACAAGATTCTCTGGTCTGATGAAACCAAGATTTAACTCTTTGGCCTGAATGCCAAGCATCACATCTGGAGGAAACCAGGCACTGCTCATCACCTGGCCAATACCATACGTACGGTGAAGCATGGTGGTGGCAGCATCATGCTGTGGGGATGTTCTTCAGTGGCAGGAACTGGGAGACTAGTCAGGATCAAGGGAAAGATGAATGGAACAAAGTACAGAGAGATCCTTGATGAAAACCTGCTCCAGAGTGTTCTGGACCTCAGACTGGGGTGGAGGTTCACCTTCCAACAGGACAACTACCCTAAGCGCACAGCCAAGACAACGCAGGAGTGGCTTCATGACAAGTCTGTGAATGTCCTTGAGTGGCCCAGCCAGAGCCTGGACTTGAACACGATCAGACAACTCTGGAGGGATCTGAAAATAGCTGTGCATCGACGCTCCCCATCCAACCTGACAGAGCTAGAGAGGATCTGCAGAGACGAATGGGAGAAATTACCCAAATACAGGTGTGCCAAGCTTGTAGCGTCATACCCAAGAAGACTTGAGGCTGTAATCGCTGCCATAGGTGCCTCAACAAAGTACTGAGTAAAGGATCTGAATACTTATGTAAATGTGATATTTCAGTTATTTCTTTTTAATTACTTTGCCACAATTTCTAAACACCTGTTTTTGTTTTTTTATTATGTGGTATTGTGTGTAGATTGATGATTAAAAAAAATTAATTTAATCCATTTTAGAATAAGGCTGTAACGTAACAAAATGTGGAAAAATTGAAGGGGTCTGAATACTTTCTGAGTGCACTGTATTTTCTCTGTCTATCATATAATATATCTGTGAGATGCCTTGGGACATGCTATAAGATTGAAAATTCCATATAAATATGATTGCTGCTATATAACTATGATTGGTGCTCACACAAAAACTTCTCTCCTGAATGGCGGTGTGGTCCATTAAATGGTTCCATTTCACAGAATTAAACTCCAGCACCAAAGACAGCTGTTCACCTCAGTGAGTACAGCTCCTCACCTCGTCCCACCTGTATTCCCTTTCTCATTTCCGCAGGATTTCATGGATTATTTATTTGCAATTGTCCAAATTGCTATTGGAATGTGAATGGTCATTTCTATTCTTTCACACAGATAATACATAGAACAAGCTGCCGGTCAAAGTGATTGAAGCAGGTACAATAACAACATTTAAAGGACATTTGGACAGGGACACGGATAGGGAAGATTTAGAGGTATATGGGTAAAACATAGGAAAATGGCACTAGTTTAGATGGGCACTTGGCTGGCATGGATTTGGGTCGAAGGGCTTGTTTCTGTGCTCAATGACTCTATGGCTCTGTGACCCAATGATCTAGATATGCAAATGGTAAAAAAATGATTCTGAATCGCATGGAGAAAACAATCCAGAGCAATCAACACGGCAGGTTTTCCTAAGCTACCGAGATGTGTCAAAAATTGAACTAAACTCACTAATCATTCCAGTCAAATGGATAGTCAACTGATTATATGAGGGTGAAAGGATTTACATGAGATGCCATTGGTGATCAATATGCCAATCTCTTGAACATACTTTTACTCTGTCAAGAGATGTCATTCATTTTCCACTGAGTGACGCTGGCCTTAGTTATATCAGCCACTGCCTAAAGCTGATGAAGTTCCTTTTCTTCATTTGTGGAGTATAACACTGTTTCTTAGAACGGAATTATTCTCTGATTGCTTTGTTGTTCAATGGATCTTTACTTTTCTTGTCCAAAGAATCTTCACTTTTACATCAATTGGTGAGTTTTTTATTTAATATTTTTCAAGATAAACATTTTATCTTCAAGCTAAATAGCATTCTTGGGGTTCAATTCAATTTGTTTTGGATCAAGTGAATGGAATGACAAAATGTTGTATGCTATAAATAAGCATTTGGAATGCCAGGTTATTCATAAATGCTTGCAATTTTAGGAATTGACTGGAATCTCTTCCTGTGTTGCAGTGTGTCTGTACGTGGTCCATTGCTACATACTGGAGTTGTGATGTTAAATGATACGTATAAAGTTGGGAACAGTCTTTGAGTTGTAAAACATGCTATTTAATTCAGTATATCTTTATCTTAAAATTATACTGGAGGATATATTGTCAAACTTGTACGTCACGTGCTCAATACACAAACAATTGTAAACCCTATAGACGTCACTGGAAATTATTTTGGATACATGTGACCGAATATTATGGGAAAATTTCTAAATACCTTGCTCATTCTTTACACATTTTTGTAATTTGAAGATTGATGCAAATATTTAACATTACAATAAAGATCATCACTTTGTTAAGTTGGTGGCCATATTTAGACACTGTAAATGTCTAAATATGGCCACCAAAAGTATGTTCAAGAGATTGGCATATTGATCACCAATGGCATCTCATGTAAATCCTTCCACCCTCATATAATTAGTTGACTATCATTTGACTGGAATGATTAGTGAGTTTAGTTCCATTGTTGACACATCCCGGTTTGCAAATGAAGTGGCGCCAGGCAGCTTGCGAATTGAAATTATAGCAAGTAAGATGTTAAATCATCTAATGTACTTCAAGGATTCTGTAAAATTCTTTTGAATTATGATGCAGCTACTGAATACTGACAAAAACAACAGTCCCATTGGTTGAGCTGTGTGCCCACTCAGACACCAATATTGTTTAGTTTATTATCACTTGTACCAAGGTACAGTGAAAAGCTTTTGCTGTGCGCTATCCAGTCAGCAGAAAGACATGATTACAATCGAGCCATTTATAGATCCATGATAAGGAAATAACGTTTAGTGCAAGGTAAAGCCAACAAAGTCCGATCAAGGAAGGTCCGAGGATCACCAATAAGGTAGATAGTAGTTCAGCACTGCTCTCTGATTGTGGTAGGATTATTCAGTTGCCTGATAAGAGCTGGGAAGAAACTGGAGGTGAGTGTGGAGGTGTGTGTGTCTGGAGGTCAGGAGGTGTGGAAGTGTGGAGGCAGCGAACCAACGCACTTTGATGAACTTCTCTTCAACTTCCAAGTTTCCAATTTAATGTTGACACTTTTATATTTACTTTGTTCTTCACTTCTAACATTATTCGTCAGAATAATGATGAATTGTTTTTATTAATGATTTAATGGCAATAAAAGTATTCAATAATTAAGTATTTTATATAATAATTTTAATGTCATTAAATTATGAATGAGACCTATGTAATGTTAGAAGTACAGTTAGAAGTGAACAGCAACGTAAATATAACTTTGTTGACATTAAATTTATATTTAACTTTGATGCATTTCTAATCATTATTGAATTCTGACCATATCTTTAATTATCTCTTTGGACTTTTTAATTTTGTTTGATTGTTGTTTAGGTGCCTTTACCATCATTTATTGTACCAGAACCACCTCCTGGTTTCTGAGCATTATCTAAAAGCTTTACAGGTGCTCAGTACTGAGTGTCAGAGGATGCTGTTTGATCCAGGAAGAATGGCCTTGCACAAGATATAAATGGACAGAATGTACAAGTCATTGTTCATCATCAGGCCACCACAGTGGTGTCACCTGCAAAATTAGAGATGATGTTAGAGCTGAATTTGGCAATACAGTTGTGAGTATATAGGGACTATTGTAGGGGGATGAGAAGCACTGATGTTGAAAATTATTATGGAGGAGGTGTTGATACCTATCCTCACTGATTGTGATTTGTGGGCCAGAAAGTCAAGGATCCAGTGGCTGGGGGAGGATGGGGAGAGGGGAGGAGGGGTACTGGTTCCTCAGTCCAGGAATTTGTAGATGAGTTTGGTTGGGGTTACAGTGTGGAAGACAAAGATATAATTGATTAGTAGGAGTCTAATATCGAAGTCTTTGTGGTCTAGGTATTCCAGAGATGGGTTTAGGTCAGGTAGGTGCCATCCGCCGTGGACCTACTGCAATGGTAAGCAAACTGCATTGGATCATGGCTGACTGGGAGGCTGAGCACTTCATGATGGTAGAAGTCAAAGCCACGAGATGGTGGTCATTAAGGCATGCTATCTTATTTTTCTTTGGTACCGATCTTCTTGAAGCAGGTGGTGACCTCAGAATGGAGTAGTGAGGGGTTAAAGATGCATTTGGATAACTGCCAGCTGATTCACACAGGTCCTAGGAGCGTAACTGTAGATTAACCATATTAATCCATGCCTATACAATCTCCACTACACATATGACTCCATCCGGCCCAGTTGCTTTCCACTTATTCGCTCATTGGAAGGCCCATCTTATTTGAGACTGTTGGGGCGTTTCTCTATAAACCTTCTGTTCAGAGCAGAATGCTTTGCATGTGTCAATGCATTCTGGATCTCCCCATTCCATACGGCTACACTGCAGGAGGGGAACATGCTGAAGATCTGGTGGCACATCCATGGCCTCCAGCTCCACAGATGGACTTTGCACTTAGTCCAGAGGTGGTTCTGTCCACACTGACCAGAGAAGACTTCCTATCAGCTCACCTGACATACAGAAAGCAGCTCCATTCACTTGAATGGAATGGCAACCATAACTAAAAAGGTAAATACATTTCAGTGCTTTTCCAATTTTTTAAATTAACATTAATGTTTTGAATTGCTTTACGTGAGGTAACTTTTTTGTAAGTCTGTCGAAAGTAATTAATTTTAAAAACCATTTACACGTATTTTTGTTCTGATTCTAAATGTCTCCAATCATTTGCGACACTGAACCTCTATAAGGAATGATGCAAGGATGCAAACACAGACTCAAAACTTGAACTATTCACCGGTGGTCAACACCTGAACTCAATGACTGCCACAGTAGAGGTGGTACATTGGTGCAGCTGGTCGAGCTGCTGCCTCACTGTGCTAAAGACCCAGGGCCGGATTTACATATAAGCTTCACAAGCTTAAGCTTAGTGTCTCGAGATCTAGGGGGGCCTCGGCAAGGCCGGGTTTACCTATAGGCTACATAGGCTGAAGCCTAGGGCCTCAAAATCTAGGGGGCCTCCGGCCAAGGTGGTTTTTTTTCTCAGAGTAAAAAAAATCCAGAGAAAAAAAAAATTGGAGCACTATCAGCATTTCCACTTCGACGGAAATTACCCGAAAATCTGGTTTCGGCCCGCTGGAAGTTTTGGGGGGAACAATTGCGACCATCCGCACCTGCGCAGTTGGGGAAGCCGGTGATGCAGTAGCGACGCAAAATGATGCTGTCTCTCTGTGCGTGTGCAGTGGGCCCGGGCGGGTTCAGATCTCCATTTGCACTCCACACAACCACCTCGATGCCTCGTGTCTACCAAAGATCCTAGGTATCTACTCCAGGTAAGTAGTGGAATATTGCGTTGCGGGAGTGCCCGTTTCTACGGGCCGGGGGAGGGGGCTGTGGCGTCTGCGGCGCGGAGTCGGTGCCTCTCTGTGTATGAGGGAGAGAGGGAGGGAGAGAGAGGGGGATGTGAGAGGGGAAAGGGGGGTTGAGAGAGGGGGAGGGGGAGAGAGAGAGGGGGGAGGGGGAGAGAGAGAGAGAGAGAGGAAGGGGGGGAGGAGGGAGAGAGATGGGGAGGGAGAGAGGTGGAGGGAGCGGGAGGGGGAGGGGGAAGGAGGAGGGGGGAGATGGAAAGGGGGATTATCTTTAGTGAGATTGCAAAATTAAGGTAGGTTTTAGAGCAATTATATTTTCTCCTCCATATGAATAATATCAAACAATTGGAACTGCTTTCTTTTCCTTGATAACAATACTGAAAAATATGTATTCCACAGTTCGTGACTTTGATTTTGCATCATATTTTTAATGTGCACACACTAACACAGTCGAACAGTAACAGGTAATCAAATCAACACACAAAACATTTTCTAAAAAAAGGTTTTATTTAATGCAAAAACTTGCAGTATTTTGTTTGCATGCTCCTTTATAACATTTTACTTAACATTTTACAGTAAAACTTGATTATTAAAACAAGGACGGCTTCAATTCTTGATTTAAAAAAAATGTATACAAGAATGACCCCAATCATCCCATTCCAACCCATCAATACTCTTGACTCAACTAAAATTACTTTTGAAATATTGGCCATAAATTTGGTGCAAAAATGCTCCAAAATAAGACTCAGAATGCACCAGAGAGCATAAAAAACCCCAGAGCTTCCAGGGCCCTTAAGCGGGCCCTGGACCCCGGCCGCAAGGGTCTTTGAGCTTCGCGCTTGTGATATGCACTGCGTGCACTTATTTCACGTAAATTTGGGGTATCCCAGCCATGCCACCCCCCTTTTTGAAAAGCTTCATACGGGCCTGGTGTATAATATTTTTGACATTGTCATAGGCCTTTCTTACATATGCTGGCACAACGCACTGTAGTCTCTAAACAACAACGCTGTGTCTCTAAACTAAACATGAGAAGCTGCAAGGCCATGGGAATCCTGCAGAGGGCAATAGCAAGGAGTAGGCCCAGTTGAAGATAACTTGTTCCCAGCCTCAGTCCAATTCTCAGGGTGTGATGAACACAGCACTAACTGAGCTCTGTTAATCTCACTCAAAGGGAGCTAGTTTCCAGATATATTCTCTAAGAAACCTGAATTTGGGAATTTGCGGCAATTTAGCCAGCTTTCAGAAAGACAAGATCTTACTGGTTTTCTCAGCAGTAATTAAATAAAATCACTTTGGAAACAAAAGGGTTATAAGACCATCATGGTTTGTTGTCTTAACATGTTGGAATCAATTGTTTTATCTTAAACAATTAACTATTTACTGTTGTTCTCATTTGTGCCTTAAAATCTAGGACTCATGGAGAAGCAGATATGAAAAATAGTTGGCAAATGATCATGACTTTAGTGTCATGAATAAAAGGATGTTTCTGTTGTAGACTGGGCCGATTATGTAGACTGGGAAAGTAACTACCTAAAGGGGAGTAATTCCTGAAATGTTTCACGAGAATTTATCTGATCAGCATTTTTCCAGCTCAAAAGGTAAAGAAACAATCCAGAGAATAAACTGCAAATACTTCAGAGGAATAACTGTGGAAACAATAAAATCAAATTAGACTAACTTTGTTAAAGGATGAGAAAATAAATACATTTTCACATGACAAATTACCAAAAAAGGCAAGAAATGTTATCCATCCTAACATGCTAAAGAACATATAACCAAATATCCCTTCACACAGTTCCAAAACAGAAGGAGCTGTGCTGCTGAAAACCACCTCATCTCTAAATAATGCAAATTTGCACATGTGAGCACAATTCTGGATGCCTTAATGCTAATTGGAAATTTTGATTATGAGATTTTCATTTTTTGCTGCACTATTTTTTTTTTAGGGTAAAACTCCTGCAAATGACTTCAACTATGTTCAAAATTCAGCTGCAATTAGATCTACAGAATGACTCTTCTTACATAAAGAAACATCCAGGTTTTAGTGACCTCACTTCACTTGAAAAGCTCATCATTCAAACTGCATCGCTCAACCTCACCAAGCCTTGTGACCTACAAGATCTCAAGTGCAACTAATCAACTTTGCCTCCGCCAAAGAGGAAACAAAGACAATTTTGTGGTGAAACTAAGGCGCACGGCACATCTGCGTACTAAATGAATACTTTGTACCTGTCTGCAGAAAATTCAGGGAAGTTGTAGAAGGATAATAAAGGATACAAAATATAAAAGATTGGAAGAATATAAGATTCATTTCATCTTGTAGGATTTCGATTCTGAGTTGCTGAGGAAAATTAGAAAGGAAGTGATTCGTGGAGTTATGCAGCAAAGAAACAAGCCCTCTTGCCCAACTCAACCAAGTTGTCCATCCAAGCTAGTTCCATTTGCTTGCATTTGGCCCATATTGTTCCAGATGTTTTCTACCCATATACTTGTCTAAAGGCCTTTTAAACAATGTAATTGTTCCTGTGTCTGTAACAATGTAACATGGAACAATGTAAATGTTCCCACTCCAAATTTCCCCACAGGTCCCTTTTAAATCTTTCACCTTTCTCCTTCAACATATGCCCTCTATTTTAGACTCCTCTACCCTGGTAAAAAGACTGCAACCATCCATTTATCTGTGCCCTCATTATTGTGAGATCAACCCTCAACCTCTGATCCTCCAGGGAAATAAGTCCCAGCCTATTCAGTCTCTTCTCACAACTCAAGCCCTCCAGTTCTGGTAATAACAATGAATATTTTCTGCAATCTTTCCAGGTTAATGACATTTTTCTTTGTCTGGGCAAGCAGAATTGAACAGCGAACTCCAAGTGAAATCTCGCCAACGACTTGTATAATTGTAGCATGATGTCTTAGCTCCTGTGTGCAATGCGCTGGACAATGAAAGCAAGTTTGTCAAATGGTTTCTTCACTGTCCTGTCTACCTTTGTTGCAACTTTCAGCAAACTATGGATCTGCATCCCAAGGTACACTCTGTTAAGACTCTGACCTCAATTTTCCATGGATAAAAGAATGGTACCAGAGGATTGGAGAACTTCAAATGTTAGACCCCCTTTAAAGAAAGAAATCTATATTACTAAAAGTCTGATCTTGACCACTTCCTGTTGTTCAGTATATTGATTTTAGAAAAAACGCTGCCACTTACGGCTGTGATTTTTGGCCATCTTACTCAGAGTCCCCCTCCGCTGCGCAGGACAAGAGGATTTTTCCCATCGATGAAAAATAAAAGAGTTATTAGTGTTTAAAAAATGTTGGGATTCTCTCTCCTGAAGGCCACGCCCCTTCCGGAGGGACTATAAAGCCCAGAAGTGTTGAGTGCCTCAGTCAGTCTCTGAGGGAGCGAGAGGGTCACGTCTCTCAGTCTGAGCTGTGAATAACACTGAACACATGTCTACTAAACTGTGAGTGGTTTTACTGACCTGTCAGTGCCCTTAATGTGGTTTGAAAATATAGTTTGGAAATGCTAAAGCTGTGTTGCCTTTGGTTTGGAAATGCTAAAACTGTGTTGCCTAATTAAAGTTGCCTTGCCTAATTAAAGCTGCCTTGCCTAATTAAAGTTGCCTTGCCATCTATATAATTAAAAGTCTAATCTTGTCCACTTCCTGTTTGCGCTTTATATTGATTTTAGAAAAAACGCTACCACGTACAGCTGTGATCTTTGACCATCTTAGTCAGAGTCCCCCTCCGCTCATCAGGTGCCGAGGATTTTTCCCATTGGTTAAAAATAAAAGAGTTATTAGTGTTTAAAAAATGTTGAGATTCTCTCTCCTGTCAATCACATCATGAAGACCACGCCCCTTCTGGTGGGAGGGGGGAGGGACTATAAAACCCAGAAGTGTGGGCGTGGCTCAGTCTCTGCAAGATGAAGTAGGGAGAGGTCACGACTCGCTGTCTTTAGTAGTCTTGCACCCTGCTTGAAATGGCATGAAACTGCACTTGAATTTGGTGGCCTTGCACCCTGCTTGAAGTGGTAATAAACTGCACTTGAATTTGGTGGCCTTGCATCCTGCTTGAAATGGAATTTCAAGGAATAGCCGTGAGTGAGTGAGCTGCCAGCCCACCAGCCGTGAGTGAGTGAGCTGCCAGCACAACAGGCTTGAGTGACTGAGCCGCCAGCCCAAGAATCCATTCGTCTCACAATGTCCATACTAGCCCTCTGGAAACCAGTCCCTTCAGCCCACAACACCCATACTAGCACTCCAGAAAGCCACCCCCCCCCACCTCCCACTGGCCACCAATATTGGAATTTGTGGCGAGGTGGAATATTGCGTTGGGGGACCAGCCCTCCCATGTGATGCTGGGACCCAACGGGTCCCACTTAGTCTAGTGAATAATAAATGTTGCAACCACAGGGCAGTCTTTTTAAGCTAATGGTGGGAAAGTGTTTTTGAATGTTAATTGAAAACTGTTGATTAAGAAGCGAAAGCCAGCACAGATATGTGAAAGATGAATCTTTTTTTACCTAGCATCCTTGTGTTGTTTGATGGTAAGTGTTGAGGAAAATAGTGTGGTTGATTTCAGAAATACATTTTGTAAAAGTACCAGTAAAAGATGATGGCAAATTTGAACTGCTTGGGGAATTTTTTTTAAATGGTTGACAAAGCATGGATAAAAAAATTGTCATGAAGACAGCAAAGAATTGCAATTAAGGATTATTAAATAATCATTACCTTTTCTTACAGTGGCTGCCATTGCTAACCTGTTCACTATTTGTTTTGTATCAAAGATCATGTTGGATATTTTGGACATAGTTTCAAAATTTGCATTTAATTCAAAATTAAAAAATGGACACTGAGAAATACAGCAAGCTTCAAAAAGGCACCAAAGGCTAGACATTGATCTTCACTTTCAACAGGTGCGCTATTGGGGCTTTTGTAGTGCCTCAATGATTGTCCAATTTTCAAGTGAGGGGAAGGGCTTGAGTGTAATGGATTGGTACCTTGAGGACCAACCTAAGGATTAAAAGCAAATTATCGCACTTGCCTGAGTGGGTCTAGTCCAGGGTTGTCCTCATTGAAGATAGACACAAAATGCTGGATTAACTCAGCGGGACAGGCAGCATCTCTGGAGAGAAAGAATGGGTGTTGTTTTGGGTCGAGACCATTCATCAGCCTGATGATAGACAACGGATTGTTTCAACAAAGCACAATAATGTTTCACAGGGAACGGTGACATTTGATGTTGATTATCCACAACTGGATAGATATTAATTGAATTTCTAATGAAGCCAGGTTTGATCTAAATGGCCACAAATCGAACTCCATGCCGGAAAAACACAGCAAACACACATAAAGTCCACATCTCATGGCCTTGCCATTGAAATTGTCACTGAAATTTAATGCAGGGCTGCACAGTGATTGGCAGGGACTTGGTAGGACCTATAGGGTTGTTTCCATGTTGTATTTCTAAATTAAGAAGGTGAAGCTGATTCATTTGGAAGGAATAATGAGAAGCAGTATAACGTCTCTAGATGGCAATGGCATCTTTACAGGTCAGCTCATTATAGATTCCCACGCTTATTAGGTGCGTGAAACTGGCCATGGTATACCATCATCATCATCACTGAAAACATTAGCGACGCAGTGGTGCTGGTTTCCAACGGGAACGGTGACGGACGCACCACACATCTCTGTCCTCCAGTTCCTGCGGACTTCCGTCGCTGGAAGTATAGGATTTTGGTGTGTGCTTTATCATCATTCCTTACAATGCTGTGTACGACAGTGATCGCAACTTCTACTGAAGTGTGAATGGCCGTTGGCTTGCAAGAAGCTCAGGTCTTGTTTTTGGTCCTGCTGAGGGTCCCCAGCCCTCTCCACACTGGGCAAACCAGGTGGGGGAGACGGTTTAGTCGCCAACTATCCGAGCATGGAGCAGGTCGGTCCCCCCCGGCACGGTGTACCACTCTGTCACAGACAGCACTGAGCCCAGGGCAGAGCACAAACATCCTGAGCCAAGGTGCCAGAGAACTTCATATCTGGCCTCTCACTTTTCTCCACCCATGGCTGGCAAATAAAAGCACTTGAAGTTGCTCAACTTGTTTGCAAAAGTTTATTCCTCCCTATGTTTTAAATTATCTTTGTGTACATTACAGTGTTTTAATGGTTATCAGAGATAGTTAAAAAATCAGTTCAAAGGGCTTTGACAACACTGAATGGATAAAATAGGAGTCTGGCGATGGGATCTGCAGAGATGAGACACAGAGCATAAAGGCAAACACAAACTGCCGGCATGATTGGCCAAATGGTCTATTTTCAATTTGTATTATTTGTGTCTGAAGAAGGATCCTGTTCCAAAACGTCACCTATCCATGCCCTCTAGCGATCCCGCCTGACCGGTGAACTGGCTGAACTATTCCAGCACTTTTTTGTTTGCTCAAGATTGCAGCATCTGTAGGTCCTTGTTTCTCTATTGTTATTTTTTTTGACAGTGTGTGGCTGAAAAGTACAGAAGCTAAAATATATGCAGTAATGACCAGAATACGGTACTAAATGCATTGCATCTTTTACTTGGCTAGTGCACTTCACACCTTTCACCCTCCCCCGCTTCAAAATGTCAAGTGCCACATTTTGCCTGGGAACATTATTTTAGTTTTATAGAATCCATCTTGAGGCCGGATGTAATTATATTTCCATCTGTAGATTGTACAATAGCATCATGTGCTACATTTTAATGCCCCAGGCTAATTCTGAAACAGCTAATCTTGCATCCGGAAACAACAATCTCCTGTAGGCAGTGACGTCTGCCGGAGAATGAAGAAGTGGTGTTTATTCTTGGTAACATGGTCTGAAATCAGCAGTTCTTTGTGCATTGTAAACCATTGTGATAGGATATCTTTGCAATTCATATAAACCAACTGTGAGCACTCTTATTTCCAAAACTGTATTTCATTGTTCTCAGTCTTTGAAACTTAATTTGTTGTACAGATATGCTGATTTTCTAATGCTGATCTCTACCACTGAATAATTGCATGAATCTGTTTCTTCTTTCAAATAGCCATTGCTCTGCGTATTGGGTATACTTCATTTCATCCATTTTGACATGTTTGCTGTGTAAATAATCCAAATCTTGGAGGGTTGAACCTCCCTCACCTCCTTATCTGTTCAAGATGTAGCCAAAAAGGCACAGTGTTTGGGATCCAGCCTTCTCAAACGACGTGATTATTCCAAAGCCGCTTTTGTCCCGTTGCTCAAGAAAGACTGCAACAACTTTAAGGGCCTGTCCCACTTACATGTCCTTGGCACGCAAATTACGTGACCTCGTCGTCGCGTTGAGGCGCACGGGCATCGTATGGCCGCGCGGAGCCGGTCCCACTGAGAAGCACGGAGGAGTATGCAGTTGTGCGCGAACTAAATCTTCGCGCGCCAACGGCCTGTCGCGTAACTGACAGCCAAAGTGGGACAGGCCCAAGACCCTGGCGCGACGCAACGTCGCACCTCCAACAGCAGCAGAAGCAAGCAAACAATCGCCAAACTCGGCCGTTGCAAGGCAAGGCAGGGCAAGGCAAGGCAACTTTATTTATATAGCACATTTCATACACGAGGCAGACTCAAAGTGCTTCACATAAAAACATGTCATACAATAAATTGCGGTCCGAATCCGCCCGCACTTCTACTCCCAGAGCGGGGCCAAGAAAATTGAAGATGGGCACAAAATGCTGGAGTAACTCAGTGGGACCGGCAGCATCTCTGGAGAGAAGCAATGGGTGACGTTTCGTGTCAAGACCCTTCTTTCAGACTGAAGAAGAGTCTCAACCATTATCCATTCCTTCTCTCCAGAGATGCCACCGGTCCCGCTGAGTTACTCCTGCATTTTGTTTCCATCTTCAAATGACGTCACACGCTCCAGACGGCTGTGCGGTCGAATGAAGTTGCGCGGGACCGTCGCGGCTCAACGCGACCACGAGGTCGCATAATTAGCGTGCCAAGGCCACGTAAGCGGGACAGGGGCTTTAGTTTCCTCCATACTCAGTGCCCTGACAAATACACAGCTTCAACCAAAATTATTAAAAGCAGATTAATTAGTCTTTGCATTTTGATCCTACTTCGTCTATCCTTAAATAACACACACTTAAGCCCCTGTCCCACTGTACGAGGTAATTCAAGAGTTTTCCCCTGATCCGAACTGGGAGAATGTCCGTAGGAGTTTGTGGATGTCTCGTAGCAGCTCGTAATGCTAACGATAGGTACTTGGGACATCCGGTAAACTCGTGACATTTTTTCATCCCTGCAAAAAATGTCCAAGAGTAAAAAAATACTCATGATGAAAAAATGTGTTACTTTTTACTCGTACGAGCCGCTACGAGACATCCACAAACTCCTACGGACCCACTACGGACATTCTGCGAGTTCGAATCAGGAGAAAACTCGGGAGAACTCTTGAATTACCTCGTACAGTGGGACAGGGGCTTTAATTGAGCTTGGGTTTCACCAGAATTCTATATGAAATGATACAATACGATAGAACTTTATTTTTATCCTAGGAGGGAAACTGATCTGCCAACAATCATAAAAATACAAAATACATGAAACATGAAATTAAAGTGACGTGTGGAAAGGATTAGGGAGGGGAGTCAGTCAGTCTACCCCACGACCGAAGGGGAGGAGTTGTACAGTTTGATAGCCACTGGGAAGAAGGATCTCCTGTGGCGTTCTGTCCTGTCCTTTCATCATAACTGTGTTCTCATTCCTTGCCTCCTGCAACTTCTGCTTCCTTTCCTTGTATCCAATATGTTAATGGTTTTACTGATTTGATTGAAAGATACAGCGTGGAAACAGGCCTTTCGGCCCACTGAGTCCATGCAGACCATCGATCACCTGTTCACACCAGTTTTATGTTATCCCACTTTTACATCCACTCCCTACATACTGGGGGCAATTTACCAAGGCCAATTAATCTTCAAACCCACACATCTTTGAGATATGGGGAAAAACCAGAGCACCCGAAGGAAAGTTGCTCAGTCTCGTGAAGAACGTGAAAGCTGCACACAGATAGCACCTGAGGTCAGGCTCGAACCAGGATCTGTGGATCTGTGCTGCCCTGTTGTTGGAAGGTTAGTGTTCTCTGCTTGCATCTATTTCGCCAACATTTGGGTGAAATATTCACGGTCGACCTGTCCATATTAAAACTGAGGAACCACATCCACAATTAGTCAAGAGTGTTTTATTATAATTTGTCCCAGATAAAACAATGAAATTCTTACTTGCTGCAGCACAACAGAATATGCAAACATAGTATACTGTAACCAATATTATAAACGAGAGGGAAAAAATAGTATAGTGTGTATACATATACACATGCTCACAAGTACACCCACACACACACGCATACACCCACACACACCCACACACACATACACACACACAGACACCACACACAATATTTATTCAAATATTATTCAAATAATATATACAGTACAGTAAAAAACAAAGAACACACCTCCATAATACACGACAAACAATAAACTATTATACAACTATCTTACAATCTTTGTCAAGGATGCATTCAACACCCTGTGGTGCCCAGCGGTCGCGTAAATCCCCCAAGTTGCCCGTGGACAGCACGTAGTCCATCTCTAACACCTCGCAGGCACGGACGTAACCCCGGAAAAGGGGCAGGCAGCTGGTTCGGGCAGAGCTCTCTTTTGCCTGGTGCTGTGACTCGCGGATGCCAGCTTGA
The DNA here is from genome assembly GCF_010909765.2 of Amblyraja radiata. Taxonomy (NCBI): domain Eukaryota; kingdom Metazoa; phylum Chordata; class Chondrichthyes; order Rajiformes; family Rajidae; genus Amblyraja; species Amblyraja radiata. The sequence goes on from NC_045960.1 coordinate 66,474,406, forward strand.
CCAGGCCCAGGAGCAAACCAACCAGGACATCGTCGGCCCTACCCTCTCCCCTACGCACAGGGTGTCTGTAGATGAGGATGGTGGGTGAGAAGTGCAGCCAAAAGTCAAGGAGCAGCCCCTTTAGATAGTGGAAAAGGGGCTGCAGCCTCACACACTCCATATAAACGTGGCACACAGACTTTTCCAGCCCGCAAAAGTGGCAGGCGGCTGGCGAGTCTGTGAACCGCGAGAGAAACAGGTTGCAAGGGACTCCTTGGTGCAGTATTGGAGGCTATACTTACATTCAATAGTGTTTACACAACTTTATCCCCCACCCTTGCCACTCATGTGGTCCACTGGCGTGGAATCCCTTCCCGTATTTTTGAGGGGCGTCTCCACCACACCCTGTCCCCCATGTCCAGCAGCAGAAGGACCCCAGACTGTGGTCCTCCCCCACCGAGCCTTGGCGTTGGCTGCACCAAGCTTCAGTGCGTCCCTCAGCACGTACTCCTGCAGTCTGCAGCGGGCCAGTCGGCAACATTCACCGACGGACATCTCGCTCCACTGGGAGGTCAACAAAGGTCGGGCAGACCAAAGAGTGTCTTTCACCGTGTTGAACGCCGAGCTGTAAATATTAAATAACAGCCTGACGTGAGTGTTTTTATGGTCCAAGTGGTTCAGTGTGGAGTGGAAAGCCAGTGAGATCGCATCCTCTGTTGACCTGTTGTGACGGTAGGCGACTGTAGTGGGTCGACGTTCTTGTTGAGGTTGGAGTTAATATGCACTATTTAAACATTTTCAATAATGATGACGAACTCTATCGCACATCTTCCTGCCTATCTTCCTTAACCTTAAACAACACATATACAAATGAGTAATTAAACAAATAGGTAATTAAACCCCCGAGGTCTCGACCACGGGGGGTAATGGAGGAGGACTGGCCAAATTTTGTGCCTTCCACCGCAGTGATGAATGATGTGGTGGATGGTTGTGTTAAATTTTTATTGTGTTTTTGTGTGTTCTTTTTTCATTGTACCGCTGCTGGTAAATTCATTTCACTTGCACTTTATGTGCAAGTGACAAATAAAACTGATATTGATATTGATTGAAACAACCATGTACAAAAGAGTAATTAAAACATTGTTTGATTCTGCAAACAAGACGTATGCTCGTAATCATTGGATTGTTATTTGATAAAAGTATAAGATTTTACACAATCTACGAGTAATATTCCCACACCATGTTTGGTTCTTTAACAGATTATGAGCAACTATGGAGTAACATCATGATGAGGTGAGTCAGTTACTAGGAATAATACAAGCTTAAATTCAAAAGAAACAGGAAGGCAAACATGAAACATAGAAAGGGAAACACGTAAGTAGTGAGTCAATAAATAGAGTTATAGGCTGAAACATGAAATGCCACAAAAAGTGGTGGAGTTGCAAGCAGCGAAGAAGGCTGTCAAAGGATGCAGCAGGATATAGATCAGTTACAGATATGAGTAGAGAAATGGCAGATGAAGTTTAATCTGGCGTGTGAGGTTTTGCACTGGGAAGTCAAACGTAAGGGGAAAGTATACAGTTAATACAATAACCTGAAATAGCACTGATTTACAGAAGGATCCGGGAATCAGAAAGTATTTAAAACTTTTATTAGGCCATATTTGGAATAATGTGTGTAGTTCTGGCTGCTTCAGTACAGGAAAGATGTGGAGGCTTTGGTGAGGATGCAGAGAAGTTTAACAGGATGCTGCCTGGATCAGTAGTAGCAGAGATCAAGTCAAGTCAAGTCCATTTTATTTCTATAGCACATTTAAAAACAACTCTCGTTGACCAAATTGTTTTACATCAGTGCAGGTACTAACGTGCTACATACAGTGGTACATAGATCTAACAATACATACATAAATACATACACACAGCGCTCCCTCAGAGGACCTCAAGAAATGCTTGTGAGTAGAAATAGGTTTTAAGTCTAGACTTAAAGGAGTCGATGGAGGGGGCAGTTCTGATGAGAAGAGGGATGCTGTTCCACAGTCTAGATGCTGCAACCGCAAATGCGCGGTCGCCCCTGAGCTTATACATGGACTGCGGGATAGTCAGTAGCCCCAAGTCGGCCGACCTGAGGGACCTGGAGGTAGAATGGTGGGTTAGCAGATTTTTGATGTAGGTGGGGGCAAGCCCGTTAAGGGCTTAGTATACATAAAGGAGGAGCTTCAAATTGATTCTGTACCGCACTGGGAGCCAGTGGAGAGAGGCCAGAATCTGGGTGATGTAGTCTTTTTTACGGGTGCCCGTCAAAAGTCTTACTGCGGCGTTTTGGACCAATTGCAGGCGGGACAGGGATGATTGGCTGATGCCAGTGTAAAGGGAGTTGCAATAATCAAGGCGGGAGGAGATAAATGCATGGATGATCTTTTCAAGGTCATTGAATTGGAGGAATGGTTTGATTTTAGCTATCGTGCGAAGATGGAAGAAGCTAGCTTTTACAATGAGATAGAAGCTGGCTTTTACAATGAGATAGTTCCAAGGAGAGGTTGCACAAACTTGGATTCCTTTCTCTGGAGTGTCAGAGGCTGAGGGAAGACCTAATTGAAGTTTATAAAATAATGAGAGACTGCTGAGAGGGGAGAGAGCCAGAATCTTTATTCTGGTGTGAAAAATCAAATACTAGAGGGCCTTGAACATGAGAAGTGAAAAGGTTAGAAAAGAAGTGCTGGGCAAGGAGTGTCAGGTGCCTAGAAGGATTGGTGGTGGAAATAGATATGATAGTGGTGTTTAAGAAACTTTTAGAGAGGCACGTGAATATAAAGGGAATTGAGGGATATAGTTCAGGTGCAAGCAGAAGGGATTAGATAATGTAGGCATGATGCTTTGCATAGACATTGTGGCCTCTTCCTGTGCTGTACTGTTCAATGTTCTAATTGGAATTGATTGTATATTGCAGAGAGCTGGATGACTAAGACACTGATAATGAGATGTCAGTTCCACTAATTAAACACTGCAGGGTATAACAAACACGGGGAAAAATAGACAAATGGGAGGTGGAATTGCTATATTTGTAAGGGGTAGGATCAAAGCAATAGGAAAAAGTGACTCAGTGACAAATGTGTCAGGAAGACAGAAATAGCAAGCATGTGAAAAAAAATAAAAGGAATAATTAGACATATAAAACTAGTCTCAAGACCACCTTATCACGATAAAAACAAAATTTGGAAAAGTAGCTAAATCATGTTAGTTGTTAAATAAAACAAGTTTAATTATTTACTTAAAAGATCAATCAGGAGTTATTTAGTTTTAATTGCATTGTTAGACATATACTTTCAATTTCATATTAAGCTTGTTTTCAGTATTTTTAAGAGTATTTTTCAATTTATTCCTAATTACCAGGTTTCATTATTTTCTTTGATCCACTCGTAAATTGAAGGGTTTTAGGGAATACCACCAGATCATCAAATTTCGTTGGACCTCATGGACTCGGGAAGGTATGAGGGAATGGGTGGCATCAGGCAGCCCTGGGGGGGGGGGGGAGTCATTTTGTAGAGCAGCAGAAATTGGAAAGTGGGGCTCGCAAGTAGTTCCTGGAACCACTTTGGATCAGAGTTTATACAAATGAAATTAGATCTTTGAGTTGAAATTTGCAAATTACACTAATTTGGTAACAAATAATCAAATACACTATTGCAGGAAGGCATGAATGAACTTTATCGAATGGTCGTATGATTTGCCGACATTAAGTTTAATTAGAAAAATAGACATGTTACTGAATTACAGGAAGATTGTAGCACAGAAGGAAGTAAATTAATCAATCAAAATCATGCTGGAAGAGCAGCCGGACATTAAGCGAGCTCGGTATTCCAACTACGCATGCCCAGGTCATAGGTCATTTGCGATAAACAGCTGAGCTGCTGCGTGTTTACAGACCTGCGTTTCATCCATAGTCAGGATCGAACCCGGGTCTCTGGCGCTGCAAGCACTGTTGAATTGTTACTAGAGTTAGATATTGTAGAACAAGTGCGAAAGGGTGATCTCACTACCATCTCCATCCCCTCTCGAGTGTCCCATCCCAGTCCGGAGGCGGCTGGAGATGTCCGGGGTGACGGGACACCGGTCTGGAGCAGTGGCGACCTCAAACGTACAGCCAGCTCAACTCTGCTCCAACTCCTGAGGAACCCGTTCCCCAACAGGCCGGGGACCGTCGGTTGCACCTCCCGCCTTACCCAGTGGCTGTCGGTTAACCCCTTCTGTGCCGGCGAACGCCAAGCACCAGTCATCAATGGAGATACACACAAAATACTGCGGTAACTCAGCGGGTCAGGCAACATCTCTGGAGAAGGGTCTCGACCCAAAACATCACCTATTCCTTTTCTCCAAAGATGCTGCCTGTCCTGCTGAGTTACTCCAGCACGTTGTGTCTACCTTCGGTGTAAAACAGCATCTGCAGTTCCTTCCTTCGGAGCAACGCCTGTCCGCGGGTAAAGGCGAGGCTGGGTCTGGGAACAGCGGCGCTGCTGCTCCGGGCACGTGGGGAGGGAGAGGAGCGGGACCCGGGGCAAGGACTAGGCTGCAGCCTCGGCCTCTCCCTCCCCCGGCTCCAGGCCACTCGGCCCATCCGCCCTGACTGCCCCCGGCTCAAATACAACTTAGTGGTGGAGAAAACGGAGTTTACATCGAGATCCTGGGGAGGTGAGGGGGGAGAGTGGGGGAGGAGAGGGGATAGAGGGAGAGGTGGCGGGGCGAGGCGGCGGGGAGAGAGATTGGGAGAGGGATGGGGAGAGGGATGGGGAGAGGGATGGGGAGGGATGGGGAGAGAGGATGGGGAGAGAGGATGGGGAGAGAGGATGGGGAGAGAGGATGGGGAGAGAGGATGGGGAGAGGGATGGGGAGAGGGATGGGGAGAGAGATGGGGAGAGGGATGGGGAGAGAGATGGGGAGAGAGATGGGGAGAGGGATGGGGAGAGAGATGGGGAGAGGGATGGGGAGAGGGATGGGGAGAGAGGATGGGGAGAGGGATGGGGAGAGAGGATGGGGAGAGGGATGGGGAGAGAGATGGGAGAGAGGATGGGGAGAGGGAGTGGGGGAGAGAGATGGGGAGAGAGATGGGGAGAGGGATGGGGAGAGAGATGGGGAGAGAGATGGGGAGAGGGATGGGGAGAGAGATGGGGAGAGGGATGGGGAGAGGGATGGGGAGAGGGATGGGGAGAGGGATGGGGAGAGAGGATCCCGCTATCGCGACTTCACTGCAGGTCCCGGACACCCCGTCTCCGCAAGAACTGCCCCGGACTGGGGGACATTTCCCACCTCTGCAACCAACGTTCAAACCCCAGCACTCCCTGCGGAATGTTAAACTAAACACATCTGTGAGCAAAACACAAACCCCCCTTTGCTCTCCCCCACCTCTCACCATCGTCCCGCCAGTCCACGTTGCTTTTACACCCTGCTCTCCCGCTACCTGGCACCCCCGTTCCCTTTTTTTTCCTGCGAATGACCTTTGGCAAATCCCATGATTCCTTGCATTTTTCGGAATACCGAACTCGCTTATTGTTCTCCCTATCCCCTTATCATCGCCGACCAAGTTATTTTGAGTATTTTGTAAGGAGACCACAATTGAATCTGCATCCCTGATCCATTACCCCCTTCTCCAAAACCCTCCATCCCCCAAATCAAAAGATAATTCCAGGCCTTGCACATTTGCTGCATTTTGAAGTTTTTTCTTGTGTCATTTTTTAATTCTTCTGCGAGTCACTTTCATTCACGTTGTGTAGCCCTTGACTCTTGCAGCAGTGAGTGCATTTGCTGTCTGGACAGTTAGTGATTTTAACTGCCTCCACCAGCTCCCTTGCAACTTCCTCTATCCCAAGGATAATACTCCACTTCTCCCATCTCGTCACATCATTGAAGTCCCTCGTCCCTGGAATCAAGCAAGTAAATCGTTTCTGCATCCTATCTATCCTGTATGTGACCTTATCTTTCTTATCTTTCCTGCATGTGACCCTCAGAACCAGACACATTATTCCCATTACAGCTTAATCCGTTTTATATCACGTTCATCATGACTTGCTTGCACTGGCACTATATCCCTGTAATTATAAAGTGATCTTGTCATCTTTTTTTCCCCGTTCATTCTCCAGCTCTCCTGCCATGTTCAGCAATTTGATAACATCTGATAAAATAAAAAAATTAAAAAAAGAGAATACAATAATAAAAAATACTGCTATGGCAGTTCTGACAAAGGATCTTTGATCTGAAACATCAACTCCATTCTTCCTTTCACAGGTCTGTCTGATCTACTGAGCGCAGTATTTTCTGATTTTAATTTTAGATTTCCAGCATCTAGTTTGTTTTTCAATTTACATAAAATGCTGATCCTTGCTCAGAAATCAGGACATAGCTATTGGAGGAGCAAGCCTTGTTGTAATTGCAAAAAGAAATCAATAATGTATATAATCATGGACACTGAAAATATTCAACATTGCCTTTGCTTTCAACTGTATGAATAATAATTCTGATGATTGTTATAAACCATGGCGTTTACAGTGGGGCACTGATTTACACTAATTAAAGCATCAGTATTCATGTAACGCTGCAAACAGATATTACAAATGATATTCTAGTTTGGCTATGGGCCTGTTTGTGCAGGAGTGAGAACTAGTGTAGAAATTGAAAGCATTAAAAAAAAACTTGGTTGTGTTCATTAGCAGAAAGACATCAAAGCAAAAGAGCACAGTAAGGTTTCTGCTTAAGAAAGTGTGGAAAGGAATATGTTCTGCATCCAAACACAGTGTTAGTCACCCGTCACATCGTAAAACATAGTACTGGACTTGTTTGCTGCAAGAGAAGGTCAACGTCTTATTATATTTCCCTCATGAGTGCCAAGAACCCCATGGTTTAAAACCATTATTATTAAAACTTGTTTTGAAGGTTACTAAAGGTACCATGCCCATCCTTGGAATTATTTTAATAATTCTCCTATGCATCCTGTCTGATGCCTTTACATTTTTTTTAAAGCGTGGCACCCAGAACAAACACAGTGAAAGGCCTGGATTGAGTGGATGAGGAGAGGATGTTTCCACTGGTGGGAGAGTCTAGGACCAGGGGCCATGACTCAGAATAAAAAAATGTACCTTTCAAAAGGAGATGAGAAGGTATTTCTTTAGTCAGAAGGTGGTGAATCTGTGGAATTCTTTGCCACAGACATCTGTGGAGGCAAAGTCAATGGATATTTTTAAGGCGGAGATTGATAGATTCTTGAGTAGTACGGGTGTCAGGGGTTATGGGGAAAAGGCAGGAGAATGGGGTTGAGGGGGAAATATAGATTAGCCATGATTGAATGGTGGAGTATGGGCCGAATGGCCAAATTATGCTCCTAGAACTTATGAACATGAATAATGCTCCAGTTGAGCTCAAATTAGTAAGGTACTCACAGATGGAAGATTAAGGCGTTAAATGGCCACATTGTGCAGTAATCATGCAATACTGACTGGAAATCCCAGGACCGAGAAACTGTCATACCTGAGTGTTTTATAAAGCATTTTACGAACCTTGGAGAAGATTCAAACTGCAGAGGCAAATAGCGTATTTTCCTTTGCTATTTTCATTGTTTTCAATGAAAAGGTTGATGAGGCGATCTGTAGAGTAAAGGATCAAAGCTTGGAATGTGGGAACTTATGCATGAAAGAACCACTTGATGCACAGGGGTCCACACAGTACAGCATCTCATGATCACAGAGGTCCCCGTTAGATTTTCTTTACGGGCAATATCTGAGAAGACTTTATACTTTTCCCATATGAAATGATTATTTCTCCTTGTCAGTCTCCTTGTCAGTCAGTCAGTCAGTCAGTCAGTCAGTCAGTCAGTCAGTCAGTCAGTCAGTCAGTCAGTCAGTCAGTCAGTCAGTCAGTCAGTCAGTCAGTCAGTCAGTCAGTCAGTCAGTCAGTCAGTCAGTCAGTCAGTCAGTCAGTCAGTCAGTCAGTCAGTCAGTCAGTCAGTCAGTCAGTCAGTCAGTCAGTCAGTCAGTCAGTCAGTCAGTCAGTCAGTCAGTCAGTCAGTCAGTCAGTCAGTCAGTCAGTCAGTCAGTCAGTCAGTCAGTCAGTCAGTCAGTCAGTCAGTCAGTCAGTCAGTCAGTCAGTCAGTCAGTCAGTCAGTCAGTCAGTCAGTCAGTCAGTCAGTCAGTCAGTCAGTCAGTCAGTCAGTCAGTCAGTCAGTCAGTCAGTCAGTCAGTCAGTCAGTCAGTCAGTCAGTCAGTCAGTCAGTCAGTCAGTCAGTCAGTCAGTCAGTCAGTCAGTCAGTCAGTCAGTCAGTCAGTCAGTCAGTCAGTCAGTCAGTCAGTCAGTCAGTCAGTCAGTCAGTCAGTCAGTCAGTCAGTCAGTCAGTCAGTCAGTCAGTCAGTCAGTCAGTCAGTCAGTCAGTCAGTCAGTCAGTCAGTCAGTCAGTCAGTCAGTCAGTCAGTCAGTCAGTCAGTCAGTCAGTCAGTCAGTCAGTCAGTCAGTCAGTCAGTCAGTCAGTCAGTCAGTCAGTCAGTCAGTCAGTCAGTCAGTCAGTCAGTCAGTCAGTCAGTCAGTCAGTCAGTCAGTCAGTCAGTCAGTCAGTCAGTCAGTCAGTCAGTCAGTCAGTCAGTCAGTCAGTCAGTCAGTCAGTCAGTCAGTCAGTCAGTCAGTCAGTCAGTCAGTCAGTCAGTCAGTCAGTCAGTCAGTCAGTCAGTCAGTCAGTCAGTCAGTCAGTCAGTCAGTCAGTCAGTCAGTCAGTCAGTCAGTCAGTCAGTCAGTCAGTCAGTCAGTCAGTCAGTCAGTCAGTCAGTCAGTCAGTCAGTCAGTCAGTCAGTCAGTCAGTCAGTCAGTCAGTCAGTCAGTCAGTCAGTCAGTCAGTCAGTCAGTCAGTCAGTCAGTCAGTCAGTCAGTCAGTCAGTCAGTCAGTCAGTCAGTCAGTCAGTCAGTCAGTCAGTCAGTCAGTCAGTCAGTCAGTCAGTCAGTCAGTCAGTCAGTCAGTCAGTCAGTCAGTCAGTCAGTCAGTCAGTCAGTCAGTCAGTCAGTCAGTCAGTCAGTCAGTCAGTCAGTCAGTCAGTCAGTCAGTCAGTCAGTCAGTCAGTCAGTCAGTCAGTCAGTCAGTCAGTCAGTCAGTCAGTCAGTCAGTCAGTCAGTCAGTCAGTCAGTCAGTCAGTCAGTCAGTCAGTCAGTCAGTCAGTCAGTCAGTCAGTCAGTCAGTCAGTCAGTCAGTCAGTCAGTCAGTCAGTCAGTCAGTCAGTCAGTCAGTCAGTCAGTCAGTCAGTCAGTCAGTCAGTCAGTCAGTCAGTCAGTCAGTCAGTCAGTCAGTCAGTCAGTCAGTCAGTCAGTCAGTCAGTCAGTCAGTCAGTCAGTCAGTCAGTCAGTCAGTCAGTCAGTCAGTCAGTCAGTCAGTCAGTCAGTCAGTCAGTCAGTCAGTCAGTCAGTCAGTCAGTCAGTCAGTCAGTCAGTCAGTCAGTCAGTCAGTCAGTCAGTCAGTCAGTCAGTCAGTCAGTCAGTCAGTCAGTCAGTCAGTCAGTCAGTCAGTCAGTCAGTCAGTCAGTCAGTCAGTCAGTCAGTCAGTCAGTCAGTCAGTCAGTCAGTCAGTCAGTCAGTCAGTCAGTCAGTCAGTCAGTCAGTCAGTCAGTCAGTCAGTCAGTCAGTCAGTCAGTCAGTCAGTCAGTCAGTCAGTCAGTCAGTCAGTCAGTCAGTCAGTCAGTCAGTCAGTCAGTCAGTCAGTCAGTCAGTCAGTCAGTCAGTCAGTCAGTCAGTCAGTCAGTCAGTCAGTCAGTCAGTCAGTCAGTCAGTCAGTCAGTCAGTCAGTCAGTCAGTCAGTCAGTCAGTCAGTCAGTCAGTCAGTCAGTCAGTCAGTCAGTCAGTCAGTCAGTCAGTCAGTCAGTCAGTCAGTCAGTCAGTCAGTCAGTCAGTCAGTCAGTCAGTCAGTCAGTCAGTCAGTCAGTCAGTCAGTCAGTCAGTCAGTCAGTCAGTCAGTCAGTCAGTCAGTCAGTCAGTCAGTCAGTCAGTCAGTCAGTCAGTCAGTCAGTCAGTCCATCACTCCATTAGAGAATTCACAGAAGCTCTGTGGGGGTTGATTTCTAATATTTCCCATGGGCAAATATAACAAAGGTGGAGAGACCACAATAGCTTTGAGCTTCGTCACAACGTCTGATCTTCCAAAGCACAGGGTAAAGTTGGCAACACCCTATGCAAAGGATTCTTAACATAATCAATTGTGAAGGATTTCATTTACAGTGATCCATCTCAACCTTGACTGATGACTCCTTTTCTGACCAATATAATGTGACCCTGGGCATCACCAAAATCATAGTTAAACAAACCACACAGATCCCCAAATCTGATTTACCGTTCCTGAATTATAATGTCTTTCTGCAATCTTTCGCATTTAGCCATATTAAGCAGACTGGATCTTCCAAGCAGTGGACCTGAAGAGGACGATTAGACCAATAATTACTTTGTTGTAAGTATATTTCTGATAATTAATTCAATAGCCACAGGCTGTGTGCTGTCAGCTGGGAGATTCAAGCACAAATGGTGGTTGTGAATGATAACTGCAATTAGTTATCTCCATAGGGATTTGGTTACAATGGCACAGTGGGAAAACTCTCTGGGATGCAGTCTTTTCCCACCTTGTTTAATTGCAGTACTCATTCAGGTGAGGAACAGAATGAACAACAGCCTTGGGAATAGACATAGATATAAAGTTAGATTTAGCTCTTAGGGCAAACGGAAGCAAGGGATATGGGAAGAAAGCAGGAACGGGGTACTAACAATGGATGATCAGCCATGATCATATTGATTGGCGGTGCTGGCTCAAAGGGCCGAAAGGCCTACTTCTGCACCTATTTTCTACGTCTCTATGAATGATTGCATCTTAGACTTCACATTGTGTTTTTGATTTTTTTGTCTTTGGATCGAATTTTATCTTTAATTTGTGTACTGGTGATGTCTTTATTATTTATTTTACTCCGATTATATGTTTTTTTACTCTTGTTAAATTCTGTAAGGTGTCCTTGAGACTTTTGAAAGACGCCCACAAATAAAATTTATTATTATTATTATTATTATTGTGGATTTCCGAGTTGAATTTCAGAATCGGTAAGGGGTTAAAGAATGAATCTGCACCACTGTGGGTATTTGCAATGTAAAACGGTGCAACCCTTTGCTGTGGAACAAATGATTCCCTACAATGAATGCCATAGACTGAGATGGTAAATGTAGCTACGTGATTTATTGTCCCATTCATAGTGTACCTCATCATAAGTGCTCTGCCAATAAAGTAACGGCTGATAGAGAGCATCACAGTAACTGCTGACAAAGTAGGATAATGCATGACCAACAAACCAATTTAAGCCACGTAAAGATCAGCAAAAACCACAAAAAGTTGTAAATTTGTTATTTTTTAATACTGTACTGTGCAAGATTAAAACATTTGCTGAGATTAGGAACACCATGAAAACGTCTGTCCATTGTGGCATTTAACTCTAACTGTCCTGAAGTGTGGTGTTGAAGCATATTGTATCATAAAGCATATTGAAGATAGTATTCACGTGACACAGATTCTTAAGGTAGAAACAATCTCAACAACTTTAACATTTGTACTTTCTTGCTTATGAACATGAAGCATAAACTAATGAACATATATTTCACATATTTTCTTCCCACATTGCCACGTATAAAGTCACACAGCCTACTTTGCTTCAAGTTATATAAACAGTGCATCAGTACAAAAGATTATTTCTGCTCACTGACTGAATAGTCCATAATAGCAGGCTTAGTGTATGACAACTTGTGAAATTTTGTTTTTGACATAGTGTCTTTAAACATAGAACATAGCACAGAAACAGGTCCTTTGGCCCTCAATGTCCGTGTTGAACTTGATGCCAAGTTAAACTAATCTCCTCTGCCTGCACGTGATTCATACCTCTCCATTCCTAGCATATCCATGTGCCTATTTAAAGTCTCTCGCATGGCATATCCTATCTGCTTCCCCCACCATTGCTAGCAGTGCGTTCAAGGACCCCAACGCTCTTTATGTAAAACAACCTGCTCCGCATGTTTCCTTTAAACTTTGCTTCTCTCACCTTAAAGCTGTGCCCTCTAGTCCTTGACATTTTCTCCCTGGAAAAGAGTTCTGGCTGTTTCTCACATGTATGCTTCTCATAATCTTATATACATCTATAAAATATCTAAAGTTATGGAAAATACATTGTGTGAAACCAAAACTCAAATTCAATGCCCCTATTTTTCATAAGTTTTTGCATTTAAAGCATCACCTGAGCTTTCAGTTGAGGTGTGACTTGATCATCTGTTGAACAATGTGGTGCACTGGTTTCTACAGAAAGCATATTTCTACATTTCCTGCACTCTTTAACTTCATAACTTATATTTCAGTTATGCAGGATGACCAAGGATGTTCAGATATCAACCAATAAATACATTATTGCTGCCCCTGGGACAGCTGGGTTAAAAAATGCTATCTTTTTCAAGGAGGGTTGAGGCAGTTGGCACAGTGCAGAGCGATTGGGGAACAGAAGTCGAGAAGATGATCGAGAAGTCTTCTCTCTGTGTGCAATGATGTAACTGAGACGTGGCAATTGCAACAAATGAACACATGTGTCCAAAACTTGGGTAATACTGAGCAGTTTACATTTCCTTTCTTCTGGTGAAAAGTCAAACCATTCCCCACACTTGATGACAAACATAAGGTAGTTATAAGTTCAAAAAGTCCAATTGCCTTCTGCCTGCATCTCAGCCGAACCTTGCAACCAAAGCCAGAAGAAAAACAAATTGCTTTCAGTGTTCCCACAAACATGTCAGCTACTCCAATGTTACCTTTGGAAACAAATATTTAAAATTATTATTCATCTTTCCTTGGCATTTGCTAATTTGTGGAGAACAACAGTCATTCACAAAAAAAATGACAAACTTAACAGCAAAAAAGGTGGTTTTCAAAAAAGGTAGAATGTACATTGCTGAGATTTGCAACACTGATGGAGTCCATCTGGGCCATCACATCCATGCCAGTGTGTTTGTGCCACATGAACCTCCTCCAATATTCTACATTTAACCCCGTCAATCTATACACCTAGTCCTTTCCTCTTTAGCTCATTCAGCCACCTCTTACACATGTCTATGCTATTAATTTATGATAATAAGTTCCACTTGCTGAATATAAAAGTTTCCCTTGAGTTGCCTGTTATGACTTGTGCCACAAACTGTGTTTCTTAATTATGCTTCAAGACTGAAGTCTATGGCTTCATGGTGTTCACTTTCAAATTGCAGGCCATATATTTCCAAGAGATGTAATCTCGGTTTTCTACACAGTATGCAGTGTACAGGTGAGTTATAAAGCACAATAAGCACAAAGAATATTATTGACTCTATAACAATAACATCTCCTGTTCCTGCTTGCAATGATATAACATTACCTTTATATTAAAGACTGCTTTATGTTTGTGGGTACTAGTTTTGTGCTCACCCACATTTGGGAAACATCTTTGTTAAATCTATGCTATGAAACCCATTCATAAGGTAAAGATAATCAAGTCACGCAGCATTTTTTCTGGAGAACACAGCCTCGCCTAATGAATAACATTTCAATTGAAAAACTATAGAATGAGCAAGGAAAATATTGTCAGGTTAGTTTCTGTCCTTTACTTAAACAAAGTGCTCTTTTGTTTTTATCACTTTTGAAAACTTGTGAGTCGATTGGGCATGATCATTTTGCAATAAGAAAATTATGGTTAAAGTGAAGAAATTGTCACTGATGATTTAATGTAGGAACTGTATCTTCTAAGTTTTTAAGTCCAATTATAGAATGAACACTGTCTTAGCTGTTTTGTTTTACATTGTTTTTAGCTCAGCTCTTAATTTTTATTTTTTTTTGCTTGGCTCCAAATCATCAGTTTCTGCTGCCTGGAAATAAACATTGATCTAGATATAAACCCTAACTAAGATATCAATCAATCAATACCGTTTATTGTCATTTGAACCTCAAATGAAGTTCAAACTAAATTTGGTTTCCAGTACATAGCAGTAAGAGATCTTTCAAATACTATAGTAGGATCTAAATTAATATATCAATATAAAGCTTAACATGAACTATTAATTGCTAATTAGTTTACAGTTCTATCTCTTTCCAGAAATTGTTTCTTTCTCAGAGTTTCACTCAGCAGACTATGTCTTGTGAAGTAAAATTGGTCTCTTCTCTTGATCTCCCTCATTTACAGTGAATGGGCCAATTGGAGCAAATTAGTTACTGGTGATCTGAACCACTTGAGATCTCCGCAGTGGAAAATATCAAATGAGCAGATCATTATCTTCAGGTTAAAATTGCCAAGCTTAAAACAAAGCAGGCGTGAAGCAGTATTAAATAAGCAATGGCTTGTACACCTGAATTGGGATTTGTCTTAAAGTATTTCATGCACCCCTGAATGATGTTTTCACCCTTATTTTAAGCTTCCTGCATCAGAAAAATGTCTTTGTCTGAGCCACCAATCAAAGAAACAAAATACTAAATTGTCTTACTTGAATAATGCAACAATATCCTGTTACAATTCTGTTTTCCTTTCTGTATTTGAAACAATTTATTTTATTGGTATATGACAGCACTTGAAAATTATACATAAGTCTGAAGCGCCATATATTAACATTTTAAACATGTTGTGCTTTCATCAAAGGAACTCTTTATTTGCTGATTTTACAATCAATAAACCAATCTGGTTCTATGTGGTGAAGTGTAGTTGGCCCATTATTTTGTACCTTGTGAAGGAAATAGCCTCCATTTACACACTAGGTATTTGAACTAATGACAGAAATTAATGTCTTTGTCTGGAAGGGAGATGATGAGAAACATTCCTTCTATAATAACTGCGGTGGAATTAACAACTCTGACATAAATGAAAGCTGCAAACAAAAAATCTGCAGGGTATTTTTCCTGGAGTCTCCAGGGAATGAGCTTTGTGAGTGTTGATAGTTTAATGAGCAAACAGATCAATGCAGGGCCAATGGACTGGAAGCCAGCTATATGGGGGTACATTTTTAAAAGAACTGTTGAAAAAGGGTGATAGCCTTATCAATTCCAAGAAAAATAAGAGAATTTATCAGTCATACTCTTTGGAGATACCTGTATACTTTCAACATTGCCAGTAGTTAATAATCTGGATTTGCAGCTTTGGTCATTATCTATACCAATGGTTCAATGGTGTAGGAAGGAACTGCAGATGCTGGTTTAAACCGAAGATAGACACAAATTGCTGGAGTAATTCAGCAGGACAGGAGAGAGGAATGGGTGACATTGCGGGTCAAAAACCTTCTTCAGACTGAAAGTCACAGGAAAGGGAAAAGAGAGATATAAATGATGATGTAGGGAGATATAGAACAATGAATGAAAGATATGCAAAAACGTAACTATGATAATGGTACTTTATTGTCACGTGTACTTAGGTACAGTGACTTTCCATTTTTCATACAGTTCAGTAAATATATTATGATACATAAGCACAATCATAGTAAAGTACAAGTCTATAGGTATAGTAAAGGAAGACAATATACAATAGTCGCCTTTTTTTGTGCCATTTTTCTTATTCAAGTCCAAGGTTGTTATGAATGCGGAGTTTTTCACTTGGCCATAAAGGCCTGTTGTCCTGGCTGCTTTGCAGTGTCAGCTTGGCCAAGCGAATATTGTGTTTACAGGCCTATAATGTTGCTGCAAGTGAGAAATGTCCATTGTCGGTACTCATAACAACAAAAGACTCTTGACTTCCTTGAATAAAAAAAATGATGGACTAGAAAAGTAGATAGATGATCTTGTTTTACAAATCAGGAATGGAATGTCATCGATTTGAGTAAGTTGAGTCAATCTCCACAGATATTTCTGGATCAGCTTGGCATGTGTAATTTAAAAAAACTTTATTTCTATTGTGTATCATCTGCAACCTCTTGATTTTATGTACAGAATATGTCTGACCAGCCTTGAGGATTGGCATGACAAAGTAATATCAAAAATCTATCCTATATTTTGCAGTGTTTTGATACTTCCACAAACTCTTTGTCAAAGATCTACATAGCTGACTAATTAATATTCAATAATTGGGTATTCAAAGAAATAGCAAGTGGGGAAAAAAAACTGTGGTCGTCTGTTATGGGAAGAATAATGCTGGCATTGTGTTAATGGCTTACAGATGAGTGTTCGGAAACTCATCATTAACTTGCACTCATGACCTGGTTTGATTAAATGGAAAACTTGTTGGTTCAATATTTCAATATTTCGAAGTGATGTTGGTCTTTTTAGTTCATTTTGTTTTCTTACTGCCTCCTTCAATTGAAACAGACAGCAACTTCTGAAATGTACATGGTTAAATCTGGAATCTGCTTTGAGTAATTCCTTGTTTGATTACATTTAGTGATCTTTTACAACCTTCTCCAGCATAATCTTCAGAAACCAGTCATATTTTGAGTCATTAAGATATTTCCACTGTTCTTGCTCCTCAGTACACAGAAGGCACTTTGTTGAATGAGGTTTAAGTTATTCTAACCCGTAATTACTGTTTAACATCCTGTCTGGCCCAAAAAGGAAAGTTTATTTTTGACTGTATTGCAATTTCCTTGGGTAAATATTATAGGATATGGTTTTTAGAAGTTAATTCATGCCATTTCAACTCTTAAATTGTTATGTATGCATGATCCAATCTCATTTACATGTTTCCAGAGAGGTACAGTTTGCAGTAAAATGTTCACATTTTTCATAAAATACATTTTTTTTTGTATAGGATGGAACATTTTCCAATGTTTTATAGATTCAGGATCAGTTCCTGTGGATTGGAGGGTAGCTAATGTTATCCCACTTTTCAAGAAAGGAGCGAGAGAGAGAAAACAAGGAATAGTAGATCAGTTAGCCTGACATTGGTGGTGGGGAAAATGCTGGAGTCAATTGTTAAAGAAGTAACAACAGCGCATTTGGATAGCAGTAAAAGGATTAGTCCAAGTCAGCATGGATTTATGAAGGTGAAATCCTGCTTGACTAAACCTCTGGAGTTTTTGAGGATGTGACAAGTAGAATGGATGAAAGAGAGCCAGTGGATGTAGTGTATCTGGACTTTCAGAAAGCCTTTGATAAGGTCCCACACAGGAGATTAGTGGGCAAAATTAGAACACATGGTATTGAGGGTAGGGTATTGACATGGATAGAGTATTGGTTGGCAGACAGGAAACAAAGAGTAGGAATAAACGGGTCCCTGTAAGAATGGTAGGCAGTGGCAAGTGGAGTGCCGCAAGGCTCAGTGCTGGGGCCGCAAGTATTTACAATATATATTAATGATTTAGATGATGGGAATAAAAGTAACATTAGCAAATTTGCAGATGACACAAAGCTGGGTGGCAGTGTGAACTGCGAAGAGGATGCTAGGTGGTTGCAGGGTGACTTCACTAAGGAAGACATAAATAATCTGCCGGAAATAGCAGGGGACCGCGGGTCAAAGGAGTTGGAGGAATTGAGTGAAATCCAGGTTAGTCGGGAAGTGGTGTTGGGTAAATTGAATGGATTAAAGGCCGATAAATCCCCAGGGCCAGATAGGCTGCATCCCAGAGTACTTAAGGAAGTAGCTCCAGAAATAGTGGATGCATTAGTAATAATCTTTCAAAACTCTTTAGATTCTGGAGTAGTTCCTGAGGATTGGCGGGTAGCAAACGTAACCCCACATTTTAAGAAGGGAGGGAGAGAGAAAAGGGAGAATTACAGACCAGTTAGTCTAACATCGGTAGTGGGGAAACTGCTAGAGTCAGTTATTAAAGATGGGAAAGCAGCACATTTGGAAAGTGGTGAAATCATTGGACAAAGTCAGCATGGATTTACGAAAGGTAAATCATGTCTGACGAATCTTATAGAATTTTTCGAGGATGTAACTAGTAGCGTGGATAGGGGAGAACCAGTGGATGTGGTGTATCTTGACTTTCAGAAGGCTTTCGACAAGGTCCCACATAAGAGATTAGTATACAAACTTAAAGCACATGCATTGGGGGTTCAGTATTGATGTGGATAGAGAACTGGCTGGCAAACAGGAAGCAAAGAGTAGGAGTAAACGGGTCCTTTTCACAATGGCGGGCAGTGACTAGTGGGGTACCGCAAGGCTCAGTGCTGGGACCCCAGCTATTTACAATATATATTAATGATTTGGACGAGGGAATTGAATGCAACATCTCCAAGTTTGCGGATGACACGAAGCTGGGGGGCAGTGTTAGCTGTGAGGAGGATGCTAGGAGGCTGCAAGGTGACTTGGATAGGCTGGGTGAGTGGGCAAATGCATGGCAGATGCAGTATAATGTGGATAAATGTGAGGTTATCCACTTTGGTGGCAAAAACAGGAAAGTAGATTATTATCTGAATGGTGGCCGATTAGGAAAGGGGGAGATGCAACGAGACCTGGGTGTCATGGTACACCAGTCATTAAAAGTAGGCATGCAGGTGCAGCAGGCAGTGAAGAAGGCGAATGGTATGTTAGCATTCATAGCAAAAGATTTGAGTATAGGAGCAGGGAGGTTCTACTGCAGTTGTACAGGGTCTTGGTGAGACCACACCTGGAGTATTGCGTACAGTTTTGGTCTCCTAATCTGAGGAAAGACATTCTTGCCATAGAGGGAGTACAGAGAAGGTTCACCAGACTGATTCCTGGGATGTCAGGACTTTCATATGAAGAAAGACTGGATAGACTCGGTTTGTACTCGCTAGAATTTAGAAGATTGAGGGGGGATCTTATAGAAACTTACAAAATTCATAAGGGATTGGACAGGCTAGATGCAGGAAGATTGTTCCTGATGTTGGGGAAGTCCAGAACAAGGGGTCACAGTTTAAGGATAAGGGGGAAATCTTTTAGGACCGAGATGAGGAAAGCTTTTTTCACACAGAGAGTGGTGAATCTCTGGAATTCTCTGCCACAGAAGGTAGTTGAGGCCAGTTCATTGGCTATATTTAAGAGGGAGTTAGATGTGGCCCTTGTGGCTAAAGGGATCAGGGGGTATGGAGAGAAGGCAGGTACAGGATACTGAGTTGGATGATCAGCCATGATCATATTGAATGGCGGTGCAGGCTCGAAGGGCCGAATGGCCTACTCCTGCACCTATTTTCTATGTTTCTATGTTTCTATCTCAATGGTGTCAGATTAGGAAAAAGGGAAATGCAACGAGACCTGGATGTCCTTGTTCATCATTCACTGAAAGAAAACATGCAGGTACAGCAGGCAGTGAAGGAACTAATGGCATGTTGGCCTTCATAACGAGAGGATTTGAGTATAGAAGTAAAGAGGTCCTTCTGCAGTTGTACAGGGCCCTGGTGAGACCATATATGGAGTATTGTGTGCAGTTTTGGTCTCCTAATTTGAAGAAGGACATCCTTGCTATTGAGGCAGTATAGCGTAGGTTCACGAGGTTAATCCCCAGGATGGCGGGAATGTCATATGAGGAAAGATTGGAAAGACTGGGCTTGTATACTCTGGAATTTAGAAGGATGAGAGGGTGACTTATAAAACAAATAAAATTATAAAAGGACTGGCCAAGCTAGATGCAGGAAAAATGTTCCCAAAGTTGGGGGAGTCCAGAACCAGGGGCCAAAGGCTAAGAATAAAGGGGAGGCCATTTAAAACTGAGATGAGAAAAAACATTTTCACCCAGAGAGTTGTGAATTTGTGGAATTCTCTGCCACAGAAGGCAGCAGAGGCCAATTCACTAGATGTATTTAAATGAGAGATAGATAGAGCTCTGGGGGCTAGCGGAATCAAGGGATATGAGGAGAAGGCAGGCACGGGTTACTGATTGTGGATGATCAGCCATGATCACAATGAATGGCGGTGCTGGCTCGAAGGACCAAATGGCCTCCTCCTGCACCTATTTTCTATGTTTCTATGTTTCACCGAAGATAGACACAAAATGCTGGAGTAACTCAGCGGGCCAGCCTGTCCCGCTGACTTACTCCAGCATTTTGTGTCTATGCTTTTTATTAATTTGGCGTGTATGAGAATCATTTAGTATAAAATGCTTCCCAGCTGACTTGAAAACATTATTGTAACTCCCACTCCCATCCTGTTACCAATAAACTTCCCCACCATTTGTTTCTGATTCATTTCTCATGTCAGAACTATATCCGTTGAATTCACATCATTATTCCACATTTATGCTGAAGATTGTCAGGCTCTCTGTTGCTTTAGATTTATCACAATATCTGTCCGTTATCCAATAAAGAATGATCGGAAATGTCCTACAATGAAATGTGGGAAGGATTGATATAAATCAATGCCTTTGTTCCTGACTTAGACTCAGTTCTCCATTCTTCATTTCCATTCCAGGAAATAATCTAAAACTGAACCAGATGTTGAATCTAAGGTGGAGTTGAGTTTTCATCTGCACACTGCTCCATCATTAAAGATGTCATCATGGACCTCAGAACATCTGCTGAAATCTTAATCTGGACTTTTGATATCTCTATATTTAATGAATGCAATGCTATCTTGGATGGTCTGTCTGCTAATCTGCTGTAAAATGTGATCATATAAAACTTTTGTTCCACTCCAAATCATGAAATTTGGGCGGCGCAGTGGGGCAGCGGTAGAGTTGCTGCCTTATAGCGCCAGAGACCTGGGTTTTATCCTGATGTGTATGGAGTTTGTACGTTCTTCCCATGAACTGCGTGGGGATCCTCCGGGACCTCCGGTTTCCTCCCACACTCCAAAGATGTACAGGTTTGTAGGATAATTGGCTTGGTATAATTGTAAAAATTGCCTCTAGTGTGTGTAGGATAGTGTTAGTGTGCGGGGTTCTCTGGTCGTCATGGACTCGGTGGGCCGAAGGGCCTGTTCCCACGCTGTATCTCGAAAACTAAAACTAAAAATTAAAATCTAAGTCACCAATAAAGCATGTGCGTGTAGACCTACACAGGCTCCCACTATGACTGTGCCTTGATTGCAAAGTCCATGTCATTGTTTTAGGCTTTGTTTGTGGACATTGCCCCCCTTTTCCCCACCACCATCCTGACACTAAACCATTTCCAGCCTTTCAAGACTTCAAGATCTTGAGAGTTCAAGATGTGCATGTTCCTGTCAGAGTGAAGAGCAAGGTAGGCAGCAGTAAGCTACCCTGATGAGGAGAGAAATTGAGATTCTGGTCAGGAAAAGTTGACGGCATGTGTCAGGTAGATGCAGCTGGGATCACGCATGCCCCTGGAGGAGTACAGGGGCTGAGGTCCATACCAAGGAAGGAGTGCAGAAGGGCAAAAAGTGGCATGAGATAGCACTGGCAAATAAGTTTTAAGGAATTCTATAAGTATATCATGGGGAAAAAGGTGATTAGAGAGAGAAACCATGTGTGGAGCCACAGGCAGAGGCAAGAATGAATCTTTCTCCTCTGTTTTTACTGCAAAGAATGATTTGAAGACAAGGGAACTTTGGAAGTTTATGGTGATGTTTTGAAGACAGTTCCTATTACAATCGAGGAGGTGCTAAACTACCTCAGACAGGTTTGTAGGTTAATTGGGTTCGATAAGAATTGTAAAGTATCCCCAGTGTGTAGGATAGTGTTAGTGTACGGGGATTGCTGTTCAGCATGGACTCGGTGGGCTGGAGGGCCAGGTTACCTGCTCAACTAAACAAAATATGAAGGTAGATAAATCTCCCGGGTGTGATCAGATACTGTGGGAAGCTGGAGAAGAAATTACAGCAGTGCTGAGAAATATGAATGATCGTTACATATGGGCGAGGTGCCGAAAGACGGGAGGGCTGTTGTGTCTCTATTTGAGAATGGCAGCAAAGAAAATACTGGGAACTATAGAACCGTATGGCTAACATCTGTGGGAGGAAACTTACTGGAGAGGATGCTGAGGGATAAGATGCACATGCATTCAGCGGTTGTTTAGGGACAACCAGTCCATTTTGTGCATGGCAGATTGTGTCTTACTGCTTTGATTCCGTTTTTGAACATGTAACCAAGAAAGTTGATGAAGAAAGGGCTGTAGACATAGCCGATATGGACTTCAGCAAGGCCTTTGATAAGGTTCTGCATGCGAGGCTACACTGGAAAGTTAGATCACAAGGGATCCAGGGAGAGGAATACAGAATTAGCTTCATGGTAGGAGGTAGAGAATGGTGGTGGAAGGTTATTCTCTGGGCTTAACGCCGATTAATAGTGTACCTTGGGAATCGGATTTGGGCCCATCACTGTCATCTATATTAACAATTTGGATAAGAAAGTACAAAACATAATTAGTCAGTTAAAAGATGACCCTGAAATAAATGGTATCATATTCAGTGAGGATGGTTAACAAAAATTACAGTGGGAATTTGATCAGCTGGGCTCGTGAACCGAGGAATGGCGAATTTGGTTAAGTGTGGGTATTGTATTTTGGGAAGTCAAACCAAGGCAGGAACTTCTCAGTGAATGATACAGTCCAGGGAAATGTTATATAGGGCTGAGGGATCAAAGAGTTACAAGTACATTGGTCTTGAAACTGGTGTCGCAGGTAGATAGGGTGGTGAAGAAGGCTTTTGGCATCCTGGTCTTCAGTCAGGGTATTGAGAATAGAAGATGCAACGTTATGTTACAATTGTATAAGACATTGGTGAGGCTTCACTTGGAGTATTATGTTCAGTTTTGTCCACACTGCAAGAGGAAAGATGCTATTAAGATAGAAATAATGCAGAATAGATTTACGAGGATGTTACATGGATACATAGACAATAGGTGCAGGAATAGGCCATTTGGCCCTTCGAGCCAGCACCGCCATTCAATGTGATACTGGCTGATCATCCACAACCAGTATCCTGTTCCTGCCTTCTCCCCATACCCCTTGATTCTGCTAGCCCTAAGAGCTCTTTCTAACTCTTGTTTGAGTGCATCCAGTGAATCGGCCTCCACTGCCTTCTGAGGCAGAGAATTCCACAAATTCACAACTCTCTGGGTGAAAAGTTTTTCCTCATCTCAGTTCTAAATGGCCTACCCCTTATTCTTAAATTGTGGCCCCTGGTTCTGGATTCCCCCAACATCGGGAACATGTTTCCTGGCTCTAGCGTGTCCAATCCCTTAATAATTTTATGTTTCTATAAGATCCCCTCTCATCCTAATTCCAGTGAATACAAGCCCAGTAGCTCCATTCTTTCATCATATGACAGTCCCACCATCCCGGGAATCAACCTTGTGAATTTACGCTACACTCCCTCAATAGCAAGAATGTCCTTCCTCAAATTAGGAGACCAAAACTAAAGCCAGAATTGCCTTCTCCCTGGTGGGCTCCAGTACAAGTTGCTCGAGGAATCCATCTCGGAGGCACTGTTCAAACTCCCTTTCTTGGGGTCCAGTACCAATCTGATTTTCCCAGTCTACCTGCATGTTAAAATCTCCAATAACCACCGTAGCATTACCTTTGTTACATGCTAATTTTAACTCCTGATGCAACTTGCACCCTATCTCCAGGCTACTGTTTGGGAACCTGTAGATAACTCCCATTAGGGTCTCTTACCCTTTCAATTTCTCTGTTCTATCAACAATGACTCTACATCTGATTCTATGTCACCCTTCGCAAGGGACTGAATTTCATTCCTTACCATCAGAGCCACCCACTGCCTCTGCCCACCTGTCTGTCTTTTGATAGGGTGTCTACCCCTGAATATTTAGGTCCCAGTTCCGATCCTCTTGCAGCCATGTCTCTGTCATTCCCACAACATCATACTTATCAATTTCAATCTGAGCCTCAAGCTCATCCACTTTATTTCTTATACTTTGCGCATTCATATATAACACTTTTAATTCTGTATTGCCAGTGATCAAGGGCCTGAGCTACATGGGGAGGTTGGTCAGGTTAGGGCTTTATTCCCTGGAATGCAAGAGGCTGAGAGGTGATTTTATAGAGGTGTGTAAAATCATGAGGAGAATAGATAGGCCGAATGCACAGAATCTTTATACCAGGGCAGGGAAATCAAGAACTAGTGAGCATAGATTTAAGGTGAGAGAACAAATATTTATAGAAGCTTGAAGAGCAATACTTTCACACAGAGGGAGGTGGGTACATGTAACAAGCTGCCAGAAAAAGTAGCTGAGACTGGTACTACAAAATGTAAAAGACATTTGGAAAGACATTCGGCACGGACTAGAAGGGTTGAGATGGCCTGTTTCCGTGCTGTAATTGTTATATGGTTATTTGGAAAGGTACATGAATCGGAAGGGTTTAATGAAATATGGGCAAAACATTAGCAAATGATAGACAAAGGGCTTGATTACATTGGTATGATTCTCCCACTCCACTGGTGTTTCTCACTCCCTCGTAGGAGGCGAATAGTGAAAGTGGATGTGGAGAGGATGGTTCCACTAGTAGGAGAGTCTAAGACTAGTGGTCATAGCCTCACAATTAAAGGACGTTCCTTTAGGAAGGAGATCTTCTTTTTATCGTGTCCACACACAAGATTAGAAGTTGTTCAGTCAGAGCTGAACACACTTCTCGGCTAATGCATACAATGGTGTCTGTCTTGTCGCTTCTTGTGCTTCTTGTGAGTGGTGGTGGAAAGATTGATGGAAACAGGGCCGTGACATGAACGCTCTTTCCTTGACCCCAAGAAGGAGATGAGAAGGAATTTATTTAGTCAGAAGGTGGTGAATATGTGGAATTCTTTGCCACAGAAGGCTGTGGAGGCCAAGTCAATGGATATATTTAAAGCAGAGATAACTAGATTCTCGATTAGCATGGGTGTCAGGGGTTATGGGGAGAAGGCAGGCGAATGGGGATAGGAGGGAGAGATAGATCAGCCATGATTGAATGGTGGAGTAGACCTGATGGGCTGAATGGCCTAATTCTGCTCCTATCACTTATGATCTTGTGCTTTCAGCTGTCTTGAACTTATCTTCCTAAAACTTTCCTACTCCTCCTCCGTCAAGATGCTGAAAACCTACACCTTTATCCAAGTCTTCAGTTAAATGTCCTGACATCTCTCTTTACATGCCTTTTTTAAATACATGTTTTAATACGTGTTTTAAGCATTTGAAGTGAGTTTGAAGGGTCCCTCACATATCCATGTTCATGAGAGATGTTCCTGACGTGCTGAGTTACTCCAGCACTTTGTGTCCTTTTCTAAGTGTTTTCAAATGTTTTATTAAAGTAGAGATCCTATATTGCTTGATGGTACTCTTCTGGAACTAATGTTGTAACTAATATTGGAATTTGGAAAACCACACCATGGAGATTGTGAGGTTTTTCTCAACATTCAGCAAGGAGTGCCACCATTTCAGTACTGTGCACAAATTTGACAGTGCATATTTTAATGTATCACTTATTTTTGGCCAAGCATACTGTATTTTGGAGTTAAGCCCATCAGGAAAGAAAATGCAAACTGGAGATTGAATTCCAGACGTTAACAGTTGCCACCTGGAGATCGGTCTCTGATAATGTGTTTTAATTCTTGCTGCATCTGTAATTGGATGAAGCAACATTCCTTGGTGTGGCTAATGGAAATCAGAAATTGTTGTTAATAATGGAATTAAGCCTTGGTGCCATTTAGTGCTCATTAAAATGGCAGGATGCTAACAGGAAATAATTTAACAAATATTAATCATGAACATGTTATTTTTCCATCAGACAGGATATATACTGATGCAGAAAGTATGTGAAACACCATCTATATTTTGGTTTACTGAGTGAAAGCTGTAAAAGCATAACATTTACAAACATTCCAGGACTTCCCTGTGAATTCCTACACTTACTGCACAATGGAATTTGCTATATAGAGTGCGGGATTTTGCAAAATAAAATCCTCAAAGGTGGAAAATCCCACTTCCACTTGAGTGGTTTGCATTATGAAGGAGAGTGTTCCCAGCTGATCCTTGTGCACCAGCTGTCACACTGTTCTGATGTAAGAATGACAGCCACGTGTTGTCAATTGAAGGTCAACATGTCTGAATTTCGTTCTCCTGTGAACAAAGCAGCTTCTAACTCCTTTCAGTGCTCTATTTTCTGCTCCGGCCTTTGTTGCAGGATAACTGCCACTGTTACCGCAGGGATACCAGTCCAAGCTATGGTCCAGGTAACCACTTCACCTTTCTCCACGTTTAGGCTGTGAAGTTCTTGCTTGGCAAACAAGATTACTTACCAGAGAGATGCAGTTGGTTGTCAGGTCTTCTTCTTCTTGTGTATGGCGTGCACTGCATAAAGTTGTAGGTCAACTTGTTCTATTTGATCTTTTGTTTGTGCACGTCGGGTCGATTGCATTAATCAAAACAGGGTGGATCACGTGAAGGTTGCAATCTCCCACCCCAGTTGTCGTTGAACTATCCTCTTGCACCCACTCCGTGGACCAGTCCTGCCATTTATTAATTACCATAAAGAACCCTGGATGCTATGTTTGCACATCACACCCAATGTGCCTCTTTCAATGTTTTACACCCATTTTGCCCAATGTTGTTTCTTGCCTTCCTTTTCAAAAAGCATCAATGTAGATTTGAATTGTTTGACTTGACTTTGATCTTTTGTTTAAAAAAACAAATGAGTGGGAATATAATGGGTAATATTTGTTGTTCATCTGCAGCCTGTGGTGCAGTCAGACAAATTCTGGGTGATCTCATGATTCCAGGCCCAAAGTGAACGTGGAGCTTCCATAAATACTAACTGAGAATCAATGCTGTGACATTTCAGGAAATAAACTGAGTTTCAAATTACCAAGGATTTGTATTTCCACCATGTCTTCCTCTGTCTTTCTACTCCTGAGAAGGCTTCACCCACAGCCAGTTCTAGTTTGTCAGAATAGTCAACGTGCGAAACCAAGAAATGTGGACGCTGGTTTAAGTGTTAATGTGCCTCTACTCAATATTATGCTCACAATATTATGTCTTCACAGCCATTTCAGAATATCAAAGTGAAATTTTCAACTTTTCATATCAGCCCCATTTTGATTACGTCCCAACGTTCTGTGGGTTTTTGAATTACAGACCCAACAGGCTCTTTATGGCATCATTGCAGAGCGCATGCTAACTTTGCTAATGAGAACCAACACTGCTGTGACTCACTGTGTATGTGAACCATCAAACAAGTGCAGCACCTTTCACGGTTATTCAGTGCCATAATAAAGCAATAACAAAATTTAATAGATAAAATTTTATTTTTGTCAGAGCAGTTTCCTGTTAAAGGATTATTTTCCGTTGAGTCAGCGCTATTTATGAAGGAAACATGGCAGCCAGTTTGGTAGCAGCAGATGAGATAAATTAAGTGACAATCCACCAGATAGATACCAGAGAGATTGAAAAGTTAAATCTTTCCCATGTTGCAGTCTTGGCTGGGTTACTTTAAACTTGGAAAATTAGTGTTGCAATGAAACTGATGGATTCATTATTTTGAAAGATGTTTCTGCCGTTTACTCATTGAGTCATACAGGCCTTTTGGCCTAACTTGCCCACGCTGACCAACATGGCCCATCTACACTAGTCCTACCTGCTTGTGTTTGGCCCAGATCCCTCCAAACCTATCTGTTGTATTCCGGATGGCAGAATGAAGAACAAGACAGACACTGGTTGCCTGGATCACGAGAGAGAGATTTATTACCCAGCATTTCCTGCCTATATTGAACACCAACTCATTAACATACACATTAATATGTATGAATACATTACACTATCCTATCCATGTGCTTGCTAAATGTTTCATAGAAACATAGAAAATAGATGCAGGAGTAGGCCTTTCGGCCCTTCGAGCCTGCACCACCATTCAATATGATCATGGCTGATCATCCAACTCAGTATCCCGTACCTGCCTTCTCTCCATACCCCCTGATCCCTTTAGCCTCAAGGGCCACATCTAACTCCCTCTTAAATATAGCCAATGAACTGGCCTCAACTACCTTCTGTGGCAGAGAGTTCCAGAGATTCACCACTCTCTGTGTGAAAAATGTTTTTCTCATCTCGGTCCTAAAGGATTTCCCCTCTATCCTTAAGCTGTGACCCCTTGTCCTGGATTTCCCCAACATCGGGAACAATCTTCCTGCATCTAGCCTGTCCAACCCCTTAAGAATTTTGTAAGTTTCTATAAGATCCCCCCTTAATCTCCTAAATTCTAGCCAGTACAAGTATGTCTATCCAGTCTTTCCTCATATGAAAGTCCTGACATCCCAGGAATCAGTCTGGTGAACCTTCTCTGCACTCCCTCTATGGCAATAATGTCTTTCCTCAGATTTTGAGACCAAAACTGTACGCAATACTCCAGGTGTGGTCTCACCAAGACCCTGTACAACTGCAGTAGAACCTCCCTGCTCCTATACTCAAATCCTTTTGCTATGAATGCTAACATACCATTCGCTTTCTTCACTGCCTGCTGCACCTGCATGCCTACTTTCAATGACTAGTGTACCATGACACCCAGGTCTCGTTGCATCTCCCCTTTTCCTAATCGGCCACCATTTAGATAATAGTCTACTATCCTTTTTTTGCCACCAAAGTTGATAACCTCACATTTATCCACATTATACTGCATCTGCCATGCATTAGCCCACTCACCCAGCCTATCCAAGTCACCTTGCAGCCTCCTAGCATCCTCCTCACAGCTAACACTGCCCCCCAGCTTAGTGTCATCCGCAAACTTGGAGATGTTGCATTCAATTCCCTCGTCCAAATCATTAATATATATTGTAAATAGCTGGGGTCCCAGCACTGAGCCTTGCGGTACCCTACTAGTCACTGCCTGCCATTCTGAAAAGGACCCGTTTACTCCTACTCTTTGCTTCCTGTTTGCTAGCCAGTTCTCTATCCACATCAATACTGAACCCCCAATACCGTGTGCTTTAAGTTTGTATACTAATCTCTTATGTGGGACCTTGTCGAAAGCCTTCTGAGTCCAGATATAACACATCCACTGGTTCTCCCTTATCCACTCTACGTTACATCCTCGAAAAGTTCTATAAGATTCGTCAGACATGATTTACCTTTCGTAAATCCATGCTGACTTTGTCCAATGATTTTACCACTTTCCAAATAACTGACTCTAGCAGTTTCCCCACTACCGATGTTAGACTAACTGGTCTGTAATTCCCCGTTTTCTCTCTCCCTCCCTTTTTAAAAAGTGGGGTTACATTAGCTACCGTCCAATCCTCAGGAACTACTCCAGAATCTAAAGAGTTTTGAAAAATTATCACTAATGCATCCACTATTTCTGGGGCTACTTCCTTAAGAACTCTGGGATGCAGCCTATCCGGCCCTGGAGATTTATCGGCCTTTAATCCATTCAATTTACCTAACACCACTTCCCGGCTAACCAGGATTTCACTCAGTTTCTCCATCCCATTAGACCCGCGGTCCCCTGCTATTTCCGGCAGATTATTTCCTTAGTGAAGACGGAACCAAAGTAGTTATTCAATTGGTCTGCCATGTCCTTGTTCCCCATGATCAATTCACCTGTTTCTGACTGCAAGGGACCTACATTTTTTTAAAACTAATCTCCTTATCTTCACATATCTATAAACACTTTTGCAGTCAGTTTTTATGTTCCCTGCCAGTTTTCTTTCATAATCTATTTTCCCTTTCCTAATTAAGCCCTTTGTCCTCCTCTGCTGGACTCTGAATTTCTCCCAGTCCTCTGGTAGGCTGCTTTTTCTGGCAAATTTGTACGCTTCATCTTTTGTTTTGATACTATCCCTGATTTCCCTTGTTATCCACGGGTGCACTACCTTCCCTGATTTATTCTTTTGCCAAACTGGGATGAACAATTGTTGTAGTTCATCCATGCAGTCTTTAAATGCCTTCCATTGCATATCCACCGTCAACCCTTTAAGAATCAATTGCCAATTCACGTCTCATACCCTCAAAGTTACCTTTCTTTAAGTTCAGAACCCTTGTTTCTGAATTAACAATGTCACTCTCCATCCTAATGAAGAACTCAACCATATTATGGTCACTCTTGCCCAAGGGGCCACGCACAACAAAACTGCTAACTAACCCTTCCTCATTACTCAATGCCCAGTCTAGAATAGCCTGCTCTCTCGTTGGTTCCTCTACATGTTGGTTTAGAAAACTATCCCGCATACATTCCAAGAAATCCTCTTCCTCAGCACCTCTGCCAATTTGATTCACCCAATCTATATGTAGATTGAAGTCACCCATTATAACTGTTTTACCTTTGTTGCACGCATTTCTAATTTCCTGTTTGATGCCATCCCCAACTCCACTACTAATGTTAGGTGGCCTGTACACAACATCCACTAGTGTTTTCTGATCCTTAGTGTTTCGCAGCTCTACCCATATCGATTCCACATCCTCCAAGCTAATGTCCTTCCTTTCCATTGCGTTAATCTCCTCTCTAACCAGCAACGCTACCCCACCTCCTTTTCCTTTCTGTCTATCCCTCCTGAATATTGAATATCCCTGGATGTTGAGCTCCCAGCCTTGGACACCCTGGAGCCATGTCTCCATGATCCCAACTATATCATAATCATTAATAGCTATCTGCACATTCAACTCATCCACCTTATTACGAATGCTCCTTGCATTGAGACACAAAGCCTTCAGGCTTGTTTTTACAATGCTCTTACCCCTTATACAATTATGTTGAAAAGTTGCCCTTTTTGATTTTTGCCCTGGATTTGTGTACCTGCCACTTTTACTTTTCACCTTGCTACCTATTGCTTCTACCCTCATTTTACACCCCTCTGTCTCTCTGCTCACACATTTAACAACCCCACCACCTCTTATTCTCTGTTTATTATTTTTTTCTTCTTTCCCCCCTACATGTTGGGTGCTTCCCTCCTCTGCCTCTGCCTCACACACTGTCTACTAGCTTTCCCTATTTGAGTCCCAATCTATCCAATCAAATTATACAATACGGCGGTACAGTGGTGCAGCGGTAGAGTTGCTCCTTACAGCACCAGAGACCCGCGTTCAATCCTGACTCTGGGTACTGACTGTACGGAGTTTGTACGTTTTCCACGTGACCTGTGTGACCTCCCACACCAAGGATGTACTGGTTTGCAGGCTATTTGGCTTGGTAAAATTGTAATTTTTGGTAAAATTGGAGATAGGGCTATGCTTAGTTTATGAGAGGTCCGTTCAGTAGTCTGATAATGGTGGGATGAAGCTGGTCCTAAATCTGGTGGTACTTGCTTTTGTATGTTCTTCCCAACTGGAGAGGGGACAGGAAGAAATTACAAGGATGTAGGTGGTCTTTGATTATGTTGGTTGCTTTCCAAGGCAGCATGAAGTGTAAATGGAGTTAGAGGGTTGGGGGGAAGCTGATTTGCGTGATGGACTGGGCTACAACCACAGATTCCTGCAATTTTTTGTGGTCTTAGGCAGAGCAGTTGCGAATCAAAGATGTGATGCATCCAGATAGGATACTTTCTCTGGTGCATCTGTAAAAATTGGTAAGTGTAACAAAGGTCATTAATCAAAATGATCAAGTGGATGTCAAGTATAAATCAGTCTGGATCTAATTGGATGATGGAAGGAAGTCAAGTAGTTGTGCGTTTTCTCTCTCTTCCAGTGAAGGTCAAGTTAATGGCTTTGATGTGGTTTATTGAGGCAGTTTAGTTTGGAATGTACATGAGAAAAACTATCTGTGTTCCCTTAAGTGCTTTTCTGGTATCTTACAAGATGACTTGGAGAGTTAGATCCTCAGATGATGATACTTCGGGCTCTGTAATGCATCCTCAGTAGGACAGTCAAGTGTTAGTCCATCTTTATATTGAATTTCAGAATGGATTTGAAGAAACCACAAGCTTCTTTCTCGGCTGTAAGAGATATTTACTTGGGGAACTGAGGTGATGTATGATTCCATTTTGAAAGAAATCTTGTTGTGAATGAACAGATATTGAAATAGAGTTTTAGTTGCTTTATTAATGGCAAAGGAATTTCTTTGAGATCAATTTAGAACATAATCTTGGTATGGCCTGTTTGTTCAAACTAAGAAAATAAATGAAGATGTTTCCAATGTTTTCATTTCTTTATAACAGTGAAGAAGTTAAATTCTCCTTGCACAGCCTTTGCTGCATTTATGCACATTTTCTTTGTGTGTTATTATCAATAAAATGACATGTTTATGTGAAGATGAGATGAGAACATTTAGCATGAAAGCCTTAAGCAACATATGATACATTTTTAAATGATAGTAAGTGAATATTAGTTATCAAGGTCCCCTGTACTCAGTAAGAAATCATGCAAAACAATTAACAATTACAAATGAAAAGTGCTTTGAAACTGCAAGAAGTCCACAGAGATAATGAGTTGAATCCCATAGATGAACAGTGTTCTAAGTCACTCCATTATTAAATGTACAAAAATGATTTTGTTGTAAATTTTATTCAGAATTTAAAAAAACACACTCTCTCTGGATAACCCTAATAAGGCCTATAGTTTATTTCCATCGATTCACTCAATTATTGTGACTACCTTAATCATTTCAACTATTTAATCCTGTATTCTCAAACGTTCAGCTGTGAATTGGATAATTACATGACCAATTGCACAGCAAAACAGAGGTTAGTTTATTGTTACGTGTACCAAGGTACAGTGAAACGCTATTTTGTTGCATGCTGTCCAGTCAGAGGAAAGGCTAAACATGATTACAATCAAGCTATCCTCTGTGTACAGGATAAAGGGAATAATGTTTGGTGCAAGGTCAAGTCCAATTAAAGATAGTCCAAGGGATTCCAATGAGGTAGATCAAGACTGCTCCCTCGCTGGTGAAGTTGGTGATTGGATGGTTCAGTTGCTTGATAACAGATGGGAAGAAACTGTCCCTGAATCTGGAACATTTTCACACTTCTGTACATTGACTGATGGAAGAGGGGAGAAGAAGGATTGTCCTGGGTGAGAATTATCCTAGATTATGCTGGAGCTGTTCCCAGACCATGCCGAAGGTCCTAAGCTTTCTAAGGAAGTGGAGGCATTGGTGTGCTTTCTTGGCTACTGCTTCTATATGGCTGATCCAGGACAAATTGCTGGTGATATTTACTCCTAAGAACTTGAATTTACTTGCAAGTATGCATCAGCTATCCACAATTTCATGATCAAGAAGAGATAAAGGGCCTGTCCCACTAACACGACTTTTCAGCGACTGTCTTTGACTTTCAAGCTCAAGGGCACTCGCCTGAAAAACCTCGAGCTGGATCAACCGTCAGCGATGAAACCACGAGCCGGATCGACCATCTGCACACACACACACACACACACACACACACACACACACACACACACACACACACACACACACACACACACACACACACACACACACACACACACACACACACACACACACACACACACACACACACATCGCAAAGGAGAGGCCAGGGAAAGCGGGGGAGCGCTGTCTGAAATTCACACCCGCGATGAACAGGAAGGTAAAAGACGGCTGGCACAATTACGGTAAGTCCTTTAGAGAGTGCCGGGGGGGGGGGGAGAGAGAAGGGGAGAGGGGGGTGGGGGGGGAGAAGGAGTGGAGACACTTTTAAGAAGCCAAACAACTTTTAATAAAGTTTAGCGGGCATTTAACATAACCGGTCGGTTTACTTACCTTTTTTCCCTCAATGAGCTATTACGTTCGACTACCTTTGATTACCTTCAATTGCCTTTGATTACCTACGATAGCATTAAGACCTACCATGACTGATCTTAACTAAACCTACGAGTAAAAAAATATCTATTTTTTCCATGGCGACCTTTTTTTACTCGCGGGCATTTTTCAGCTTGCTAAAAAACCCGCCGCGACCTAACTGAGGCCTCAAGTACGTGGGGACTACTCTCGAGCATGAAGGAGAGTTACAAAGACCTCCTAGGACCTCGTGTCGACCATGCTGCGAGTATGAGTCGAGGGCAAAATCTTCTAAACTCGCGAATTAGGTCCCCGCAGTGGGACAGGCCCTTAACTGTTCACAGTTTTCCAAAATTTCCAAGAGGATGTTGCGCTTCTTTTTCCTGGTTACAATCTTAAGGTGACCCATTTGGATTTGTTAACACTACATGGTGCACATAAAGTGAATAATAGAGTGCAATGGATAAAATAGGATTGTGGGAGAACAATGAAGGAAGTAAAATGTGAAATAATCAGCTTAGATAATATGAAGAATGGATCTAATAGAAAGCATCATTTAAATTATGCCTTTGGTAACAATGTAATTTAACAGTAAGATATATGTATCAGTGAAAACTAAGATGCCTGAAATGATAATGTCCACAGAGGATGCTATTTCCTCTGCAGTCCACCTGAGCCTACAACACCTGGAGGAGAGGAACACCCACGTGCGGATGCTGTTTGTTGATTTCAGCTCAGCATTTAACACGATAATCCCCCAGCATCTGGTGAGCAAACTGGCACCCCTAGGTTTCAATACCATACTATGCAACTGGATCCTGGATTTCCTTTCTGAAAGACCCCAGTCTGTGCGGGTGGGGAAGAACACCTCCTCGGTCATCACACTGAGCACCGGCTCCCCTCAGGGCTGTGTCCTGAGTCCGCTGCTCTTTACATTGATGACACATGACTGTGTCGCCAGGTCCACTACTAACCATATCATCAAATACGCGGATGACACAACAGTAGTGGGCCTCATCCGCAATAACGACGACCAGGCATATAGAGAGGAGGTGGAACAGCTGGTGAGCTGGTGCAGCAGGAACAACCTTCTTCTAAATGTGAACAAAACCAAGGAGATTGTCGTCGATTTCAGAAGGAAAATTCAGCCCAGTCACACTCCACTTTGCATCAACAACTCAGCAGTGGAGCAGGTGAAAAGGATCAAGTTCCTGGGGGTGCATATAACAGGCACCTTAAACTGGTCCACAAACATTTCATCTCTGGCAAAACGGGCACAGCAGCGGTTGTACTTCCTCCGCAGGTTGAGAAGTTTACACCTCCACCCTCCCATCCTTGCCACTTTCTACAGAAGCACAATTGAGTCGGTCATGACCAGCTGCATCTCTACGTGGTGCGGCAGCTGTACAGCTGCGGACTGGAAGTGCCTTCAGAGAGTGGTGAGGACAGCGGAAAAAATCATTGGGACTTCTCTTCCTTCCATCATGGACATGGGGTACAAGCGCTGTCTGATTAGAGCTAAGGGCATTACCAGAGCCCCCACACACCCACAATTTGGACTGTTTATACTGCTTAACTCTGGGAGGAGGTACCGCAGCATGAAGAGCGGGACAACCAGGTTCTGCAACAGCTTCATCCCCCAGGCCATAAGATTACTGAACAATCAACAAAACCGAGGCTAGAACTTTTAAAATATCGACACTTTTAAAAAACTTTTTATATATATTTATTTTACAGAACCATGCACATGAGGCATTTTTATGGACGCACCTAGCACTTTTACTTTTACTATTTTCCTGATTGGAGAGTCAAATGCAACGAAATTTCGTTCAAGGTGCACTGTGTCTAGGTGTATATCTGAATGACAATAAAGTTTTCATTCATTCATTCAATGTAAAGCAGGATGACTTGGAACTGCTTGATTCCGAAATATTTATTTTGATAAATAAAACTGAATATAATAATTTAGTGCAATAGTAATTGAATAATAATAATAATAATACATTTTATTTATGGGCGCCTTTCAAGAGTCTCAAGGACACCTTACAAAATTTAGCAAATAGAGTAAAAACATGTAAGCGGAATGAAATAAATAGTAAAGACATCACCTGTACACAAATTAAAGACAGAATTCAATCCAAACAAAAAAATCAAAAACACAATATGAAGAGAGAGCAGCAGCAGCTAAAGCGCGCCAGCGTACACTCTCCCTTCCAGCAGCCATCAAATGGACACAGAGTAAAATAATCATTTACACACAAAGAAACATCCCCCCACAATGGTTACCACTGTGGGGGAAGGCACAATGTCCAGTCCCCATCCTCAGTTCTCCCATGAAATGAAATGAAATGAAATGAAAGGATAATTACAGGAAATACAGAGCAGGACAGTCTTTGCCTGTAAAGAGAAAAATGAGGTTAATGATCAGGTTGAACATATCTGTATTATTGCTTCTGACCTCTGTTCCTCCATCTTATTCCTATATGCATCTGTTTTGGAAGATCAATGAAAACATAGAAAACATAGAAAAATAGGTGCAAGAGTAGGTCATTTGGCATTTCGAGCCATTCAATGTGATGGAGTTCATAGTATTTTATTATTTCTTCCATATTTTGCAAATGCCATATTTGTTTGGCATCATGATAGTGTAATTATGATCCTAGAGGTAACCCCCCTTAGTCTAGTTCAGTAAAACAATGAGTCAAGCACTGAACCACTAAACTTCATTTTTTGAAACAATAACAAACTCCCTATACAATACCTAACCACCGTGGGTTTGTTCCTTGTCTCTGCTTATTCAAGCCCTTCAGCCTCGTGCAAGCAGGCACCTCCAAAGAGGTTACGCAGCCCCAAGTGTCCCTCCAGAAGATCGACGACGATCCTAGTGGGGATCATTTTTTATAGATCATCGGACCCTGTGGGGCAGAACTACATGGGGGTGGCAGCCCCGACAAGCCAATCACACATATCGATCACCTTATGCAGTAATTGACAGTTCCCCAACCCAATTACAAAATACCCCATTCCAATGTTTCTACAGAAGCTTCTGGAAAGACTAAGTAATGCAACATTTTCCCAGGTAGTATAAACAATTCAAACAAGGCTTCACACTTCAGCCAATCATCAAACAGAGCACTGTTAACACTCTGCAACATTGTTTACAATACTTTTTCACACCCTCTTTTATTACCAATCCTCACTATGCATTTGCAGGACTTCTTATCTCCCTCTGCAACCTTCATCCATATTAACAAAGTTAGAAGATCTGGACCTCTCCTTATCATCAACTTCCATCTGGGATCCAGACTCCTTGGAGCCGCAACTCCATCTTGTAACTTTCACAGAAAGAGACCATGCAGGCTCTGCAAATGCAAAGATCCTCCATTTTATAATACCTCTAATTTGGCCAATATTAACAATTTGATTTTGATTTTGATTTTATTAGGGACAGTGCATATTAATAAAACATTTGCATGTAATATGCAAGATTGTAGCCAGTGGCTAATTTCCATCTTTAGTCCCACACAAAAATAAACACATCCCAAACAAGGTAAAAAAACAAAAGACAAAAACAAAAACAAAACAAACAACATAGAACTATGATGAAGATATGATGCACAACTTGAGTGCTTAAGATCGAATCAAGCATACCAGGGTAATTACAAAAATCAACATGAACTTGAAACCTGGTCACATAGTTAAACTAGTCATTTTTTACAGATTTTAGTACAGTTTAGTTTAGAGATACAGCATGGAAAAGCCATGGGGCCCATCAAATCCAGGTCGACCCCATCGTTCATCCATTCACAGTGGTTCTATGTTATCCCATTTTTTCATCCACTCCCGACATATTAGGGGCAATTTACAGAGGCCAATTAACCTACAAACCCGCACGTCTTTGGGATATGGGAATAAACTGGAGCACACAGAGAAAACCCACACAATCACAGGGAGATTGTGCAAACTCCATGCAGACAGCACCCGAGGTCCGGGTCAAACCTGGACCTATGCCACTGCGAGGCAGCAGCTCTATATGACTTACTTTCAAAGGGGAAAGCAGTTTCGTAAATGTAAATATGTGTGAAATGTTTTCTTGTGGATATCAGTATACATGTAGGTGTAGTCTGAATATCCTTGAATGAGACAAAACCTTCAAGAACTCTCCCTAATTCCCATGTATTACTCTGTACACTTTGCATGTTGCTGCATGTTGCTGCACATGGAGCAGCGGTAGAAACATTAAATTCAGCGGCACCTAAAATGAACTACGTTTCTTTCTTGGCATTGTTGTAAGACTCACTGCAGCTGTAATGTACAGATGCAAAATTGCTTTTAGGAATATATGTATCAATGTCAGTGTGGTTAGTATTGCTGGTTTTGATTTTAGAAACTGGATCTATCGAACAGGTGGCCATCGTAATCTATAAAAACAGGTGGAAACCATTTAGTCCCATTTAGTGCTTTAAGCCTGTTTCGGCATTCAATGAGATCATAGATGAGGTGACCTGACTCTATAGGCCTGTCTTTCTCCACATCCTTTAAAGCCTTTTCTAACACAAATCTATCAATCTCAAATGTAAGTAACAATTGACTGAGCATCAAATTCCACTTGCATATGCAATTTCCAAATTTCCACCAGCCCTCCTTGCAGGGGTATTTTCTAACTCTGCTTTGTTTTCCCTTATCCAGAATTACCAATAAGTAGAAATCATTCTCCCCCCTCTATCTTTTGGCAGACTATTTATGAGAGATCTGGTTTGAAAAATCAAAGCCATCATTTGCAGCCAATCTTAAACGGTTGCCTGCATTTTCCAACGTCCCTTCTTCCAGAATCCCTATTTGAATTATAGCAGAACGTTTGGAAATTTAGGAATCTACTGACACCTGGCCTGAGTTTCCATTCTCACACTCTGTCAATTATAAATCTCCTATCCTATCTGTAACATTGCCCCTTTCTGCCATCCTGACTGAAATTTTAAAAAACGACTAAACTGGCTATCAAAGGTCAGTTGGGGGGGGGGGGGGGGGGGGGGGGGGGTGAAAACAAATGCATGAATTCCGGAGAAATAATTTCGGACTTGTTTCCAGTGTTAGGATTTTTATGGTTGATCTCAGAAATTCTCAATTACAATTACTCAATGTCTGATGAAAAATTCTGACCCAAAACGCTGCCTATCCATTCCATCCACAGATGCAGTCTGACCCACTGAGTTCCTCCAGTACTTTGTTTTTATTTCATGATTCCATCGTCTGCAGTTCCTTATGTCTCCATTACAACCATTTTGTTTTTGCTTATTGCCTGATCATCACACTCTCAAAGTACAAAGGGTTCAAAGAAGTTTAAATTCAATGTAAAGAATATCTTTCTAATCAGAAATACATGATCTTCCATTCAGCAAATATTTACTTCGCCAGCATCTTATTCATAATGTGGACTTGTAACTGAATCTGGGAATATATGTCAAACTAATTCACAGGGTCAGGGATATTTCTGCCCCAGCTTCTTGTCAGGATTACCCATCACATTCCTTACATTAGAACCCATTCTCAAGAAGTGGAGGAAGCATATTAGAATGCAAGACACATGTGGTTACTCATATAAATCAAGTACCAAAAAGTTTGTGTGTGGCTGACCAGAACAGGGAACCAACCACAGGCCATGCTGTCAACTGGAATCGGAAGAGAAGCAGAAAATATTTGAGTTTTAATGCCAAGGATAGTTGTGAAAAGCAGTTCTTGGCTGCTTTCTTAGAATTGGTATTTCAGCTCAAAGATTAATGCATGATCACAGAGGCATTGACAAGATATATATCTTCTGAATTTAGTGACACCCAAGAAAAGTATACGCACATTTTGAATACTTTAAATAATTTATTTGTTGGGATGGCTTTCTATTTTCTGCTTTGACCTACATTTCACAGCATTACATACCGCTCTTTTTTTCACTCTCTAATGCCCGTGTCCCACTTAGGAAACCTGAATGGAAACCTCTGGAGACTTTGCGCCCCACCCAAGGTTTCCGTGTGGTTCCCGGAGGTTGCAGGTGGTTGCCGGAGGTTGCAGGTAGTGGAAGCAGGTAGGGAGACTGACAAAAACCTCCGGGAACCTTCGGGAACCGCACGGAAACCTTGGGTCGGGCGCAAAGTCTCCAGAGGTTTCCGTTCAGGTTTCCTAAGTGGGACAGGGGCATAACTGTCCTGATTAATCTTTGCGCAGGACAGCTCTGTAAGCGAGGCAGCTCTGGCCTCCTCGATATTTCCTTTCCCAACCCACCCATCCCCAATCCTCTCAGCAAATTAAAATGAGTTTTCTTTCTCTCTTTACCATACTGTATGACTTGTTGAAAGTCTATTGTTTAAGATTTCCAGCACCTGCAATTTTTTGACGTTTTTCTTTTTCTCCCACTTTACAAGTGACACGAGCCAATGATGAAGCAAGTATTGTGCCATGCATTGTCATTGTCTCCCCCCCCCCCCCCCCCCGCATTATGTGCAGTTTAGTTCTGCACCCCTAAATCGCAACCATTTTATCAACTCACTGGCCATTTTGCAAGTTTATAATCACTGTTTTTAGTCTCTCCGCTTGTTGAAGGATGAACATTTCTGCTGGTTACTACAACAGCTGCTTGGACTGTCGACACCCACTCTACTTGCAGCACTTTAATTCAAACTAATTTTAAACAGTGCTGCTGAGCGGAGCTTTTTGCCAATTGTATAAGCAGCTGTTAAATTAACCAGCTGGAAACTCCCTTCATTGTTGGATGTGCTGACGCGGGCAGAATAGCACTTTAAAAGTTGCTGCCAATTAAATTTAATTAATTTCTTCAAATTAATGAGCATAAACGTTGGGTGGAGTCAAAACCTTGTCTGATTCGAGCTGGTGTAATGTCCAGCAATGTAAGTGGTTCTGGCCCAGGCAGGAGTCCGGCTTCCCAACCTGGAACAAATTATGGAATTAATTCATCCAGAGCTGCCATGTCCTCGGAGCTGTGCCACGAGCAATTTCCATCTCAGTCACCTCTCATCTTGGCAAGCTTCCATCGGTAACTAGCATCAAAACCTCATTCCCTTTGCCTACCTTCTCCACAAGGACCTCCGTGAGATCATCTGAAAATTCGAAGTGCAGCTGAGAAGCGGGGGACAACCTTCGGTGATATAAGTGATGCCATGTGTGACGTGTGGAGCCTTGAGCAGGATGCGTGGACACATTTGCACGTGCACATCTCTGAAGATCTTTCCTGGTCCGAGAACACTAACGCAATTATCAAGAAAGCTCATCAGCGCCTCTACTTCCTGAGAGATTACGGAGAGTCGGTTTGTCAAGGAGGACTCTCTCTAAATTCTACAGGTGCACAGTAGAGAGCATGCTGACCGGTTGCATCATGGCTTGGTTCAGCAATTTGAGCGCCCTGGAGAGGAAAAGACTACAAAAAGTAGTAAACACTGCCCAGTCCACCATCGGCTCTGACCTTCCTTCCATCGACGGGATTTATCGCAGTCGCTGCCTCAAAAAGGCTGGCAGTATCATCAAAGACCCACACCATCCTGGCCACTCACTCATCTCCCTGCTACCATCAGGTAGAAGATACAGGAGCCTGAAGACTGCAACAATCAGGTTCAGGAATAGCTACTTCCCCACAGCCATCAGGCTATTAAACCTGGCTCGGACAAAACTCTGATTATTAATAACCCATTATCTGTTATTTGCACTTTATCAGTTTATTTATTCATGTGTGTATATATTTATATTATGGTATATGGACACACTGATCTGTTTTGTAGTAAATGCCTACTATGTTCTGTGTGCTGAAGCAAAGCGAGATTTTCATTGTCCTATACAGGGACACATGACAATAAACTCACTTGAACTTGAAATGTTGCTTACAGCAGTCAGACTGGACAGACAAACACACGAAAGACAAATTATACACAAATTATGCATAGGTTACTCAAGAAAAATTCTGAAGACTAGAAAACTGCAATAAAACAAGACATTTGTGCAAAAACATAATTAGAATAACATTTTAAGTTCATATTATTGCAAAAGATGGGACATAGTGTTCCATCATGGAGGTAGAAGTAAGGTTGTGCAGGTTGGTTCAATGGAGCTAATAGGACTTGATGTTTCAATCCCTGCAATAAGTCGGCACTCTTGCTATTTGCTGTGGGATCGGAGTGGTGAAAGGTAGGGTAGGTACATCATCGGGATCATCAGGTGGACACCCTCCTTCTTTGACATTTCATTGATAAGCCCGCAACATCTCCAGAGGGCTCAACGGTGATACCTGGCGTCCCAGTTACACCCCCCTCAATTCCATACCCTCCTGTCTTCATCTTGCAGCCCAATTGTTGTCTCTCCTTTTGATCCAAATCCAATTGCTGCCTTTTTCTGCAGAATTTGACAATTACTTGATTGCTTGTTGGAGGGAGCAACCATTTTCATCCCCATTTTCTTTAATAGCCTGGTCATAGATGTCACAACAAATCCCCTGCATCCCATTTCGACAGGGAAAATCTTGTTCTTCCAGCCATTCTGGGAAGCTTCAGTTGCCAGTTCAGAGTACTTGGTCTTTTTTCTCTCATAAGCTTCTTCAACACCATCTTCCCATGGAACTGTCAACTCCACAACGTATGCCAACTTGGCTGTTGTGGACCCCAGGACCATGTCTGGCCGGAGTGTTGTAGCCACAATGTCTGGGGGAAACACAAGCCTTTTTTCCACTTCCATTTTCTAATCCCGAGCAGGCTGCAGAATGCTTGCATACATTGATGTTATCTGATGCTCTGGAGGTTGGCCTGCTGGTACAAATGTTGTGAAGTGGACTTTTCCTGCCGATGTTTGTAGGGAAGCATTTGTGATCGTTTGCCTCTGTTCAAGGATTGATGTCAGCTGTCTGAGAACTTGGTTATGCCACCAAGTGTAACGCCCTTGGCCGAGGCTCATAGTGCATCCTGTTAAAATGTGCCTTAGTGATGCAGGTGCTTGGCAAAGGGAGCAAGCGGGGTCTTCTCCGAACCACTGCTTCAGGTTCTGGGGTGATGGTAGAACATTATAAGTGGCTCTGACGACAAAACTTAGCCGAGATCCTTCCATTTGCCAGATGTCACGCCAGCTGAGTTTCCTCTTTTCCAGG
Source organism: Amblyraja radiata (assembly GCF_010909765.2). Classification (NCBI taxonomy): domain Eukaryota; kingdom Metazoa; phylum Chordata; class Chondrichthyes; order Rajiformes; family Rajidae; genus Amblyraja; species Amblyraja radiata. The sequence goes on from NC_045960.1 coordinate 66,517,046, forward strand.
CTCTCCCAGTTAGTCCATTGGCCCTGCTTGGCCATTGAGACGGCCTTGGCCTGTCGCTCTGCCTCCTCCCGTCTTCTCACCTCCTCCACCACGAGCCGTCTTTTCGACACTGATGCTGCCTTGTGCCATTGTGGAGCTTTTGGGACGAGCCCAAGCCCGGCTCTCCCGTGTTGGACTTGGCCAACCACATCCCTGAAATGAAGAGCACACTAGGCACTCTGAATGGCTTCAGATCGTGTCCACTTCCTCCCCGTTGCCACACGGGGGGCTGCTGTTCGAATAACGGTATCTTCAGATTCAGTGAGGGTCATGACCAACCTTGCTTTAGTGCATTTGAACTCTTCCACAAGTCCTGCAATGGGTAATTCCAATTTGCCACTCCCGTACAGTCCGACAGCACTTAAGCATCGTGGAGGTCCAAGCCACTGTTTCACATGTGCGCTGATCATTCATTCCAGCTTTTCCACTTTGTTGATGGGGATTTTATACATAGTTAAAGGCCGCATGATTCTTGGTAGTATGCCAAATTGGAAGCACCACAGCTTGAGTTTTCCTGGTAGCAAGGTCTTGTTGATTCGAGCTATGTGCATGATGGTATCCTTTTTGAGTTGTTCAAACTGCTCAGTGTCCTTGAGCTTTGCATCATATCATCAGCCCAAACTCTTCACTATCATTTCTGAAACAGTTGGAACAGGTATTCCGTCAATATGAAATCTTTGATCCTTGACTTGACCTATGACAATGGAGATACCTCTACTTCTACTTCTACTTCTACGTCTACTTCTGCACTTGCTGGGTTTAATCTTCATCCTTGCCCATGTGATGTTTTGATGATGTTTTTCCAGCAGTCTCTTGGTGCAGGGGATAGTTGTTGTTAGTGTTGTTATATCGTCCATATAGGCTCGTATAGGTGACGATCACTGACCACACTGTAGCCGTTTTCCTCCCACAACCCATTTTGATGTTCTGATTGCTCCATTGCCATAGTGAAGGCCAATGGGGAGATGGTGCACCCACCATGATGCCTACTTTCAGTGGTTGCCACGCTGTGGTGAAGTCTGATGTTGTGAGACAAAATTCCAGATCCTGGAAGTATTTCTTTACTAGATTTGTTATTATTGCAGGCACCTGAAAGAATTCAAAAGCAGTCCACAGTAGCGAATGAGGAACTGATCCATAGGCGTTGGCCAGGTCGAGGAACAAGACATGCAGATTATTTCGTTCTTTCTTAGCAGTCTGGATTTGATGCCATATGATGCTGGTATGTTCAAGGCATCCCGAGAAGCCTGCTATGCCAGCCTTTTGGATTGACGTATCAATGAAATGGTTCAGATACTTTGTCAGTCTTTTCGCCACCACACTGAAAAGATCTTGCCTTCTATGTTAAGAAGGTTATTTGCCGAAACGTTCGATGGTGGCCACATTTTTTTCCTTTGGGATCCAGCCCCGCTCTTCGCCAGGCTTTGGGATAACTTGCTTTTCCACGCAACCCTCATGTTCCTCCAGAGAAATTTCAGAACATCCTGGGCATTCTTGTAGGCACAATACAGAACACCATTAGGGCCTGGTGCACAGGCTGTTCTTGCCTTCTTCACTATCTCTTTCACCTCACTCAGCTTGGGAGGGCTGGTGTCAATTTGATGCTGTGGGGGTGAGATTGGTGGGGACAAGTATCGGTTAATCTTTTAGCTCATCAGTGTGGATAGTTATGATGTGTCCTTCAACCTCCTTTTTTGACGCTTTCCAGGGGATCCGCTTTTCTCTTTTGAGAAAATGCCTTTCACAACTTAAAGGGATCTTTGTAGAAGTCTGTTCTTGCTTTTTCCTTCTTTTTGCATCGTTTCCTTAAATTCTCTGCGCAGCTTCGAGAGCCTCTGTTTTAGGTCCTTTTGAAGGAGATTGATGCCCTCCCTTTCTTCTGCTGTTGCTTTTTTCCACACCTTCCTCAGGCCTCTTCTTTCTTTAACAAATCGTTGGGTTTCCTGGAGACGACGGGACTTGGGGGGAGGAGGCCCATCTTTCCTGCTGAGTTGTTCCTTCTCACCAAATTTCTCCTTTCCATAGCTGTAGACTAGATCACCCATCTTCTCCAACTTCTTTTCTGCTGATCCCTTGATTCCACTTAAGATTAAGCTTACATCTGCATTGATGATTCCCCACTCCTTGCTGTTAGACTTTGGCCATTTCACCAACGGCTTACGTCCTTGCATGTTCTCCACTTTACGATGTGCCTGGTTGCGTCTTGGACTGTTGCCTGAAACTTCTGCCACATCCCGTAGGGTGCTGATGCTCTGCGGGCTGTGGATTTACTCCTGCCGCTGAGTTTCATCCGACTGATTTGACCTTCCTCTTGACAGAATCTGGTCAATGCGGGGCCCTGGGTTGGGGATTTTCAAGCATTTCTTCCGTCCCTGATGAAATTTGAGACCACAAGTTGATGTCACTTTAGTCTAGCCACACCACAACGTGTCCAGCTGCTCGTTTTTCAAGAGTTTTGCCACATAACTGATTCAATGTCATGTCCGTTCCAAGGTTTGTTATCGGGTGGTCAGTCGATGAGTCATATTGCGCCCCCGCTCTCGCAGATTCCGGGGGTATTCTTCTCTTTGAACTTTTTGTAGCCAAATGAGGGTGATAGTTGTGTAAAAATAGCTGTTCCTGAACCTGATGGTGTGGGACATCAGACTTCTGTTTCTTGTGCTTGATGGTAGCAGTGCGACGAGGCCATGGCCTGGCTGGAGGGAATCCTTCATGATAGATGCAGCCATCTTGACGCAGCGCTTCATGTGGATGCTTTCAATGGGGAGGTGGACTGTGCATGAGATGGACTGGGCTGAGTCCACCACTCCAGGCTCTTGCCTTCTGTGTGTTGGAATTGTCATACCATGGCATTATTCTACCAGTCAGGATCCTTTCTACGTACATCTGATTTTGTTGAAGTACTTGGAGACATACTGAATCCTTATAAAATTCAAAGAAAGTAGCGGTGCTGCCACAGCTTCTTCATCATTGCATAAATGTGCTGGGAACAAGCTTCTAGCCGCGGGCGCGTCGTGGACTTACCATCCGGAGCGGGATCCCTCGCTGGGGATCCCTGGAGAAGAGCTCCGACCGCTGGCCTGCGGCCTACAACATCCTGAAGCCGTGGTCTTCGGTAGGGAAGCACCGATTCGGGACTTACCTTCCAGATGAGAGGGCCTGTACATCTGGCCGCCTGCAGTGGCAACTGCGGAGGTTTATGCTCTCTCTCTCTCTCTCTCTCTCTCCCCCTCCTCTTCCCCCCTCCCCCTCCCCCTCCCTCTCCCCCCCTCGCCTCTCTCCCCCCCCCCTCCCTCTCTCCCCCCCCCTCCCCCCCTCTTCCCCTCTCTCCCCCTCCCCCTCTCTCCCCCTCCCCCTCTCTCCCCTCCCCCTCATCTTCCCCCTCCCCTCTCTCCCCTCTCTCCTCTCTCTCTCTCTCTCTCTCTCTTCCTCTCTTCCTCTCTTGTGATTCAGCCAACAACAAGGGTGTGGTCAATGAATTTATCAATGGCATTGGAGTTGTGCTTAGTTACACAGTAGTGTATAATGAGTGAAGAGCAAGGGGCTCGGTCTTGAGGTGCATCTGAGTTGATGGTTTGTGAGAAGAAGATACTGTACTAATTGAACGTAGTCTGAAGAAGAGTTCCAACCCAAAACATTACACATTCCTTTCCTCCAGAGTTATTTTGTGTCTATCTTCAGTATCAACCAGCATCTGTTGTTCTTTCCTCAACTGATTGAAATCTGCCAATGAGGTCAAGAGTTCAGTTGCAAAGGGAGGTTTAGAACCTCAGATCTGGAGTTTCCTGGTGAGTTTGGGGGGTGTTGGTCAGGTTGCATACTGAGCTGTAGTCAATGACCTGTGTTCCTGTTGTCCAGATTGTTCAGAGGAGAGTGGAGAGCCAGTAAGACAGCATCTGCAGTTGACCTATTGTAAATTGAACCAGATCCAGGTCATTTCTGAGGCTGGAGTTAATTCGAACATTAACCAACTACCCGAAGCACTTCATTATAGTGGATGCAAGTGCTACCTGGGCCGGTCACCATGCACATCTTGGGCTCTATTACGATAGAAGGCCTTTTGAAACTGGTGGAAACTTCAGATTGCAGAAGCAAGAGGTTGAAGATGTTCTTGAATATCCAATACGTTGGCCTGCACAGGTTTTTCGTACATCATCCCGACCAAAAGTTTTTCCTTCAAGGATGCTCTGACAATATTTCCAGAGACTGAGATCACAGGCTCATCAAGAGTTGTGGAAGCTCATGTAAGCATGTCATTGTTCTCTCTTTCAAAGAGGCATTGAACATAAGTGTTGTGGCATTGAACATCAGTGTTGCGTCATTGCCACTTATGCTGCCCAGTTTTGCCATGTAGGAGGTGCCATGTAAGCCCTGCCCACTTCCCTTTGCGGCCTTCAGGAGGCTGTAACTGGACTTCTCGTACGATACTGCAATGCCACAGATTCTGAGTCCCTGGTTCATGCAGGGTGTCTGGTTGGGAAAGTGTTTATTTACAGTAGGTACACACTTGTCCACACATTGCAAGTACCTCCCAAGTCAGATTTGAAATTAGAACAACAACCCTTCATTGCTGCTTGGACAATATATTGGATCATTGACCAGTGTGGAAGGTCCTTCACTACCAGTCCAACAGTGGCTCTTCAAAAAGCCCACGCACCTCACCACCTCAAAGGAAATGAACTTTGGCCAAAACATTCATGGCTTGTACTAGCATACATTTCCCAAGAAAATTAAATATAAGAAAAAGGGAATGTCTTTTGGACTTGTGAATATGTTCCCAAGCGAGTTCAAAATCCTCGACATGCCATTCCAAGTTGTAGTGGTAAAAATGTTAAATATTTCAGCAGATCCCTTTTTTTTAAATTGTTTCCAATGAAGTAAAATCGCTTAATTAATTTTTAGGATGATCTATATTTGTGCAAGCATTTTTTATGAGACACTCTCACTGCTTACGTTTCAAAGTCTTACATTTAATACATCACCTGTGATTGCCCTTCTGATATGCATTTAAAATGCTTGAACAATGTTCAAAAGTGGAGAAGTAAAATAATTCAACTTTTAACCTCTCCTTCAGTGTGTGGCTGGATAATTGCAGCATGCGTTATGTAAACCAGCATGGCATAGGATGACTGAGCAAGCAAAAGCGCAGCTGTGTGAACCAATATTGTAATCCCAATGCAACAAATAAAAGTGAACGACTGCACGGCAAGGGGCTTTGTGAGAGACTGTGATGAGAAATTCTATGAACCGTGCCCTGGATGCTTTTCAATTTTTTACAACACACTGGTAAGCAATGCAAATGCTGAACATCACTGCAGATTCAGTGAAAATCAGACACTACTACCCTCCTCTAACCAAACAGAATTGAACGGGACTTCCCCATACAGTTTAAGAAACACACGGTAGTGTTGTGGTGCGAAGGATTGCTCGCACAGTCCATTCTTCACCTCAAGCAAAAGCATATTTACTTTGATGGAACTTAACCCTGTCGGTGAGAGAAGGAATCATTCATGTTGCCAAGTGCAGACCACATACTCTCCCCAATTGTACAGAACCCGGCATTTTTACACATAGAGCTGCATCATTTAAGCGTAGACAAATAGTTATCAGCACTTGGTTAATCAGCCGCTGAGGAGCTAATGAATGATCAGCTTTTTCTGACATGATTAACTCTGCATAGTCAGCATTTGTGAAGATCACATTCGCTGGTGATCTTATGGTCGGGTTTCATCTCTTAGGTATAAGGATGCTGTTGCTGGGTTACTCTGGTGCCATTCTTTGGAGGTATTGTCTGGTGGCAGTCATTCTTACTACCCTTGAGCCAGCAGAGCGTATCTACTTTCTTCCTGCAGTGATATGTGTATCTTCAGTGGATGTACCTTCACTGCTCAAGGTCATATCATGGAATCTAGGTGTCTATTTCCTTGTCTGGTATCAGCAATCCAAGTTGTGCAAAAAAAATTAAAGTTAGAGTAATATAATAACTGAGGTAGAGTTAAGAGTAAGAGTATGTGGCAGCATTTCCAGGAAGGGAGTATATACTGCTTTTGGTTCTTTGTGCGTGCAAGTTAATGCTTCTTTTGTCCTGTCATCCTATATAGTCAAAATGTACACTTTAATAGGAATTACTGTTGGTGATACTAATATGTGGGTATTAATTTCCTCTTATTTAATGTGTCTATAAATATAATGACACATCTGTAAAAATAGTCTGTTATTTCCATTTCAATTCCTCCCTTCCTGCCCAATAACATTTTTTTCCACTACAAGTTTTTGACCAATTCTTCTTTTGGATGTTAACACAAATCTTGTTTCCATGACTATTGGTGTAGTGCATTCAAAATCATCATAACTCACTGCATTTCCTCATGCCACACAGGTTCAGCATTGACCCTAAAACTCCAAGGACAATTACTTCAGATAAACTATGATAATTATTCCAAAGTTTTCTGCTTCTCTGGGAAGATGCTGCATGTGTCTGAAAAGAGCTGCACGATTACTTTGTTGCATCAGTTCAAATGAGCTCTTCTCTCAGCAATTTCTGCAGCTGCATTCACCGCAAACATAAAGTCATCAATAATGAAATACAGTGCAAGTTAATTTAGTTGTTTCATCTGTCAAATGCTTTATTTGAATCTGGGTTAAAATATCTAGAGGTTAATGGAATATCATCAATACTTACTATTAATTGTTAAACATTATATTAAGCTAATTCATAAAAGGATTGCATTGAAGAGAATAGCTGTTCCACCAAAGAATGGTGGTAGTCTGGGATTTGCTGCCTGCAAATGCAATGGAGGCAGAAACCCTCATCATTGGGTGAGCAAAGGAAGGGAGGCAAACTTGAAGGCTGTGGTCCAAGAGCTGAAATATGTCAACGAGATTGTTCTTGGTCAGCAGCAACAGAAATGGGCCAAATGGTAATCAACCGTGCTGTAAATTCTTATAGCTTTCCCAGTCACGATTTTTTGTACAGTTTTGTACAGTGTACAGTTTTGGTCTCCAAATCTGAGGAAAGACATTCTTGCCATAGAGGGAATACAGAGAAGGTTCACCAGACTGATTCCTGGGATGTCAGGACTTTCATATGAAGAAAGACTGGATAGACTCGGCTTGTGCTCGCTAGAATTTAGAAGATTGAGGGGGGATCTTATAGAAACGTACAAAATTCTTAAGGTGTTGGACAGGCTAAATGCAGGAAGATTGTTCCCGATGTTGGGGAAGTCCAGGACAAGGGGTCACAGTTTAAGGATAAAGGGGAAATCCTTTAGGACCGAGATGAGAAAAATATTTTTCACACAGAGAGTGGTGAATCTCTGGAATTCTCTGCCACAGAAGGTAGTTGAGGCCAGTTCATTGGCTATATTTAAGAGGGAGTTAGATGTGGCCCTTGTGGCTAAAGAGATCAGGGGGTATGGAGAGAAGGCAGGTACAGGATACTGAGTTGGATGATCAGCCATGATCATATTGAATGGCGGTGCAGGCTCGAAGGGCTGAATGGCCTACTCCTGCACCTATTTTCTATGTTTCTATGTTTCTATGATTTCATTTATGTACAAATGATCAAATGATCTTCTATCTATCTATACATAACTAAAACTGATTTTGTGCTCTTCCAGTTTGCGCGGTTTATCTATTTGCGCAAAAGCTGTACGCGATAGCTCTACGATTTTTCGTCAGCTCACTCGCCGTTTGCCTGTGCTGCAAGTGCACCAAGTTTCGTTCCGATCGGTAGTATGTTGTAAAAGTTAGCAAGGTTTAAAAATCGTAAAAACCGCATGGGCGCAGATCGATCTCCTCTCCTGCCAGTCAGCGCCACGCGGATTGTTCGCTTCTCCTGTCCCTCCCCGGGATGGTCCGCCCATTCCTGCGCCATCGCATCTTTACTGGAGCTGAGGATGACTGGCGGAGGTCTCAAACCAGACACAATTTTCAGTGGGACCGGAAGCGGCCCAAAGTCGCCGATGTCGCCAAATGGAAAGAGGAGAGTCTGATCCCGGCTGAGGAGAGCGTCCAGCGGCCACTGTTAGTCCCAAATGCACTGCCAGCGTAACGCCCCGCAGCTCCAGCCCCTTCCATTCTGGTCCCCCTTGCTGGCTCTTGCTCCTCTCACCCTTGATAACCCCCCTCTCCCCCATGGCTCTTCCCCCATCTTTTCTCCTAGCTCTTCCCCCCCTTCCCCTCCCCCCCCCCCCCCCCCCCACCCACACGCCGGCACGGCCGTAGCTGCTGGTGCTTCCATGCCGATCCGAGGCCTGGCTCCCTCAGAGTTGAGGGCTGTTGCTCCTCGCAAGAAGGGAGAGGAGCGGCAACCTCGAGATCCTGTGGAGCGAGTGTGGGGGAGGAGAGGGGATAGAGGGAGAGGAGGGGAGTAGGGATGGGAGAGGAGTTATGGAAGGAGGAAGGGAGTTGCCTGGGAGAAAGAACCTGCTGATGACCTAGTCTTAGGGGAGAGTAATAGAAACATAGAAATTAGGTGCAGGAGTAGGCCATTCGGCCCTTCGAGCCTGCACCGCCATTCATTATGATCATGGCTGATCATCCAACTCAGTATCCCGTACCTGCCTTCTCTCCATACCCTCTGATCCCCTTAGCCACAAGGGCCACATCTAACTCCCTCTTAAATATAACCAATGAACTGGCCTCGACTACCCTCTGTGGCAGAGAGTTCCAGAGATTCACCACTCTCTGTGTGAAAAAAGTTCTTCTCATCTCGGTTTTAAAGGATTTCCCCCTTATCCTTAAGCTGTGACCCCTTGTCCTGGACTTCCCCAACATCGGGAGCAATCTTCCTGCATCTAGCCTGTCCAACCCCTTAAGAATTTCATAAGTTTCTATAAGACCCCCTCTCAATCTCCTAAATTCTAGAGAGTATAAACCAAGTCTATCCAGTCTTTCTTCATAAAACAGTCCTGACATCCCAGGAATCAGTCTGGTGAACCTTCTCTGCACTCCCTCTATGGCAATAATGTCCTTCCTCAGATTTGGAGACCAAAACTGTACGCAATACTCCAGGTGTGGTCTCACCAAGACCCTGTACAACTGCAGTAGAACCTCCCTGCTCCTATACTCAAATCCTTTTGCTATGAAAGCTAACATACCATTCGCTTTCTTCACTGCCTGCTGCACCTGCATGCCTACTTTCAATGACTGGTGTACCATGACACCCAGGTCTCGCTGCATCTCCCCTTTTCCTAGTCGGCCACCATTTAGATAATAGTCTGCATTCCTGTTTTTGCCACCAAAATGGATAACCTCACATTTATCCACATTATACTGCATCTGCCAAACATTTGCCCACTCACCCAGCCTATCCAAGTCACCTTGCAGTCTCTTAGCATCCTCCTCACAGCTAACACTGCCCCCCAGCTTAGTGTCATCCGCAAACTTGGAGATATTGCCTTCAATTCCCTCATCCAGATCATTAATATATATTGTAAATAGCTGGGGTCCCAGCACTGAGCCTTGCGGTACCCCACTAGTCACTGCCTGCCATTGTGAAAAGGACCCGTTTACTCCTACTCTTTGCTTCCTGTTTGCCAGCCAGTTCTCTATCCACATCAATACTGAACCCCCAATGCCGTGTGCTTTAAGTTTTATACTAATCTCTTATGTGGGACCTTGTCGAAAGCCTTCTGGAAGTCCAGATACACCACATCCACTGGTTCTCCCCTATCCACGCTACTAGTTACATCCTCGAAAAATTCTATAAGATTCGTCAGACATGATTTACCTTTCGTAAATCCATGCTGACTTTGTCCAATGATTTCACCACTTTCCAAATGTGCTGCTATCCCATCTTTAATAACTGACTCTAGCAGTTTCCCCACTACCGATGTTAGACTAACTGGTCTGTAATTCCCCGTTTTCTCTCTCCCTCCCTTCTTAAAAAGTGGGGTTACGTTTGCTACCCGCCAATCCTCAGGAACTACTCCAGAATCTAAAGAGTTTTGAAAGATTATTACTAATGCATCCACTATTTCTGGAGCTACTTCCTTAAGTACTCTGGGATGCAGCCTATCTGGCCCTGGGGATTTATCGGCCTTTAATCCATTCAATTTACCCAACACCACTTCCCGGCTAACCTGGATTTCACTCAATTCCTCCAACTCCTTTGACCCGCGGTCCCCTGCTATTTCCGGCAGTTTATTTATGTCTTCCTTAGTGAAGACGGAACCAAAGTAGTTATTCAATTGGTCCGCCATATCCTTGTTCCCCATGATCAACTCACCTGTTTCTGACTGCAAGGGACCTACATTTGTTTTAACTAATCTCTTTCTTTTCACGTATCTATAAAAACTTTTGCAGTCAGTTTTTATGTTCCCTGCCAGTTTTCTTTCATAATCTATTTTTCCTTTCCTAATTAAGCCCTTTGTCCTCCTCTGCTGGTCTCTGAATTTCTCCCAGTCCTCCGGTATGCCGCTTTTTCTGGCTAATTTGTACGCATCATCCTTCGCTTTGATACTATCCCTGATTTCCCTTGTTATCCACGGATGTACTACCTTCCCTGATTTATTCTTTTGCCAAACTGGGATGAACAATTTTTGTAGTTCATCCATGCAGTCTTTAAATGTCTTCCATTGCATATCCACCGTCAACCCTTTTAGAATTAATTGCCAGTCAATCTTGGCCAATTCACGTCTCATACCCTCAAAGTTACCTTTCTTTAAGTTCAGAACCATTGTTTCTGAATTAACAATGTCACTCTCCATCCTAATGAAGAACTCAACCATATTATGGTCACTCTTGCCATAGGGGGCACGTACAACAAGACTGCTAACTAACCCTTCCTCATTACTCAATACCCAGTCTAAAATAGCCTGCTCTCTCGTTGGTTCCTCTACATGTTGATTTAGAAAACTATCCCGCATACATTCCAAGAAATCCTCTTCCTCAGCACCCCTGCCAATTTGATTCACCCAATCTATATGTAGATTGAAGTCACCCATTATAACGGTTTTGCTTTTGTCGCACGCATTTCTAATTTCCTGTTTGATACCATCTCCAACTTCACTACTACTGTTAGGTGGCCTGTACACAACACCCACCAGCGCTTTCTGCCCCTTAGTGTTTCGCAGCTCTACCCATACCGATTCCACATCCTCCAAACTAATGTCCTTCCTTTCCATTGCGTTAATCTCCTCTCTAACCAGCAACGCTACCCCACCTCCTTTTCCTTTCTCTCTATCCCTCCTGAATATTGAATATTGGATGTTCAGCTCCCAGCCTTGGTCACCCTGGAGCCATGTCTCCGTGATCCCAACTATATCATAGTCGTTAATAGCTATCTGCACATTCAACTCATCCACCTTATTACGAATGCTCCTTGCATTGAGACACAAAGCCTTCAGGCTTGTTTTTACAACACTCTTACCCCTTATACTATTATGCTGAAAAGTGGCCCTTTTTGATTTTTCCCCAGGATTTGCCGGCCTGCCACTTTTACTTTTCACCTTGCTACCTATTGCTTCTACCCTCATTTTACACCCCTCTGTCTCTACGCTCACACATTTAAGAAACCCTTTCCCTTTAACTCCATCCTCCACTATCCCATTCGACACCCCACCCCCCTTATTCAGTTTAAAACCACCCGTGTTGCAGTGGCAAACCTGCCTGCCAGAATGCTGGTCCCACACCTGTTAAGATGCAATCCGTCCCTTTTGTACAGTTCCCCCTTACCCCAAAACAGATCCCAGTGATCTAAGAATCTAAATCCCTGCCCCATGCACCAGTTCCTCAGCCACACGTTCAGGTCCCGTATCTCCCTGTTTCTGCTCTCGCCAGCACGAGGAACTTACCAATATGTATGCCTGGGTATACAGGCCACATTAATAAAACTCCTGTTGACACCAACTAAAAGAGGTTTAATTCAATGAGATGATAGGGAGATTATAGAATCAATTTAATCTGGAACTCTCAAAGGTTGTAGATATGGCAATGTCAATTCAGAAACAGAACCCAAATATCAGACAACACCATTAGTGATTATATGGATTTTTGAAGAACCTGTCTCAGTATACCAATATTGGTACCTTCCTGAATCAAATGCTGCAGGTTTACGTTTGTGTCTGATTAAATAACTGGGCAAATTCAATCGAAATGTTTTAACATTTTGCAGGTAAAATGGCCATTTCATTGGAGAAGACTTCCAAAAATGCCGAAGATGTTTGTCCAGTGCTTAATGTCAGTATTAACATGATCTATGTGCATATGATGTAGTAAATGTGGGAATGTTGATGCTGACACCAAGGCATGTGATTGGCTGGTGTGAAAGGTGACACTGGTGAGAATTGGTGTCACCATGTACTGAAGGTCATCCATCACTTGTGTCAGTTTAGAGCAGTGAAAAACTTTAATAAAACAGTAAAAGGGCAAATAGCCTTACTGTGTAAGGTTGGACCCAGAATAATGTTAGGCAAATATGGTTACAATATAATGACACCATCGATGATAAAGAGTCACAAGGGAGAACATGTGGTAAAGAAGACGTATATGGTATGTCTCTCCCCATCATTTGGGACAACGAGTATAGGAGTCAAGAATTCACATTGCAACTTTATAAATCTTTAGTGAGGCTGCATTTGAAGTATTGTGTCCAGTTCTGGTAGCCCCATTTCAGGAAGGATGTGGAAGCTTTGGAGAGGGTGCAGAAGAGATTCACCAGCATGTTGCCTGGATTATAGAATATTAGCTACCGGGAGAAGTTGGACAGACTTGGATTGTTGTCTTTGGAGCTTCGGAAGCTAAGGGGACACCTGCTCAAATATATAAAACTATGGGGGGCATAGATAGGAGAGACGGTCAGAACCTTATCCCCACAGTGCAAATATCAAATATTATAGGGCATAGCTTTAAGGTGAGAAGGGGTGATTTAAAGGATTTGTGCAGGTTAAATATTTTTACACAGAGAGCAATTGATGCTTGGAAAGTTCTGCCAAGGTTGGTGGTGGAAGTAGATACAATAGTTGCCTTTAAGAGGCTCATAGATAGGCATGTGAATATGCAGGCAGACCATATCGTAAATCTTTTTTGCACTCTTTCCAATTTAATAACATCATTCTGATAGTGTCAAGAGCAGCAATAGTACTCCAAAAATGGCCTTACCGATGTCCTCAACAGCTACAACATAACATCGCAACTTGTGCACTCAATACCCTAACCAATGAAGGCAAATGTGCCAAAATACCTTTACCACCACCCTGTCTATCTTTGTCACCAGTTTCATGGAACTATGTACCTGCACCCCAAGGTCACCCTGCTTAGCAGCACACCTGTATCCCCTACCATTTATTGTGTAGGTCTTGCCCTGGTTTGTCCTACCAAAATGCAACACCTCACATTCATCTGAATGAAACGCTATTTCCTATTCCTCGGCCCATTAGCTCAGTTCATCAAGATCCTGTTGTAGTCATAGATAGCCTTCTTCATTATCCACTGTACCACAAATTTTAGTGTAATCTACTAACTTACACTCACCTACATTCACGTCTAGATTGTTAAGATAAACTCAGCACTGATTTCTTGTTAAAGGTCTCGCGCCTGAAAAACAACCCTCCACCACCACTCTCTAGCTCCTACTTTCAAGCCAATTTTTTATCCAATTGGATAGTTCACTCTGGATTCTATATTATCTAATTACCACGATCAGCCTACCATATGGTACCTTGACAAAGGCCTTGCTAAAGTCCACATAGATAAAATCTATTGCATTTCCTCATCCATCTTCTTGAACAGTTCTTCAAAAAACTTGAATTTGTGAGACACAATATCCCACGCATAACGACATGCTGACTGACTATCCCTACTTAGTCCTTGCTTCTCCAAATAGATGTAGACCCTGTCACTCAAAATCTCCTCCAATAACCTACCCACCGCGGGTCTGTAGTTCCCAGGTTATTCCGTGCAGTCTTTCTTAAATAGAGGCACAACATTAGCTACCCTCCTGCCTCCTGGCTCTTGGCTCAAGGCTGTTGATGATACAAATATCTCGGCCAGGTTCCCCGCAATTTCCTCCCTAGTTTCCCACAATGTCCAAGGATACATTTACAAGTAAAGCTTATACAAAGTAATGCCACCAGCAGCAATAGTGGGATGCAATGATTTTGAAACTGCAGTGAAAGTTACTGATCAGAATGAATATGAATACAACTGCTGACTCATCAATTGTGGGCAGAGAAATGTGCAGAAATAATATGAGTCAAATGCCATTCACAATTTAAGGACACACTGAAATCCTTCATCCTCATGTGATTTATAGTTTCTGATAATGGTGAAAATTGAAGCTGCTAATTACAGACACTCTGACTATCTTTGATCAGACTTTATCTGCTTATCTGTTTTATCGGCTTACTGACTCTATCTTGCACTGAATGTTATTCACGATACTTCCTTTATCATGTATCTGTACAGTGTGGATGACTTGATTGTAATCATGTATTGTCTTTCCGTTGATTGGTTGGCATGCAACAAAAGCTTTTCATTGTACCTCGGTACACATGACAATAAACTAATGACTAATGCACAGACCAACTCTGCCCAGAAAAGATCAGTTCAAAGAATTCAAAGTGGACTGGAGTCTAAACATACAGTAAACATTTCACAACCATGCTAGAGGCTTAGCTACTTATTGTAGTGGAGGCCACTAGGGGCGCCGCATTGAAGGCAGCCTCTGTCTACAGTCTCACCATTTTTTTCTATCTTTTTTTTTAGTTTGTCTAAACAGTTTGTTTTGGGGATTCTTTAGTTTTTCTATGTGGGGGAGGTGGGTAGGGCAAGGGGGAGGATGCGACTATTTCTCCGAGTCGCGTCTTCACCCCTCCTCGCGGCCTACCATCTGGATCGGAGCGGCCTTTCCTACCGGAGACCAGGGACCGGACCAGAGCTTCGGCAGCGGCGGTGCGGAGCGGGCGATACCTACCTGGATCGCCGTTTGGAGCTCCGGAGCGTTGGACCGCTGCTCCAACATCGCGGGGCTGCGGTTCGCGGAGCTTCCAGCGCGGGCGGCGCTGACCAACATTCCAGAGTCCTGGGACCCTTTGCCGAGGGTCGCCAGCGTTGAATCTCCCCCCGGGGGACCTTATGAGCCGCGGACTCTGGCGGGAAGCGGCCAATTTGGAGGTCCAAGCCGCTGAGGTTGGCCTCCCGTTCCGACGTCGGAGTTCCAACATCCCGGCGAGCGGGCCTGAGCGGCGGGCTGCCTGTAGCGGCGACTGCGGAGGACTCGGGAGGCCCCGACCACGGGTGAACATCAGGAACATTAGAGGAAGATGACTGACTTTGGTGCCTTCCCTCACAGTGGGAAACTTTTGATTCTGCTGGGTGGGGATGTTTTATGTTGAACTCTATCGTGTGTTGTGTTCTTTATTTTATTGTATGTCTGTATGGTGATCACACATTTCACCGTGCCAACTGGCACATGTGACAAATAAATGTATCTTGTATCTTGAGGTTTTTGGTCCAGACAAAATGGGTTTAGTGACGAGAAATTCAAGATTGCTCCAGTTTTAATAGTGAAAGTTGAAAGCCAATCAATGCAACAGTCGGCCATGCATGCCCATCAAATGAACCAATAACTGATCAATTATTTATTCAAAATAACTATTCTCTTCCTGAAGCAAGTATGACCACAAAATATAGAAACAAGGAACTGCAGATGCTGGAATACAAAAATGACACAAAGTGCTGGAGCAACATGGATAGGTGGCATTTTGGGTCATGACCCTTCTTCAAACTGATTGTAGGGAGGGGGGGTGGGGGTGAAGAAAGCTAGATGAGAGGAGGGGCAGGACAAATAAGTGTAGGTAATATGCAGGTAATGGGTGAACACAGGTGAGCAGAGGAGGGGGTTTGATAGGCAGAAGGTTGGACAATATTTGGAATTTAATTCCCAGCATTTGTTCACAATACAGGAGAGATTTCTTTCAATCCATGTTCACTATTCATCCAAACAGGGATAAAAAACATCATCACTGCTGTGAATGAAATTAGAAAAGAATCCCTGAAACCACTGTTGGACAATCAATCAGCACTTTTTGTAACTTACTGAGTCTATGATATACAGGTATTTGATATGTCAGGCAGATCTTAATTTATGAGAACATGATCTTGTAAAGTTATATTTATTTCCTTTGTGGATTAACAATTTTTCTGACACGATTCATGTCTTTTTTGAGAGTATATCATATTTTATCAATGTCTGTCATTTCCTTTCACTGACTACTCTTTTGGTGGTCTAGGCAGAGAGAAACATGCCACAAAATATTGCTTTCTAATCTAGACGGAATCAGAACATTGTTGTCCATTCATAAAAATTAATTTCCAGTAAACCCCAAGATGATGGAAGAGCTGAACAGATGTTTGAACCAAATACAGATGCCCACTTCATTTTGTGTAAGTGGCGGGCTGGAAAGACAATTTGAAGCTTTTCATTCACATTATTTTGTGGGGACACTCCAATAACTAGCCTGCAATTTGAACAGTAGTTAAGATTTACTGAATGCCATGAGTAAGACTGGTTACCATGCTGGAATTGTAGCCATCAGGGACGGGGGATGGCTGAGTAGATTGTTTTTTGCTACTTATTTGTTCGTAAGAAAGAAAATAATAAATTGCAGAAACTGGAAATTTAAAATACAGACAGAAATTGTGGGAAATACTCGTTAGATTAGGCAGCATTTCTAGAAAGCAAAGCAAATTCAACGTTTCAGGTAAAAGACCTTTCATTGGATCCATTACTTTACTTTCAGCTTTACTCTTATTGGAGTTGTGAGGTGCCAGAGAGTTTGCACTCGGTCCAGAGGCAACTGCCTGCATAAGATTACAGGAGACCAAATAATATGCTGTTTAAGGGAGTTGTACCAAAAAGGCTACGAGAGAGTGAACAGCCACATTAAAGACATTGTTCCCTCTTTTTAATTGAATTCCACTTCCAGTCCAATTGTCAATTCCCCAACACCCTTTATGTGCGTACAGCAAATGTTCTTGGTTTCTGCTTTCATAATTTGTGATTTCAATCCCTTGAGAAGATGTAAACGTGTAAAATGTTGAAGACCATTACAATAGCATTGTTGAAGAAAGTGCAGGTGTCTGGAGAAAACAGCAAATGGTGAGAAGGATAAATCAGACCTCAGAAGAAATAACAAACAAAGTTGTGAAATGTGTGGGGAGGAACAACAGATGCTGGTTTAAACCAAAGAGACATAAAAAGCTAGAGTAACTCAGCGGGACAGGCAGCATCTCTAGAGAGAAGGAATGGGTGACGTTTCGGGTCAAGACTCTTCTTCAGACGGGTTAGGGATTATGGAAATGAGAGATATAGGCAATGTTAGAACTTTATCTCTCTACATCATTGCCTATATCTCTTGTTTCCCTCATCCCTAACCCGTCTGAAGAAGTGTCTCGACCCGCAAACTTTTTTTTCAATCTCTTACCTTGCCGGAGATGCAATTGTTTTCCGGGTCATATCTCCGGTCACTCTGCGGCCTAACATCGTGGAACTGGAGGCCTCGCTCGGGACTGACTTTGAGCCCCACCGCAAGGCGAGGACTTAACATCGGATTCCTTGCCTGGAATTGCCTGCGGACTGCATCAAGGGCTCGCAGTCTCGGGAGAGACCGGGTTGGGAGTTCCGGAAGCCGCATGACGTTGAAGCAGCCCCGACCCGGGGTTAGATCGCCCAGCGCGGTGGAGCTGAAATGCCCCCCCCCCCCTGCCGCCGGCTACGGGAGTAAGGTCGTCCCGTCAACGGGAGGCTCGAGGCCCCCAACCACTGGAGGACAAAGAAGGGACAGATTTTACTTTTTTTTTCGCCTTCCATCACAGTGAGGAATGTGGAGGAGTCACTGCGGTGGATGCTTATGTTAAAATGTATTTTGTGTGTTCTGTTGCCTTTTATTTGTATGACTGACTTGGCAAATGAAATTCCTCATATGTTGCAAAACATACTTGGCTAATAAAGTATTATGGTATTGTATTATATTGTATATCTTGTATTTTTTAACTTTATAAAATTGTTCGGATTAAATTCAGCTTTTAGTATTTTCACATCAGTCATGTATTTGATAACCAAATTTTAGTCCATGAACTTTCACCTTCCAGTCAAATTAGTTTTATTGACTCTTGGCCAATTCAACAGGTATCATCCTATCATCCAGACAAAGGTAGGCAAACTTCATCTATTCCCTCAACTCGCGGGCCACCAGTTTTTTTGCACTCATACTATGTTTATTAATTTATTTTTTAATGGAATTTAATTGTTCCATAGTTGGTGCATATGACAATTAAATACTCTTGACTCCTGATCTATGTATGTACAGATAAAAGTTATTTTATAGATAGACACAAAATGCTGGAGTCATTCAATGGACCGGGCAGCATCTCTGGAGAAAAAATATTTTCTGTTTTATGTAATATTCTTTTTTTTCATTGTCATTCAATTTACATCAAGATACAGGTACTGTCATATTGATAATATATATTCTCTTGTTTCCTAAGTATCACTTTAAATTTTTCATGATAATCTGTTTCTCATTTTCATTGGTTTGCTAATAATTCTAAGCTACAGAAATAACTAAATGATATACACCATCCAATTCATAAGCAACAGTATTTTGTAATTCTGTGAGTTGGGAGAGGTGCTATTTTTGGAAAAATTGTTCCATTCATAAATGATATATTGACATATTGTAGGTGAGAATAATGGACGTACCATCATCAGTATCTGAATAATAGTTTCATTTGTCAGACCTGATCTAATCACCAATGATATGAGAAATATTTTTGCCACGGTGTTCATCTATGAAACTCATAGCCTGCCTTGCATCTGCAGAATTTTCAGATACATTTATTTTCTTTCTGCAATATTTTGTTGACTCTTGGTATGTTCACCTCTTCTGCTTGCATAACATTCTCTCAGTTGGGTGAGTAAAAGGACTGTATAATGGACTGCAGGCTTTGTTGCATCTTCGATTCTTTGTTTGCAAGGTCACTGTGGGTTCCAAATCATGTGTCAAGATTCATCGGTTTCCAGAACCATCAGAATCATTATAAGCTTTTAAACAATCACAACTCATTAACCTCAAGTAAATATCGATTAGTAATATTTATTGGCAGCAGTGAAGAAGCTCAAGGTCCAGAGTTAAAGTGGAAAACTATCACAGTTTAAACATTAACAACCTCCAAACTGACTCAGCAGTTATAAAAACAGGAAACTGGTTTCAATAAAGCCCAGACTCAACTGCCCAGCCCAACCATTAAATTAACCCCTGAGCAAAGTGGAAGTTGCCAGTGTAATCACAGAATAACAAAATCAATGAAGAAATAAACCCACCAAACATGCCTTTGCAGGCTATGGGTTGCGTTGTAGTACTGGTCAGTGCTACAAAACAAACTAGACACAGATTGTCACCACTGTGCTCAATTGCCCTGTCCAGGGCACTCAGGCTCACAATGCATTGAGTGTAGAGGAAGAATTGGATTGTGCACCTGTTAGGTCAACAGAGGATAAAACGAGGAATTCCTGCAAACTTTGGTCCTATCCAACAAGACGGTGGGTAATGATGAAGGTAAGATGACCAGATGACAATGTTGAGCAGAAAGCAGTCCAAGACGAAAATAAGGAGTGCAGACAACCGGGATTCATTAACACAATTGATGGATTGCATCCTATACATGCATCTGCCCACTCACCCAACCTGTCCAAGTCACCCTGCGTTCTCATAGCATCCTCCTCACAGTTCACACTGCCACCCAGCTTTGTGTTATCTGCAAATTTGCTAATGTTACTTGTAATCCCTTCAACTAAATATCATGGACAATCTAGACCATTGAATATCAATAGCTTAAAGATTCAATGCAGTATTGTTTAAATGCAATATTATTCCTTTGGATAAATGTGCTGTGTTTCAATGTATTGTGAAGACATTGCAATTTGTGATGAGGACAATAATCTTCCTCAGGCAATGTTGGACACAAAAAGCTGGTGTATCTCAGCGGGTCAGACAAAATCTCTGGAGAAATGAAATAAGTGACGTTTCCGGTCGAGACCCTTCTTCAGACATATGTGTAAAATTATTAAGTCAATGTTATAACTGATTCATTGAAATTTAGTTTGTACACCTGAAGGAGGGCAAATGGGTCTTTGATTTAAATTGTAACCCAAAAGAGAGTATCTACAATATTGCAACATCCCTTCACAGCTGCACTGATATATCAATATAGATTATTGTGTGAAAGTCTCTGGCTTATGGAATCATATATTATGAGTGAAACTAAATATAAAATTTAGGAGCTTCAATAATATTGGTGTAACCATTTCTGTACTATTGTACGCAGTTTTAGTCTAAATATTTAAAGAAGGGAGTTCATGCATAGGAAATCATCAAAGAATGGTTACTGGGCTAATACCTGCACAGATTGTCTTATGATGGACAGAGTAGGATTGCATCTGTTGGAATTTCGAAGAGGGAGGAAGAGAGAGATGACTTGAATGAAACATATTGGACCCTGAGGGGTCTTGGTAAGATGGACATAAGGGGATGTGTCCATTTGTGGGAACAAAGAATGTTCTCACTGCGGGACACATCTTCAAAGTAATAGGTCACCCCCTACTTTCAGATGTCATGGGATGGTCAAAGTAATGGCTGTGGATGCATTTAAGGAAAAGGCAGATGCTCGATAAGCAAAAATGCAAAGTTAAGGTTAAAATTAGATGATCTATGATCTGACTGAATGGCAGAGGAGGTCGAGAGGTCAAGTTGCCCACTCCTGCTCCTAATTCAGATGTCCGTATGATTTTTGTTCTTATGTTAGTCTCCAGTTTGACATCTTGATTACAGAGACAGCGCAGGTGAGTCAATTGTATTTACTTATCTTTTTCTGCATGGCTTGCTGAACAACAGCTACAGTCAGGCACACAGGCAGACTTATCTCTCAGATAATGATAGCACCATCAGACTAAACTGGGCTAATTAATCGTCCCAGCAATGACTTATGCCTGCAAAAGTCCATTTGCCCATTGATTTGTTAAAAGAGAGGTTTATGACGTTGATCTTGACAGATAGCATTAAGAAACCAGAAAATATTTGGTACGCTGAGAATTGGAGAAAATCTCCTGGATTTCCTTGTCCAAGACATTTTCATTACTCTTGATTCAGTGCTCTTGATGATACCTAGATTCAGTGCTCTTGATGATATCTAGATTGCCTTCACAAAATGCAAGACAAACCTGTTTCTAGAAGGGATTTAGTTTGGCAGCTATAAGATTCCATTGTCAATTTTAATGATTCCCATTGGAAACGTTTCACAACCATATCCTCTTTTTTTGTTTCTGGAGTAACAGTGACAGTGCGGTTATTTATCACTGGGATAGAAATAAAATCTTCATTTGAATTAAGGACAATTAGAACGGCAGTCCACGGTTATCGAGGACATTAGGCAACCAGCCTTCACCACAGCCCTTAGTCTAATGTGATTAGAGGCCATCTCCTCATCTTCCCGTATGTTCATAAGATAAACATAACAGAACCTGTGAAGTTAACACATAGTAGACCAGTTTGTAAAACAGTAAGCTTGTGAGATCTGTGATTCTGTAATGCTTGCACACAATAAGTCAAAGCCACTTTATTGATATCAATGAGTATGTCTACTTAAGATGGAATTTTTCTTGGTGCTTGAGAAATTCTGCAAATGGGAAAGGACCACAGGGGGGTAGCAGTTGCCAATGTGAACTGTATGCACTTGCCAATGTGAACTGTATGCACTTGCAAATTCAGTGAGGTGATAATGGATCACAAAGCAAATAATTATCTTTTTAAAATGGAAAATATGGGTAGTTGCATTAATTGCACTGATGACAAAACATATTTTTGTTTCTTCTGTGTATGCAAGTACTCAGTGAAATGACAATAAAGTGAATACTTATATACTTATAGTTCTGTGTAACATGTGATTCCATAACCCAATTTGGATAGAATGCAATTGATGAATTAGGTACTATTTGCATTACTCGGGGCTAATTAATTAGAATGAGATTACAATCAGGAACAGGAAAACCACTTAAACATTCCTTTAGAAATTGGCAGACAGAAGAAAGCTGTCTTGGAAAGAAATGTTTCCATGTAACCTTCTCACAGTAATCAGATATCATTGTCTCTTAAGAACACAGCTGCTACTTTCACCATCAGGGGCCATTTGAAATTGACAAATGATTAATGCCCCTGTCCCACTTAGGAAACCTCAACAGAAACCTCTGGAGACCTTGCGCCGCACCCAAGGTTTCCATGAGTCGCCAGGGGTTTTGGTCACTTGCCTGGAAAGCCTAGACCGAAGGGTGAGCTGCATCAACTGACCAAAGATCCACCATGATCTTTGCTACCGACCGCACACACACGGACATTTTCAACCTCTCACTTCTGAGGTCTGAGGTCCCCACCTGCTTTAAAAGGGCATTTATTATACCAGTGCCCAACAAGAGTAAGGTGACGTGCCTCAATGACTATCGACCAGTGGCACTAACGCCGGTGGTGATGAAGTGCTTTGAGAGGTTGATCATGGAGCAAATCAACTCCTACCTCGACAAAAACCTGGACCCACTGCAGTTCGCATACCGCCACAACAGATCAATGGTGGATGCGATCTCGTTGGCCCTCCACTCCGCTCTGGACCACTTGGACAACAAAAACTCATATGTCAGGCTGTTATTCATCGATTACAGCTCGGCATTTAACACAATCATCCCCTCCAAGCTGGTTACCAAACTCGCAGAACTGAGTCTCTGCGCATCCCTCTGCAATTGGATCCTCGACTTCCTCATTCACAGACCACAGTCTGTTCGTATTGGTGGAAATGTGTCAGCCTCGATAACAATCAGCACGGGAGCACCTCAAGGCTGCTTGCTCAGCCCCCTGCTGTACTCACTCTATACTCATGACAGTGCGAACTCCATCATCAAGTTCGCTGACGACACCACTGTTGTGGGACGTATCACTGATGGGGATGAGTCTGAGTACAGGAGAGAGATCGAGCAACTGTCCATATGGTGCCAGTGCAATAACCTGGCCCTCAACACCAGCAAAACCAAGGAACTGATTGTGGACTTTGGAAGGAGTAGGATGGGGACTCACAGCCCCATTTATATCAACGGGTCGATGGTTGAAAGGGTCAAGAGCTTCAAATTCCTGGGCGTGCACATCTCTGAAGATCTTTCCTGGTCCGAGAACACTAATGCAATTATCAAGAAAGCTCATCAGCACCTCTACTTCCTGAGAAGATTACGGAAAGTCGGTTTGTCAAGGAAGACTCTCTCTAACCTCTACAGGTGCACAGTCGAGAGCATATTGACCGGTTGCATCGTGACTTGGTTCGGCAATTTGAGCGCCCTGGAGAGGAAAAGACTACAAAAAGTCGTAAACACTGCCCAGTCCATCATCGGCTCTGACCTTCCTTCCATCGAGGGGATTTATCGCAGTCGCTGCCTCAAAAAGGCTGGCAGTATCATCAAAGACCCACACCATAACTTTTAAAATCTTTCCCCTGCACGGAGAACCCAACCTTTTCCCTGTCGGGTCTCCGTTGTCGTTGGGGCTGCAACGTGGAGCGGCCTCCAGCAGGAACGTCCTGGGGCTCCAGTCACGGAGCTGCGGAGCTACTCACCATCATGGAGCTGGCCGAGTCCGGAGCGGGTGGAGCGGTGGTGGCGCGCTGCTGTGACCCGACCCCCGGAGATTCGGAGGCTTACCGCAGGTCTGGCAGACAGTAATATCGGGAGCCCGCGGGTCCCTGGTGGGAGACCGCTTTTCGGGGTCGAGGAGTGCCTGGAGCGGGGCCTTACATCACCGCCCCGCGCGGCTTCAATGGCTGCGGGACTTTGCTAGAGCCCGCCGGGGGCTCCAACAACAAGACCCGGAGCGCGGCCTTGCATCACCCGGCGTGGCTTTAATGGCCGCGGGACAATTGCCATCGCCCGCCGGGGGCTTTGACTCTGACATCGGGAGGGGAATGGGGAGTGTAGGGGAGAGATAAGTTTTTTTGCCTTCCATCACAGTGAGGAGGAGATGCGCTGTGATGGATGTCTGTGTAAATTGTGTTGTGTCTTGGGTCTTTTTTTTCATGTGTGTATGACTGCAGAAACAACATTTCATTTGAGCCTCTATGAGGTTCAAGTGACAAATAAATTGTATTGTGTATTGTGTATTGTGTATAACCTTATGAGAGGCATAGATAGGGTAGACAGTCAGAATCTTTTCTCCAGGTGGTTTTCTTCTTCTTGCGTTTGAGGCAGTAGAAGTCTGCAGCAGGGTGATGCCATCCGGTTTGACATCCGTAGGTGCCCGCCATAAAAAGGTTGGTGCCAAGCTGCGGCGCTGATGCTGTCTCTGTTTGTTGTCGCTTGTCTGACTGTATCAAAGACAAGTGGGCATAGCCTTAAGGTGAGAAGAGCAAAGTGTAAAGTAGATGTGCGGGGCATATATTTTACACAGAGTGCGGTGAGTGCCAGGAATGCGCTGTCAAGGTGGTGGTGAAGGCAGATAGGATCGTGACTTTTAGAAAGGCTCGTGGCATCCATCCATTCCCCACATATATCTGTATGCAGGGCATGGAGGAATATTGATCATGTGCAGGCAGTGTATCTTGGCACTATGTTCAGCACACGCATGTTGGGCTGCAAGGCCTGTTCCTGGGCTGTACTGTCTTATATTCTGTGCTCTATATTCTAGTGCACAGCAGGTTAAATGTATTTGCTTTGAAGAGTTTGCGAGGTTCTGTTTGCATAAATCAAAATATATATTTATAGAATATTAATTACTGAATGCGGCTGCTTTAATTATTTTAAGGTTCATTGTAAAATGAGTTTTAACTCTGTGACGCTAAATAAATGAGGATAGGGTTGATTGTTTCAGAGCAGCATTTGATGAATTAATGCAGTAGTTCTGCTGCTTAGCCATTAGAGATGCTCCTGTTGCTTTGTCTGCCCCATGGTAGTCATGCCAACAAATTGTGCGCCTCCAGTTTTGCCTTTCTCGCAGATACACAGACAGACAGACAGACAGACATGCCGCAATTGGTCCACCTCTCCATCCTTGTGCCTGGGCTGTGCCTTCATCACCCTGGGGCTTGCCAGATAGTCCAATCAAGGTTCTTAATGCTTTCTCAGCTGCTGCAAATAAATTTAACAAAGTGCCTCTACACACTTCCTCCCAAAAAGTCACAACATTGACCAAGATAAACACAAAATGCTATAGTATATCGCCAAAGAACACCTAAAATTCCCTTTATCCTGTATCTGTACCCTGTGGATAGCTTGACTGTAATCAGGTATAGTCTTTTTGCTGACGGTACCTCAGTACACGTGACAATAAACTAAACATCTCTGGGGATTGGAATCAGTGCATCAAATCATCAAAGCATGGACAGAGGAGATGTGGAGTTTCTCATTCTGAAAGGTGATAAGGATCAGTCATGATTTTTTTCTCGTGTAGGAAGGAACTGCAGTTGCTGGTTTCAAACAAAGATAGACACTAAATTCTGGAGTAACTCAGCGGGACAGGCAGCATCTCTGGAGAGAAGGAATTGGTGACGTTTTGGGTTGTGACCTTTCTACAGACTGAGAGTTAGTAGAGGGGAAGATACAGAGATAAGGAAGTGTAAGGTGTGAGAACAAGAC
The DNA here is from genome assembly GCF_010909765.2 of Amblyraja radiata. Lineage (NCBI taxonomy): Eukaryota > Metazoa > Chordata > Chondrichthyes > Rajiformes > Rajidae > Amblyraja > Amblyraja radiata. The sequence goes on from NC_045960.1 coordinate 66,542,745, forward strand.
ATCAAAGGGGGTAGAGCTGGGCTACATTGTTAGCTAATCGAAGGTAACAACAAAGCCAACAGAGATATAACGTAATCGGGGACAGATTTGTAGGAGAACCGGGAAGGGGTAGGGATGGAAATTTAAAGTCAATGTTCATACCGCTGGGGTGTAAACTGCCCAAGCGAAATATGAGGTGCTGTTCTTCCAATTTGCGCTGGGCCTCACTCCGACAATGGAGGAGGCCTAGGACAGAAAGGTCAGTTTGGGAATGGGAGGGGGTAAAGTGTTTAGCAACTGGGAGATCAGGTTGGTTTAGGCGGACTGAGCGGAGGTGTTCAGCGAAACGATCGCCGAGCCTGCGCTTGGTCTCACCAATTCCACTGGAGTCCACACCTGGAAGGGACGAGTTAACCAGGGAGTTGCAGTGGGAACGGTCTCTGCGGAAAGCGGACAGGTGTGGAGATGGTAAGATATGACTACTGGTGGGATCCCTTGGAGGTGGCGCAAAAGTCGGAGGAATATGTGCTGTATGCGATGGCTGATTGGTGAAAGGTGAAGACGAGGAGAACTCTGTCCCTGTTGCGTCTGGGGGGGAGATGAGGCAAGAGCGGAGTTGCGGGATATCGAGGAGACCCTCATCTATGATGGATGAGAGGAACCCCCATTCCCTAAAGAATTAGAGCATCTTAGATGTCCTGGTATGGAACACCTCATCTTGGGTGCAGATGCGGCATAGCCAGAGGAATTGGGAGTAGGGGATAGTCTTTGCAGGAGGCAAGGTGGGAAGAAGTGTAGCCTAGATAGCTGTGGGAGTCAGTAGGTTTATGTCCCGCTGAGTTACTCCTGCATTTTGTGTCTATCTTCAATTTTCTTGGCCCCGCTCTGGGAGTAGATGTGGGGGCGGATCCGGACCGCAACGGCCGTGAGTCCCAGGCCGAGTTCGGCGATCGTTTGCCTGCTTCTGCTGCCGTTGAAGGTGAGACGCCAGGGTCTTGGGCCTGTCCCACTTTGGCCGTCAGTTCCACAACAGGCCGTTGGCGCGCAAAGATTTTGTTCACTGCAAGAATTTCGGAGCCCCGCGTGATGTCGGGACCGGCCCCACACATCTACATACCCCGCCGCGCTTCTAATTGGGACCGGCCCCGCGCGGTCATGCGATGCCCGTAAGCCTCAAGCGACCACGAGGTCGCGTAATTTGAGAGCCAAGGACGCGTAAGTGGAACAGGTCCTGAAGAGTCCAATGACAGGATAAGTGAGCCACAATCTCAGGATCAAGTCTCCAATTACTTTCAATAATCTACTGTAACGGCCAGAACATTCACACTGCTGAAACAGACATTCTCTTCCAAACTCTGTCAGAGCAGGAGTTTAATAGCTTAACTAAGTAAACAAATCAAGAATGTTCTCAAAGCTTCTTTGGACAATGGTAATATCCTTAATGTTTCATGGGAATCCCGGACATTTGTCCTTTAAAATTGGAAGAGCATTTGGGATGTTACTGACAGTCTCAAATCCCTTTGTCAGAGCACACAGAAGCCCAGAGTAAATAATGGAAATGATTGATCAAGTCAAGTCAAGTCAATTTTATTTGTCACATACACATACAAGATGTGCAGTGAAATGAAAGTGGCAATGCCTGCGGATTGTGCAAACAGAAGAACAGAACAGAATAGAACAGAACCACTATTTACATTTTAGAATTATTTTTTTTTAAAAGACACAACACAACAGTAAATTAGTTCCTGGTGAGATAAGAGTTTACAGTCCTGATGGCCTGTGGGAAGAAACTCCGTCTCATCCTCTCTGTTTTCACAGCGTGACAGTGGAGGAGCTTGCCTGACCGTAGCAGCTGGAACAGTCCGTTGCTGGGGTGGTAGGAGTCCCTCATTATGTTGGCCCCATCGGTACCGACTGGCTATCCACCGGCATACCCAGCAATTCTCCAACCGGGCACTGAGATCCACCCTGGTCGCGATGCGCCGGCACCAGCAGGACCTCACATCGACATTCCCTGAACTTCAGGCCTCACTAACCCATACCTGCAACGGACCCCAATTATATTTCATCCGCTGGAAGATCCACCTCTTCAATCAAAAATTCCTGGCCTACCTCAACTCCACCAAGGACCTTAAATTATCCCGCCTCCAGGCCGCTCCCGACGCCCCGCGACTCGACCACCAGCAGACTCCAGGCCCCAACTCCGGCCTGCATCGCCTGCCCGAGTCCCGCGACGCCATCTTGGCCACGAGGAGCGCCTTCAATACTCACCAGGACGCCGCCTTCACCGACCTCCACATCGATGCCGCCGCCGACCCTCACCTGCCTACCGATGACGCCCAGCCTCGCCGCTTCTACGGTAACTTGGACCCCCTCCTCATCGCTGATTCCTCCGACCCTCGCCACCCTCCGGGACCTCCCAGCCTCATCGCCGCACCGGGCCTACCCGACATCGCCGCCGCACTGGTCCCATCCAGCATCGTCGCCGGACCGGGCCCACTGAACATCGCCGCCGCACTGGTCCCGCCTAACATCGCCGCCGGTCCAGACCTACCCGGCATTGCCGCCGGGCCGGGGCTCACCCAACATGGCCGCCGCAATGCACCCAACTCATCTCGCCGCCCCACCGCTATGGCCGACCCCCGCCGCCCCGCCGACTATCCACCCACCGGGACCTCCCACACATCGACCGCGGACCCCAACTCAACTGCCATGGGACTCCGACCATCGGGTCCGGTGACCCGCGCCACTGGACTCCGACCATCGGGTCCGGTGACCCGCGCCACTCCACCCCCCTCCAGCAACCCACAGCCGTCGCCTTACCTGGAGCCTGGACTCTGCACTGGGCCTGGAGCCTCCACGCTGCTCACTCCCACTCTCCTGGGCTTAACTCCACTGGGTCCTAGTGCCCGTCTGCCCAGCCTTGCTAACCTCAGTGGCTGTTCCACTGACTCTCCCCCATCCCCCTCCAACTATGTCACCCCCGCTCTTCCCCACCCACATTACAGCCCTCTCACCCCCCCACCCCCTGACCACCCACCACCCCTCCAACACCCACAACCCCCCCCCCCTACACATCGCCCTGTCCCCAGTCCACCCACCTGCCTTCCTCTGGCTCCAACTCCCATCCCTGCCGGGTGTTCACCATCCCCCCCGACCTACCCCTCTCCCACACCGAACGGTCTGTCCTCAGCAGAGGTCTTACCTTTGTCTCCCTCCGTCCCCATCTCAATGAGTTCCGCGCCCACCATGACTTGGAGCGCTTCTACCGTCGCCTCCACCTCACAGCGCACTTCCATGGGAAGGAGTCCTTGCCCCCCAATGATGACCCTTTTTCCCGTCTCCAACGCACCCCCTCCTCGTGGAACCCCTCTTGTAAAGTCCCGGCTCTGGAACTCTTTATCCAGAACTGCCGTCGCGACGTCAACCGCCTCAACTTCTCCACTCCCCTGTCTCACTCCAATCTCTCCCCCCCTGAACGCACTGCCATTGAATCACTCCGCAAAAACCCAGATTGGGTTATCAAACCAGCCGACAAGGGAGGTGCATTGGTAGTCTGGCGCGTCGATCTCTACAAAGCTGAGGCCACGCGCCGACTCTCGGACACCTCCTCCTACTTACCCTTGGACCATGACCCCACTGACGAGCACCAGGCCACCATATCTAGCACCATCACCGACTTCATCAATTCCCACGCCCTGCCTGACCAAGCTTCCAACCTCATCGTTCCCCAGCCCCGCACGGCCCGTTTTTACCTTCTCCCCAAAATCCACAAACCCGGCTCTCCCGGCAGACCCATTGTCTCTGCTTGTTCGTGCCCCACCGAACTCATCTCCACATACCTTGACTCCATACTATCCCCCTTGGTCAAGTCCCTTCCCACCTATGTTCTAGACACCTCAGACACTCTCCGCCGCCTCCGCGCATTCCACTCTCTAGGCCCTCACCCCCTCATCTTCACCATGGATGTCCAGTCACTCTACACCTCCATCCCCCACCAGGATGGCCTCAAAGCCCTCCGGTTCTTCCTCGACCAGAGGAGCAACCTATACCCAGCCACTGACACCCTCCTCCGCCTAGTGGAGTTGGTCCTCACCCTCAACAACTTTACGTTTGACTCCTCCCATTTCCTCCAAACACAAGGCGTAGCTATGGGCACACGCATGGGCCCCAGCTACGCCTGCCTCTTTGTCGGGTACGTTGAACAATCCTTGTTCAATACGTACCAGGGCCCCATCCCCGACCTCTACCTCCGTTACATTGACGACTGCTTTGGGGCCACCTCCTGCACCCACACACAACTGACTGACTTCATCCACTTCACCACCAACTTCCATCCGGCACTCCAATACACCTAGGCCATTTCCGACACTTCCCTACCATTCCTTGACCTCACCATCTCCATCGCAGGGGACAGACTTCTGACCGACATACACTACAAACCAACTGACTCACATGGCTATCTGGACTACACGTCTTCCCACCCTGCCCCCTGTAAAGACTCCATCCCCTACTCCCAATTCCTCCGCCTACACCGCATCTGCTCCCAGGATGAGACGTTCCACACCAGGGCATCGGAAATGTCCTCGTTCTTCAGGGAATGGGGATTCCCCTCCGCCACCATAGATGAGGCTCGCACCAGGGTCTCATCCATACCCCGCAACACTGCTCTCTCTCCCCATCCCCGCACTCGCAACAAGGGCAGAGTCCCCCTAGTCCTCACCTTTCACCCCACCAGCCGGCAAATACAACAAATAATCCTCCGCCATTTCCGCCACCTCCAACGTGACCCCACCACTCGCCACATCTTCCCATCTCCCCCTATGTCTGCCTTCTGCAAAGACCGCTCCCTCCGCAACTCCCTTGTCAATTCTTCCCTTCCCTCCAGTACCACCCCCTCCCCGGGCACTTTTCATTGCAACCGCAAGAATTGCAACACCTGTCCCTTCACCTCCCCCCTCGACTCCATTCAAGGACCCAAGCAGTCGTTCCAGGTGCGACAAAGGTTCACCTGTATCTCCTCCAACCTCATCTACTGCATCCGCTGCTCTAGATGTCAGCTGATTTACATCGGGGAGACTAAGCGGAGGTTGGGCGATCGTTTCGCCGAACACCTCCGCTCAGTCCGCAATAACACCTACCTGAACTCCCGGTGGCTCAGCACTTCAACTCCCCCTACCATTCCCAATCCGACCTCTCTGTCCTGGGTCTCCTCCATTGCCAGAGTGAGCAACACCGGAAATTGGAGGAACAGCACCTCATATTCCGCCTGGGTTGCTTGCGTTCGGATGGCATGAACGTTGAATTCTCCCAGTTTTGCTAGCCCTTGCTGTCTCCTCCCCTTCCTTAACCCTTGAGCTGTCTCCTCCCATCCCCCCGCCCTCGGGCTCCTCCTCCCCCCTTTTTCCTTCCTTCTTCCCCCCAACCCCCATCAGTCTGAAGAAGGGTTTCGGCCCGAAACGTCGCCTATTTCCTTCGCTCCATAGATGCTGCTGCACCCGCTGAGTTTCTCCAGCATTTTTGTGTACCTTCCCTCATTATGTTGTTGGCTCTGGATCTGCACCTCCTGGTGTGTAGGTCCTGCAGGGGGGTGAGTGTAGTTCCCATAGTCCGTTTGACCGAATGCACTACCACTACTTTCTGCAGAACCTTCCTGTCCTGGGCAGAGCTGTTCCCAAACCAGATTGAGATGTTGCCGGACAAGATGCTTTCTACAGCCCCAGAGTAGAAGCACTGAAGGATCCTCAGAGAGACTCTGAATTTTCTCAGCTGCCTGAGGTGGTAAAGGCGCTGCCTTGCCTTACTCACCAGTGCGGCAGCGTGTGTTGTCCATGTCAGATCCTCTGTGATGTGGACTCCCAGGTATTTAAAGCAGCTCACCCTATCCACAGTAGTCCCATTTATCCCCAGTGGCTTGTATGTCCTCGGATGTTGAGCCCTTCTAAAGTCCACAATCAGCTCCTTAGTTTTTGTGACATTCAAGAGGAGGCTGTTGTCCTGACACCAGGGTGCCAGATCAGCCACCTCCTCCTGGTAGGCCTTCTCGTCGTTATCGGAGATGAGGATAGGGCAATTATGTTGTCGACATGTATTGGACAAGCCCTCATGGTGGGCTGATCCAAAATATTAAAGCACGTGGGATCTTTGGTAAATTGGTTGATTGGATTCGAATACGGTCATGGGCAGATTCATGGGTGATTATAGGACCCATATGCCCCCAGGATGCAGACCCAGGGGAGTCTGCATCCTGGGGGCATGAACATTGAATTCCCCCAATTTTGTTAACCCTTGCTGTCTCCTCCCCTTCCTATCTCTCCCTCAGCCCTCGGGCTCCTCCTCCTCCTTTTTCCTTTCTTCTCCCCGCCCCCCACACCCCATCAGTCCGAAGAAGGGTTTTGGCCCGAAACTTTGCCTATTTCCTTCGCTCCATAGATGCTGCTGCACCCGGTGAGTTTCTCCAGCATTTTTGTGTACCTTCGATTTTCCAGCATCTGCAGATCTTTCTTAATCACATTCATGTATGTGTGTTCTTTCCAGCACAATCTAATCAGTTATATGCTCGCTGAATAAAACCATCATTAAGTTATACATCATTTGTAAATCTTGCTCAAAACAAATTTAATTTTGTGAAATACTTAATTTAGATAACCCCACCATTACAGATAGATCTCATTCCGCTCTCTGGCTATTGGGAAGACCAGACCCATTTTATTGTTGAGAAACAACATAGACACAAAAACATTAAGTAACATTCCAGGGCTAGAGCAACTGGAATCTTCATATTGCTATTATTTTCCCAATTACTGCAGTTGTGAACAGTGTGATTAGATGAATGAATTACAGAGTGCAAGTGTAATACAAAATCAACTCAAACACAGCATATGAGCCATTTAAAAAGAAATGATTTTAAAAACATTAAAAAAGAAAATTACCAGAGTCAAAATGTATAAACATTTTATTCTTTAACAAGAATTAACAGAATTACGAATTAACAGAATTATGAATCTAACCCTATATCACACACACAAACTGTTCCCCCGCAACGTTGATTACACTGCGAGTTGGGTCGGGTAGGTTCCGGTTACTGACATGGACAAAAAAATGCCCACGTTCCACTCCGTTGTGTACTACACGTCAGCCCATTGCATTTCGCAGAAGTGGCCTATCTTGCTCTGCTATAGGATCTTTGGGTCAATGTGCCTATTCCAGTGCTGTGTTGTTCTATGCATTCATTGTGTTTAATTCCTTTTAGGCTATTCCATCAGGCTATTAAACCTGGCTCGGACAAAACTCTGATTATTAATAACCCATTTTCTGTTATTTGCACTTTATCAGTTTATTTATTCATGTGTGTATATATTTATATTATGGTATATGGACACACTTATCTGTTTTGTAGTAAATGCCTACTATGTTCTGTGTGCTGAAGCAAAGCAAGAATTTCATTGTCCTATACAGGGACACATGACAATAAACTCACTTGAACTTGAACTTTTATGCTTGCTCTCAAATTACAGTTGTCAAGAGCATGACTCACCAGACTTGTGCATGTGCCTAAGTTGTGGTCAGAGATGCGCTGGAGGGCTGATGGCAGAACATCATCTCTCCTGTGATGATGGGGCACTTCGGCCTCAAGGACAGATTCCAGATACACCTTGTATCTGGCTCACAGCTTCATGCCAAGGAGGCCACAAGTCTAGGCATTCATTTGAATGGACTCGCCAAGATAGTGTAAAAAGGCAAGATAAATGTTTTGGTTATTTTATGGTTTGCTTATTATTTATTGATATTTAGGAAATTCTGGTTAAAAAAAAAAAGCATATTAGAAAAATTATTTTGATAAATTTGCATGGTTTTTAAAAATCTCTGAGCAGCAGAGACATTGTAAACTGATTGAATGATTAAGAGGCCATTCCATTCGGAGGACACCAGTGCTGCAGCATTAAATGCTCTTTGGGCAAAGGGTCAGTTCACCAGGCTTTGACGTCTGGGGGAAATAATAAGTGTGGGGGCAGGTGGATACTAGGGGTGGCAAGACCAGGCAGTAAACATAGAAACATAGAAACATAGAAACATAGAAATTAGGTGCAGGAGTAGGCCATTCGGCCCTTCGAGCCTGCACCGCCATTCAATATGATCATGGCTGATCATCCAACTCAGTATCCCGTACCTGCCTTCTCTCCATACCCTCTGATCCCCTTAGCCACAAGGGCCACATCTAACTCCCTCTTAAATATAGCCAATGAACTGGCCTCGACTACCCTCTGTGGCAGGGAGTTCCAGAGATTCACCACTCTCTGTGTGAAAAAAGTTCTTCTCATCTCGGTTTTAAAGGATTTCCCCCTTATCCTTAAGCTGTGACCCCTTGTCCTGGACTTCCCCAACATCGGGAGCAATCTTCCTGCATCTAGCCTGTCCAACCCCTTAAGAATTTTGTAAGTTTCCATAAGATCCCCTCTCAATCTCCTAAATTCTAGAGAGTATAAACCAAGTCTATCCAGTCTTTCTTCATAAGACAGTCCTGACATCCCAGGAATCAGTCTGGTGAACCTTCTCTGCACTCCCTCTATGGCAATAATGTCCTTCCTCAGATTTGGAGACCAAAACTGTACGCAATATTCCAGGTGTGGTCTCACCAAGACCCTGTACAACCATGTCCATGTCCAACTATTTTTCCAGCTGTTTTGGAATTTACGCATAAAGTGAAGAGCCACATGTTGTCAGCAAGCGAAGAGGCACTTTGACAAGCTGAGCTTGCAAGTATCTTAAAAGATTATGTGACATTAAAATGTACACCAGTGAAGCGATTGACAGAGTCCATATTGTTTAAATGTTCCATCAGAAAATTCATCATATCTCTGCCCTTTTAAAAAAAAAAATCATATGCTGAAGATGAGAAATTGTGATGGCTGTAAACCAGAGCCTGGGGAGATTTTCTAAACAGAAAAACAAATGCAAGCTTACTAATCTTTCGAGTGCTAAGTGCTTGAATGCAGGGCTTCACAAATGACAACTGAAGAAATGGATGTTATATGATTCAATTAAATATTAAAACCCATTGATTATTTCAGTCCAGTGAGAATAGCGGAATTGTTAGTTTAGATACCTATTCAGCAACTTAAAAGCTCTGCCAGTTACTGGCAAGGTGACGAGTCTGTATCATGGCCGGGTGGAGTAGGCCTTTAGCGAGCTTGCAGCAATTCAGCATGAGCTGGGCTTGGGAACATAAAGCAAGATCTGACCCACTCTCATCATACTGCATGGAAATAGGCATGTTGGCCTGCCAAGACTGCGCCAACTTTCAAGTTCCCACGCCCCAGGCTGGTGCTAATCCTGTTTTTTCTCCCCACATTATCATCATCTCCTTCCTCACAGATTCTGCCACCTATCTACCCTCTCGGGACAATTTACAGTGGCCAATTTGTCTTTTTTTTTTTTTTGAAAATATTTTTTATTGGAGATAGGTACATAACCTAATTACATCATTACATCATTACATAGTCTTACATTTTTAAATTGATAATATTGTCAATTATTATTACATTGTCTCCAATACTTTTTGCCTTTTTTTTTTTTTTTAAACTAGATAGAACTAAAGAGATAGATGAAGTAAAGAAAGAAAAGAAAGAGAAGAAAAACAAAAACAAAAACAAAAAAAAAAAAAAACAAAAAAAAAAAAGGAAAAAGATAGTTAAAGAAGAATGGAAAAATTTATTAAAATAAAAAAGACTTCATTCGAGATATATTCGTACATTTCAGAGTATAGTATTTCATCCATTCTTTAGCCCGCGTGCTAGTCAGGTTCCTGTGCTGAACCATTCTGACCCTTTAAGTAATCAATAAAAGGAGACCATGTTCCAACGAATAATTCCTGTTTGTCCAACAGGGAAAATCTGATTCTTTCCACGTTTAAGGTCTCCGTCATTTCTATAATCCACATTTTGATTGTGGGGGCCGTAGGGCCTTTCCAAAATTTTAGAATTAATTTTTTTCCTGTTATTAAACTATAATCAATTCAGTGGCCAATTTGTCTACCAACCCACATATCCCATTGTCAGGGTGAGGCTAAATGTAAATTGGAGGAACAGCATCTCATATTTCACGTGGGTAGTTTACAGCCCAGTGGTATGAATATTGATTTCTCCAACTTCAAGCAACCCTGGCATTCCCTTGCTCCCTTTCCCTCCCCCACCCAAGTCACACTCGCTTTCCCTCCCCCACCCAAGTCACACTCGCTTTCCCTCCCCCACCCAAGTCACACTCATTTTGACCCAGTAAACAGCTAAAAATGGCCTGTTTCCTTTATCTGCATACCTTTCATTCATTGTTCTTTAACTCTCTACATCATCGTCTATATCTCTCATTTCCCTTATCCCTAACCAGTCTGAAGAACCATAGGGTTAGATGTTGTGAGGTTAGGGCAAATGCAGAAAGGAAAAGCCTTGTCAACTTATGAAAGGGATTGAAACCAATGCAAGTCTGGTCATCTTTGAAATGATGATTGCTGTGGGAAAAGACCATTGATGAGAAAAAATATATTTTTAAATAGAAGGAGCAATATTTTTTTAATCTATAAAATTACAGGTTATAAAGCAACATATTGTGATTAACTTTATTTTCAGTTTGTGCTCACACTAATCTTTCCAAATGTCTCCCCAGTCTGAAGAAGGGTCTCGACCCGAAACATCACCTATTCCTTCGCTCTATAGATGCTGCCTCACCCGCTGTTTCTCCAGCATTTTTGTCTACTTTCCAAATTCCAGTTTCCTTTCTGTTGCATCTGATTTGAATTGGTTGCATTGGACTGTAATCCTACACTGCTCCAGGGAAGAGGTGAAGGTAATTACCAAGGATATCAAACTTAATTTGAATCAACAAAGTCTAATTCACACCTGATCTCTTGTGTAAACAAACCAGGCTGCCTTTTTAAATGTAAAATGGTCATTCAAGGAGACTATTGTGCTTCTACACATAGTGACCAGTTCTACTCCACTACTCAATTTCTCAGCACTAGCACTTTTACACCTCATCATTTCTTTAGCAGTTAAATCTCCTGACTGGGAAGGACTGGGAAACACCTTCTTCAAAGGTGGCCTCCCACAGAATATATCTGGAGAACATGGATAGGTGACGTTTCGAGACGGGAGCCTTCTTCAGATCCCGACCTAAAACATCAATTCAATTCAATTCAATTTCAATTTTAAAACTTTATTGGCATGATAAAAAAAACATTGTTATATTGCCAAAGTATAAAACATGACATACATATTTAAAATGCATAAGTATAAATACTAGTATACAGTGAATGGATAGATATGTCCCTGTACATAAACTCGCAATAGGCCTATAGCCCTTTATTGATTGCTACACGTTCTTGCAGCTGTAAGCAGTACAACACAATAGTACATCACCTATCCATCTTCTCCAGAGATGCTGCCTGACCCGTTGAGTTACTCCTGCATTTTGTGTCTAAATCGCACCTGATCCCTTGTGTAAATAAAGTAGGCTTTCTCTTTAAATCCGGCTCTATGGATGATCAATAGGACCACTGTGCCCTTAAACAATGCGACCAGTTCTATTCCCTTCTTCACTTTCTCTTATTCACTCTCGGCACTAATGCTTTTACACCTCATCACCTCATCACCTCATTAGCAGCTCTGTTTAAACAGTACTACATCTTACACCAAGGAACAAGTACAAATCCGATGTTAACATCTCAGCAGCAGATTGTCCAGAGCCCCGGGGAATATTGAATCGACTCTGCCCTCTGTGCTTAAATCAGAGTTTGTTTGCTTCCTCCATTGTACTCATCCATTCAGTACAATTAACCTCTCAAGACACTCCTATTGTATTAAAGGGTCACCAAGGGTCTCTGCACAGCAAAACCACTTGAGCACCATGAGTAATTTATTGACATGTCAGGTCTCTTCAGCGATATGTGACAGAGATTCCGATGATGTATTGTGGGCTTTTTTGCAATGATTAATCTATGTTCTGTAGCTGACCAGAAGCACATTAGTAAGATCCTGTCCGTCAAGATCCTTTAACTTGCTGGATACAAAATCCTGCAGTATACGAGAGCTTAACACATTGACATCAATAAGCAAAAATCTCCTAAGATTCTGTTAACTAGCCACATTGAATTTAGATAGCCCAGTAATTAACAAATAGTATTAAAATCTACTTTATTTTTATCCAGTTATCCAATTTAGAAGATATATCTGGGCAATTTCATAGAATCATACAGCCCTTCGGCCCATCCAATCTGCACTGTCTTGTCACAGCAACCTGGGGGGGGGAAGGGCGTGGACTATGTCAAACGAAAAGAAGCCACACTCCAGGGTTCCCGCACTGATTCGACGGGTCACTATGCTCATCAAAATGAAGCTGCGTTGGAGGCTTCATACCGGATTGTTCATCGAATCGCACAGACTAAGAAACCCTACAGCATCGGTGAAGAGCTTATCAAGCCATGCCTTCTCGAAGCAGCGAAGTTGGTGCTGGGGGAACAGCAGTCAAACAAGTTGAGGCAGATTTCCCTTTCGAATGACACAGTCAAAAGTCGAATCTCGAATCTCGAATATAAGTGCTGCAAGTAGTGAGCGCTGTGAAGAGCAGTCCAGTGTATTCACTGCAACTGGACGAGTCAACAGATGTAGCCTCATGTTCCCATTCATTCAGTCTACATTCATTACCTCGATGGAGAAGCCATGAAGGAGGAGTACCTGTTCTCTGAGCCATTGGCTACCACCACTCCCGAGTGGAAGATGGAAGATGTGTTCAGAATGCTGGAAGCCTTCCTCACCAAACATGAGCTTGGCTGGGAACGCCTTGTCGGGGTATGTACAGATGGGGCACCTTCCATGGTCAGTTGCAGATCCGGCTTCAAAGCCTTCATGAAGGATGTCGCTCCCCATGTCTCCTTCACCCACTGGATGATACATCGCCATGCTTTAGCGATGAAACTCTCCCTCCTGATCTTTGAGAAGTGCTTCCAGATGTGGCGAAGATTGTGAACCACAAAATCGAGGGAGCGCAACAAACTCAAGAATCTTCAAAGCGATGTGTGAAGAAATGGGTGGCGATTTCACTGTTCTGATATTCCACACTGAGGTGCGCTGGCTTTCACGTGGTAAAGTTCTCAATCACGTGATTCAACTTTGAGAGGAAATAACGCTGTTCTTGGCGAGAGGGTGTACTGAGAAGGAGAATCAGCTTCATGAAAAGATGCCGGATGAGCTGTTCGTGATGAAGGTTGCTTACTTGGCTGACTTCTTCGCCGAGGTGAATTCCTTGAACCTGTCACTTCAAGGAAACCTCCCAATGCTACACACGGCTCGTGACAAAGTGGCAGTGTTCAGGAGGAACCTTTACCAGAGAAGAGTCTAGGACGGTGACACGACTATCTTCCCTGAGATGACGACTTCCCCGGACTGGACGACCGCTCTTGTGATGAGTGGATCATCCGACCTTTTTCCGTTGAAGACGATGCCATCAGCGATACTGACGTGACTGCAAAGGTTGAATTTTACCGAATTCGTCAAGATGCGCAGCTCAAGAGTGACTTCATGGACAAGAGCTCGCCACATTTTGGCTGAAAGTGAAGGACTGTCCTGTTCTTTCGAAGAGGGCCCTGACCCTATTGGTCCAGTCCCCCTCAACCTATCACTGTGAGGCTGGATTCTCAATCATGGTAACTGAAAACGAAGGTACGCACTAGGCTTGTGATCAACGCTGACATGAGCTGCTGCCTGTCGAGCATTCGTCCTCGTTTTGATTGCCTGATGGCTGCAAAGCAATTTCAGTCATCCCATTGATTGAGCATTGGCAGACATGTTTTAATGAATAGGGCTGTTTTTGTTTCGGGGGTCACGGTACTGACCAAGAATGTCTGATGGGGTCGTGGGGCCAAAAAGTTTAAGAACCACTGCAATAGACTCTCTGACTTAATTAAAGAATTGGAGTCTATTTCTTGCAGGCCAAAACTGATCATGATCCTAAGTGAGATGGGTTGAGTATTCTCTGAGATTTTAAAGTGTGAAGTGGAAAAGTGCATCCCTGTGTTAAAATGACCACCTCATTTGCATTCCCACAAGGCTGTGTGGCAGGCAGGCACGGAAATCGCTATAAAAATATGGAGGGGACCGGGGGACAGGGGGGACACAATTTCTTGGCGGCCGCGCACGCATGAGCACACTCACAGACACACGCGCGAGGCTTCGGAGGCTCAATCCAGCGCTAAATGCAGCTCAACTCTGCCTGTCTCACCGGGTTAACCTACAGCCCTGCCTGGACTGACAGGACACCAGCGCTGCTTCTGCGCGCTGGCTGTAAACCTGGGCCATATTTCCTGCAAGTCCAGGCAGGGCTGTAGGTTAACCTGGCGGGACAGGCAGAGTTGAGCTGGGTTTTGCGCTGTTTCTCTGCACTGGCTGTGGGCCTGGAGGCACAGCTCCAGTCTGACTCCCGACCTCTCTGGCCACCCATGGGAGGGGCACTCGGGTGGGGACGGGACAGTGCCGGAGAGCCGGGATCGATCCTGGCTGCGGATGAGGCGCAGATCTGTGCGGAGAGTGTTTTGGCACTTCTCCCTCCACCAATCACCGCGCTCTATCCTCAGTCCCTCCGCCCAACCCCCCCCCCATTCCTCCCTCCTCCAATGATCGCGCTGGATCACCATGTCCTGCCCCCATTGCCTGCTGACCGATGTCTCTCTCGTCCAATCGGCGCCCTCGATCAGCAGTCTCACCCCCACTGTTTCGCGGTAAGCGGAGATTTCACCGGGTTTTAAAATCCGGATTACAAAAACTTGCAGGGGATCGTCCTCCACCTCTCAAAACAGAGAGGGGACGTGTCCCCCCCTGCCCCCCGCGGGATTTCCGCCCCTGGTGGCAGGGTTTGCTGAAGGTAGGTTTGAGAGAAGTATTTGTCCTAAATGGATTTTCATTTTGTTTCAGGTAGCAAAATAAATTTCCACCTTCAAGGAGTCAAGACCAAATGAGATTGGTAGATAAAGTGCAATTGGAAATCAGTGAATAATTGGACCAAGGTGTGTCAACACATTAACTCGGAAGGGATTCTGTTACTCTGTATTTCTTTGTGTGACCATCAAAAACCTGTTTCATTCTCAATATATGCAGCTCAAATTGCAAGAGATGATATTTTTAAACTTGCTGTTTCTGCACTGTTTAATTAGGCACCAATCAATAAGAGCACAATGGAACGTAATTGGAGGCAAGATTCTGGGACTTATTACATGGGTAACTAGTGTCTGGAAAAAAATGATGAAGGTGGACTCAAACCTATCAAACAGATACTGGATAGCACGACAGGTGCTAGAAAACTGAAAGAGAAAAAGAAACTGCTGCAAAATTGCAGTGTCTTGACCTGAACAGTCAGCTGTTTCTCCTTCCATTGATATTAACAGACATACTGAATGTCCCCAACTTTTCTGTTTTTATTGCACCTGCTGGGCCTTATCTGTGTGCTCTTTAAAGAGAAAAATTCTATTAAAGCCACTGGGAATTCTGCATAGACATGCAGGAAATATGATTGGAGTAATTGCACTTTACTGAAATTAAATACGTATAAGCCAGCTTCTCGGTTAAGAGGGGACTGTAAAATCAAGCAACACAAGCCTATAGTTCGTGTGAGTGATTGGTGGTGGTCGGAGGGGCCGTAGGCGCAGAATGGCAGCCACGCTTCCGTCAGTCTGCCCCAGGGCAGCTGTGGCTACAGAAGTAGCTTACCACCACCGAGTGTGACTGAGGAGTGAATGAATAATGCGATGTAAAGCGCCTTGAGTATTAGAAAGGCGCTATATAAATCCCATCCATTATTATTATTATTATTATTATAGTTCAACCTGGCCGCGTTCAACCATTCTTGTCTGGATAAGGGATGTGCTGAAACAGGAAGTAAGTGAACAATCTAGAATTTTATTTTGATTGATTGACAGTAATTTACTACATCACTTGGTGATCTGATATTTTATTTCCACACAGATTTAGCACGTTCAGCCTGGAGCAATAGAAGCTCACTAGGTTTGCAATGATAAAATACAACAATTCTTAATCTTCCCATCCTTAAATCAAAAGCATCTTGTACACCTACATTTATTATTCCTTACAAACATACTTGATAAATTGATTCAGTGCTGAATTATGCATTATTCATATTCTTTGTGTGTGATTAGAATCCACGTTTTGTAATATTTTCAGATGAGAAATGAATGTGTTTGATGTTACAATTTTGGAATTCAAATATAGTGTTTAGAGTCTCATTTGGCTATGTCTATTTGAAGTCGTGAGAAGAAAATAACATTTGAAATAAAACTTTTTAATACTGCTCATGGAAATCAGTCTTTCAGGAACAGAAAATGGAAACTTTAGTTTTACAGGAAGAGTTGGCTTTCCGCCTGCAACGTTAACTTACTTAAAGTTTGCTTGTTTGAAAACCTATGTTAAATGTCACACCTGGTTCACAAAAGCAGATTGTTAATTTTTGTTTGTTTTGATAATCTATCATCTTATTCAGAATATATTTTTGATAATTGTCTACCAATTCCAGCTTGTATATTGTCGCCTTGGTTGTTCTCAGTTGAAATATGTCAGTATTGCAATCAGTGTCCATTGTCTAGAAATGAGAAACATCAACAATGGTCAACATCAACCCTTCTGATGGCAGGCCATTAATTATTCACTAGGCAAAGTTTATGTAAATGTCTGCTGACGATAGTGTAGTGTTGAACTGTAATTTTTACTGAAGATATTGTCTTTCATACGTATAAAATAACCTACCAGGGACGGCGGTAGAGTTATATCCAAACATGAGTCATTAACTTCAGGAAAGAGATCAGTTAACATGAAGCAAAATATTGAAAAAGCAAGACTACTGGGGCAGCAGTGTCGTGCAGCGATAAAGCTGCTGCCTCACAGTGCCAGTGACCTGGGTTCGATCCTGACTATGGGTGCTCTCTCTATGGAGTTTGTAGCCCTGTGATCGCGTGGGTTTTCTCCATGAGCCCCAGTTTCCTCCCATATCCTAAAGACGAGCAGGTTTGTAGGTTAATTGACTTCTATTGATTGTCCCTAGTGTGTAGGGTAGAACTAGTGTTCGGGTGATTGTTGGTCGGTGGATCGAAGGGCCTGTTTTCACACTGTATCTACAAATTACACTAAGTTCATCATTAATTATTTCAACATGATACAGCATATGTTTTGTGGCCATAGCTGTATTATTCCCTTTCGAAAGCAACTTTGTAGAAACTTTCCATATACCTGCTTTCCATCAACATCTCTGGCACATTTTATCATGGTTTGAAAACTAGTTGTTTGATTGTAATTGAAAGACATTATGAGCTGCCAAAAGGGCAATCCTCTCTCACTTAATAAATCGTTCAATAAATCAGTTTCGAAAGTATTAGCCAAATTCCCATCGGGTAAAATATCTATCACAAAAAGGTCAAGGATTCTGAGCGTAGTATTTTTTTATTATTCTGAAGGATAAATTCTATTAATCATGTTGAAATAATTAATGATGAACTATATTTTTTGCATTGAAAGAATGTCTTCAACATTCAACCAGATATCTTTATTTAAGATAGTCATGCACCACAGAAACGGGTCCCTCAGCCCAACTCATCCATGCTCCATCTAAGCCAGTCCAATTTGCCCCCATTTGGCCCATATTCCATTAAACCTTTCCTATCTTGTACCTGTCCAAATGTCTTTCAGTTGTTATTGTACCTACCTTTTTCCATGTTACCATGTGAAAAGATTGCCCGTCAGGTTCCTATTAAATCTTTTCCCTCTCGCCTTAAACTGATGCCCTGTAGTTCTTGATTCCCCTACCACGACAAAAGGACTTTGTGCATTTCACCCTATCTATACTCCAAATGATTTTACACACCTCCATTAGATCAGTCCTCAATCTCCTATGCTCCCAGGAATAAACTCCTAGCCTACCCATTCTCTCCCATTTGCTCAAGCCTTCAAGTCTTGGTAGCATTCTCATAAATCTTCTCAGCTCCCTTTCCAGCTTAATGACATCTTTCATATACCATGGTGACCAAAACCGAACATGGTTGCCTTGTGCCTTTAGTAACATCCTGTGCCACTGTAACATAATGTCTCAACTTCTCAACTCTATTCGCTGAATATGAAGGCCAGTGTGCCAAAAACCTTCCCCACCACACTATCAACCTTTTACACCACTTTCATGGAGCTATGTATTTGTACTAGACTAAGTGGGACCTGTTGGGTCCCAGTCACACGGGAGGCCTGGGCCCCCAATGCAACCCATTATCCAATGCAATATTCCACCACTCACCCGTTCCCCCAATGTAACCCATTCCCCGAACGCAATATTCCACCACTCACGCCTATCCCCCTCCCAACAAATCCACCCCTCCCTATCCCCCTCTCCCTCTACTCCTCCCTCTATCCCACCTTGCCCATCACCCCGGACCCCTTCTACCCCCTCCCTACCCCCCTGCACTCCACTCTTTCCCTCCTCCCTCCCTCATCCCCTCCCTCATCCCCTCCCTCATCTCCTCCCTCATCCCCCCTCATCCCCCCTCATCCCTCCTCATCCCCCCCATCAACCCCCCCATCAACCCCCCCATCAACCCCCCCATCAACCCCCCCATCAACCTCCCCATCAACCCCCCCATCAACCCCCCCATCAACCCCCCATCAACCCTCCCATCAACCCTCCCATCAACCCTCCCCCATCAACCCCCCCCCCCTCATCAACCCCTCATCCCCCCCCCCCCCACTCATCCCCCCCTCTCTGTGTCGAAGAGACAGACTCTCAAAGGGAGGTGGAGAGAGAGAGAGAGGGGAAGGAGACAGGGAGACAGTGGGGGGAGAGAGAGGGGGTGAGAGGGGAGAGACAGAGGGGGCGTGAATGGAGAGAGAGAAGAGGGAGAGGGGGGAGAGAGAGGTAGGGGAGAGAGAGAGAGGGGGAGAGGGGGGAAGAGAGAGAGGGAAGAGAGAGAGGGGTGAGAGGGAAGAAAGAGGGAAGAGAGAGGGGGTGGCGAGGGAGAAGGGTAGGAGAGAATGGGAGAGAGAGGGGGAAGAGAGAGGGGTGGTAAAAGAGAGAGGGGGAAAGAGAGAGAGATGGGGGGGGGGCAAAGAGAAAGAGGAGATAGAGACAGAGGAGAAAGAGAGAGGGGAGAGAGAGCCAGATGGAGAGTGAGGTGGGAGGGAGAAATGGGGGAGAGGGGGAGAGAGAGATGAGAGAGAGGGGAGAGGAGAGAGAGAGAGAGAGAGAGAGAGAGGGGGGGGGTGTAGAGAGGGAGGGAGAAAGAGAGAGAGGGGGGAGAGAAGGGGGAAGAGAGGGAGAGAGAATAGGGGGAGAGAGAGAAGAAAGAGAGGGGAGAGAGAGGGGGGGGAGAGAGAGGGGAGAGAGAGTTAGGGGAAAGAGGGGAGAGAGAGTTAGGGGAAAGAGAAGGGAGAGAGGGGAGAGGGGGAGAGAGAGGGGGGAGAGAGGAGTTAGAGAGGGTGAGAGTGAGGTGGTAGGGAGAGAGGGGGAAGAGAGTGAGGGAGAGAGAGGGGGGGGAGAGGGAGGGGAGTGGGGAGAGAGCGAGAGGGGGAGAGAGAAGAGAGAGGGAAGTGGAGAGAGTGAGAGGGGTGAGACAGGGGAGAGGAGAGAGAGAGTGGGGGAGGGGAGAGAGAGAGGGAAGTTGAGAGGAGAGAGAGGGGAGAGAGAGAGGGATGAGAGTGAGGTGGGAGGGAGAGAGAGAGGGGAGAGAAAGAGAGGGGGAGAGGGAGGAGGGAGAGGGAGAGGGGGATAGAGAGGCAGGGCTGCTAACTCCCATGCATTGAGCGTGAGAATCACGCATTTCACCAAATTCTCACGCTGATCACAAATTTCTCTCGCTCTGTTGTGAGAAATTCTGTGATCAACGAAAATTTCAAAACTCATATCAACTGCATGTGCCGCGGGTGTTGGAAGCGGAAGCAGCGGCGGGGACAGATGCGGACGGGGAGCGGGGCTGGAGAGTGTTTTCTGGGCTGGCGAGTCGCTCACTGCAGCTCCGGCCATGGAGCAGCCTCAGTGCAAGAGTCCCGGGTCGTCGGAGGCGTTGAAGCGTTGCGCCGCTGCCGTGAGAGTCTCTGTGCCGAATTCGCCCAGGTGACCGGCATGGATCAGGCTGAGGCTCGGTGCATCCTGGAGGACAACCAGTGGCTGCTGGAAGTAAGTACCAAGCACTGGGTAGATACGGTGGAAGATAGTGGCCTTCAAATGGGGGTGGTTGGTGAAAGCATCCTGCTTGCCTGCTAGATTTTCACTTACTGTAACTGCAGGAAAAATGTTCCCGATGTTGGGGTCGTTCAGAACCATGGGTCACAGTTGAAGAATAAAGGGGGGGCCAGTTAGGACTGAGATGAGGACAAACTTTCTTCACGCAGAGAGTTGTGAATCTGTGGAATTCTCTGCCACAGAAGGCAGTGCAGGCCAATTCACTGGATGTTTTCAAAAGAGAGTTACATTTAGTTCTTGGGGCTAATGACATCAAGGGATATGGGGAAAAAACAGGAAAGAGGTACTGATTTTAGATGAATAGCCATGATCATATTATAACCATATAACCATATAACAATTACAGCACGGAAACAGGCCATCTCGACCCTTCTAGTCCGTGCCGAACACGTATTCTCCCCTAGTCCCATATACCTGCGCTCACACCATAACCCTCCATTCCTTTCCCGTCCATATAACTATCCAATTTATTTTTAAATGATTAAAACTAACCTGCCTCCACCACCTTCCCTGGAAGCTCATTCCACACAGCCACCACTCTCTGAGTAAAGAAGTTCCCCCTCATGTTACCCCTAAACTTCTGTCCCTTAATTCTCAAGTCATGTCCCCTTGTTTGAATCTTCCCTACTCTCAGTGGGAAAAGCTTATCCACGTCAACTCTGTCTATCCCTCTCATCATTTTAAAGACCTCTATCAAGTCCCCCCTTAACCTTCTGCGCTCCAAAGAATAAAGCCCTAACTTGTTCAACCTTTCTCTGTAACTTAGTTGCTGAAACCCAGGCAACATTCTAGTAAATCTCCTCTGTACTCTCTCTATTTTGTTGACATCCTTCCTATAATTAGGCGACCAAAATTGTACCCAATACTCCAGAATTGGCCTCACCAATGCCTTGTACAATTTTAACATTACATCCCAACTTCTATACTCAATGCTCTGATTTATAAAGGCCAGCACACCAAAAGCTTTATTTACCACCCTATCTACATGAGATTCCACTTTCAGGGAACTGTGCACAGTTATTCCCAGATCCCTCTGTTCACCTGCATTCTTCAATTCCCTACCATTTACCATGTACGTCCTATTTTGATTTGTCCTGCCAAGATGTAGCACCTCACACTTATCAGCATTAAACTCCATCTGCCATCTTTCAGCCCACTCTTCCAACTGGCATAAATCTCTCTGTAGATTTTGAAAATCTACTTCATTATCCACAACCCCACCTATCTTAGTATCATCTGCATACTTACTAATCCAATTTACCACACCATCATCCAGATCATTGATGTACATGACAAACAACAGTGGACCCAACACAGATCCCTGTGGCACCCCACTGGTCACTGGCCTCCAACCTGACAAACAACCATCCACCATTACTCTCTGGCATCTCCCATTCAGCCACTGTTGAATCCATCTTGCTACTCCACCATTAATACCCAACCATTGAACCTTCTTAACCAACCTTCCATGAGGAACCTTCTCAAGGGCCTTACTGAAGTCCATATATGCAACATCCGCTGCTTTACCCTCATCAATTTCCCGAGTAACCTCTTAAATAAATTCAAGAAGATTAGTCAAACATGACCTTCCAGGCACAAATCCATGTTGACTGTTCCTAATCAGACCCTTATCCAGATGCTTATATATATTATCTCTAAGTATCCTTTCCATATTGAATGGCAGTGCTGGCTCGAAGGGCCGATGGCCTATTCCTGCACCTATTTTCTATGTTTCTATGCTTGAGTATATGGCAATAAAACTCGATCACTTGATTTTGAAGCATTCATGCATGGTGGAGGTATAATGTAGTCCTACAGTGATACAGTGTGAAAACAGGCCCTTCGGTGCAACTTGCCCACACCCGCCAACATGTCCCAGCTACTTCACCTGCTTTTAGTCCATACCTCCAAACCTGTCCTATCCATGTATCAGTCTAATTTTTTCTTAGATGTTGGGATGGTCCCTGCCTCAACTACCTCCTCTGGCAGCTTGTTCCATACACCAATCACCTTTTGTGTGGATAAAGTTACCCCTTAAAAAGTTACCTCTTAAAAATACTTCATACAAAAAACATTGAAATCATACTTCTACAGTGCACTAAAACATGATTTTAATACATCAAATTTCAAAAAGTTCCTATCCTGGGAGGGGGGACACCCTTCTTTCACACCCTCTCCCCACTCGGTTGCTCCACTCCCTCACCGGGTACCCCCAAGGCCAGTGATCAATGATCGCATAGCCTCCCCCCTTTCAAAAACGCTCCAATCCAATTTAAAGCATATATATTGCATTCAAGTGTATGTTAAAAGACTCGCTACAGTATGCACCATATTGCACAATTTCAAGCTGAAAAATGCAAATGTTCCATACCAATGGGAGGGGGCATCCTCCTCCCCCCCAGTCGCTATACTCCCTCGGGCTTGGTCTCTCGCAATTTCTCACCCCCAACTCTCACCCAATGTTGGCAGCCCTGTCACTGTCTACAATACCACCTATTTTGGTGTAATATGTAAAATTACTCAGTATGCCTCATCCAAATAGTTGCTACAGATGACAAACAGCCATGGGCCCTGCAT
Organism: Amblyraja radiata; assembly: GCF_010909765.2. Lineage (NCBI taxonomy): Eukaryota > Metazoa > Chordata > Chondrichthyes > Rajiformes > Rajidae > Amblyraja > Amblyraja radiata. Next base: position 66,565,569 of record NC_045960.1, read on the forward strand.
TGATCCCTGAGGCACACCATTAGTCACAAACCTCCAGTCTGAAAAACAATATTCCTCTACCACCCTCTGCTTCTTACCATGGAGCCAATTCTGTGTCAGTCCAAGCTGATTTATCTGTTACTGTTGGCAAGCTGACGACATTCCCATTTTTATTATTACTTTCTGCCAAACTAAATGGTCATAATTAGTATCATTACCATTGGTGATATCAGGAGAAACACGAACCGAACCTTGAGGGGAAAATGTACATCACTAATAGTCAAATGTTTTATGGTCATTTAAATGGTTAAGCAATATCATTTGCTTTCTACCTATTTTTTTTAAGTTAATGTCATAGAAACATAGAAACATAGAAATTAGGTGCAGGAGTAGGCCATTCGGCCCTTCGAGCCTGCACCGCCATTCAATATGATCATGGCTGATCATCCAACTCAGTATCCCGTACCTGCCTTCTCTCCATACCCTCTGATCCCCTTAGCCACCAGGGCCACATCTAACTCCCTCTTAAATATAGCCAATGAACTGGCCTCGACTACCCTCTGTGGCAGGGAGTTCCAGAGATTCACCACTCTCTGTGTGAAAAAAAGTTCTTCTCATCTCGGTTTTAAAGGATTTCCCCCTTATCCTTAAGCTGTGACCCCTTGTCCTGGACTTCCCCAACATCGGGAGCAATCTTCCTGCATCTAGCCTGTCCAACCCCTTAAGAATTTTGTACGTTTCTATAAGATCCCCTCTCAATCTCCTAAATTCTAGTGAGTATAAACCAAGTCTATCCAGTCTTTCTTCATAAGACAGTCCTGACATCCCAGGAATCAGTCTGGTGAACCTTCTCTGCACTCCCTCTATGGCAATAATGTCCTTCCTCAGATTTGGAGACCAAAACTGTACGCAATACTCCAGGTGTTGTCTCACCAAGACCCTGTACAACTGCAATAGAACCTCCCTGCTCCTATACTCAAATCCTTTTGCTATGAAAGCTAACATACCATTCGCTTTCTTCACTGCCTGCTGCACCTGCATGCCCACTTTCAATGACTGGTGTACCATGACACCCAGGTCTCGCTGCATCTCCCCTTTTCCTAGTCGGCCACCATTTAGATAATAGTCTGCTTTCCTGTTTTTGCCACCAAAATGGATAACCTCACATTTATCCACATTATACTGCATCTGCCAAACATTTGCCCACTCACCCAGCCTATCCAAGTCACCTTGCAGCCTCCTAGCATCCTCCTCACAGCTAACACTGCCCCCCAGCTTAGTGTCAACCGCAAACTTGGAGATATTGCCTTCAATTCCCTCATCCAGATCATTAATATATATTGTAAATAGCTGGGGTCCCAGCACTGAGCCTTGCGGTACCCCACTAGTCACTGCCTGACATTGTGAAAAGGACCCGTTTACTCCTACTCTTTGCTTCCTGTTTGCCAGCCAGTTCTCTATCCACATCAATACTGAACCCTCAATGCCGTGTGCTTTAAGTTTGTAAACTAAGCTCTTATGTGGGACCTTGTCGAAAGCCTTCTGGAAGTCCAGATACACCACATCCACTGGTTCTCCCCTATCCACGCTACTAGTTACATCCTCGAAAAATTCTATAAGATTCGTCAGACATGATTTACCTTTTGTAAATCCATGCTGACTTTGTCCAATGATTTCACCACTTTCCAAATGTGCTGCTATCCCATCTTTAATAACTGACTCTAGCAGTTTCCCCACTACCGATGTTAGACTAACTGGTCTGTAATTCCCCGTTTTCTCTCTCCCTCCCTTCTTAAAAAGTGGGGTTACGTTTGCTACCCGCCAATCCTCAGGAACTACTCCAGAATCTAAAGAGTTTTGAAAGATTATTACTAATGCATCCACTATTTCTGGAGCTACTTCCTTAAGTACTCTGGGATGCAGCCTATCTGGCCCTGGGGATTTATCGGCCTTTAATCCATTCAATTTACCCAACACCACTTCCCGGCTAACCTGGATTTCACTCAATTCCTCCAACTCCTTTGACCCGCGGTCCCCTGCTATTTCCGGCAGATTATTTATGTCTTCCTTAGTGAAGACGGAACCAAAGTAGTTATTCAATTGGTCCGCCATATCCTTGTTCCCCATGATCAACTCACCCGTTTCTGACTGCAAGGGACCTACATTTGTTTTAACTAATCTCTTTCTTTTCACATATCTATAAAAACTTTTGCAGTCAGTTTTTATGTTCCCTGCCAGTTTTCTTTCATAATCTATTTTTCCTTTCCTAATTAAGCCCTTTGTCCTCCTCTGCTGGTCTCTGAATTTCTCCCAGTCCTCCGGTATGCTGCTTTTTCTGGCTAATTTGTACGCATCATCCTTCGCTTTGATACTATCCCTGATTTCCCTTGTTATCCACGGATGCACTACCTTCCCTGATTTATTCTTTTGCCAAACTGGGATGAACAATTTTTGTAGTTCATCCATGCAGTCTTTAAATGTCTTCCATTGCATATCCACCGTCAACCCTTTTAGAATTAATTGCCAGTCAATCTTGGCCAATTCACGTCTCATACCCTCAAAGTTACCTTTCTTTAAGTTCTTTATGTCCTAATCCATGCAGCAGCCATGTCAGCAGCGCGTTAGTTTTTACAACTTTTTTAATTTTTTTAGTATGTTTTAAAGTATGTTTTTGATGTTTCTCGGTGTGTTTTGTGTGGGGGGTGGTGTGGGGGGGTAAGGGGGAAACCGCTTAAGTCGCCTCCTCCATGGAGAGGCGACTTTTTCCAGGTCGCCTCCCCCGTGGCCTAACATCAATGATCGGCGCGGCCTTTCCACGGAATCGCCCCCGGGACTTCAGCGGCGGGCGCAGCGTGGACTCTCGGCGTGGAGCGGGTGAGCCCTTGCTGGGGCTCGCCGGAGGGGAGCGCACGGTTTCGCAAGCCCGCGGCAGCCGGCAGCCTGAAGCCGCGGTCTGCAGAGTTTCAGCTGGTGCGGCGTCTACAGCCCGGGATCCCTCGTGGGGGACCCGGGGGGGGAAGAAGAAGCCACCACTGCCGGCCCACAGCCAACTTCTTCCGCGGGCCCGGCGTGGACTTACCATCACCCCTTGAGGGGAGCTTCGACCGCCGGCCCTGCAGTCTACGGTGCTTCTAGCTGCGGCGGAGACTTTAAATCTCGACCGCCGGCCTGCGGCCTACACCAACTTAAAGCCGCGGTCTCCGGTGAGGAAGAGCCGATCCTGGACTGACTCTGGACTCTGGTCCTGTCCACGGGGGGGAAATGGAGGAGAACTGGCCAAATTTTGTGCCTTCCACCATAGTGATGAATGCTGTGGTGGATGTTTGTGTTACATTTTTATTGTGGTTGTGTGTTCTTTATTATTGTACCGCTGCTGACAACCCAAAATTCCACCGACCCTGGTTGTGTGGCAAATAAATTCAATCTAATCTTCTATCTAAGGGAATGAAAGGAATCTTAACCTTTTTACCTCCTGTGACCAAGAGATAATTATAATCCAGAAAATGTTTCATACATTTCATGGTTGGGAAATAAAACCACACCCAAGAAACTAATTGTCAAGCTGCCATGCACGGCAATAAATCATAAATTTACCCTGCATTCTTAATATACTGCGAACAGAGATTGTGAGGCAAAGATAAATGTGGGCTACAGATAGACGGGGTAAAATATCAATTTGGATAAATCTGTATTACACATATTGCATGTTCTGGCTAAGATTGTGCAGTAACATAGAAAACATAGAAAAATATGTTGCCATCCCGGGAATTAACCTGATGAACCTACACTGCACTCCCTCAATAGCAATAATTTCCTTCCTCAAATTAGGAGAACAAAATTGCACACAATACTCCAGGTGCGGTCTCACCAGGGCCCTGTACAAATGCAGTAGGACCTCCTTGCTCCTAAACTCAAATCCTCTCATAATGAAGGCCAACATGCCATTAGCTTTCTTGACTGCCTGCTGTACCTGCATGCTTACTTTCAGTGACAGATGTACAAGGACACCCAGGTCTCATTGCACATCCCCTTTTACGAATCTGACACCATTCAGATAATGATTCTGAAGAAGGGGCTTGACCCGAAACGTCACCCATTCCTTCTCTTCAGAGATGCTGCCTGTTCCGCTGAGTTACCTCAGCATTTTGTGTCTACCATTCAGATAATAAACTTCCTTCCTGATCTTCCCACCAAAGTGGATAACCTCACATTTATCCACATTATACGGCATCTGCCATGCATCTGCCCACTCACCCAACCTATCCAAATCACCCTGCAGTCTCATAGCATCCTCATCACAGCTCACACTGCTACCCAGCTTTGTGCCATCCGCAAACTTGAAGATATCTATATAACTAAAAGTCTCATCTTGACCTGTCTACGCTGTATATTGATTTTAGAAAAAACGCTACCCTATATAGCTATTATTTTTGGCCATCTTACAGTTCTCCTCCGCTGAGGCAGCTGCGAGGATTTTTCCGATCGATGAAAAATAAAAAAGTGGTGCGTGTTTAAAAAAACGTGAGATCAGCTGATTGGTCTTCTCGCCTGTCAATCAACACAATGAAGGTAACACCCCTTCCGGGGGGACGGGGGGCGGGGTGGGGGGACGGGTGGGTAGGACTATAAATTCCCGGATGCCTGGACGTGAGTCAGTCACTCTGGAAGATCGCGAGGGAGAGGCCACAACTGTCATTCTAAGCTGTGAATCAACTGAATTGTGAGTCTGCAATGTACTGGCAATAAATGATTTGTTAGCCCTTAATGACAATGCAATGAGTTGTTTGGCAATTTGGTGGCCTGCACTCTGCTTGAAATGCTATGAAATTGAATATGGTGGCCTGCACTGCTTGAAATGCTATGAAATTCAATGTGGTGGCCTGCACTCTGCCTGAAATGCTGTGAAATTGAATGTGGTGGCCTGCACTCTGCCTGAAATTGAATGTGGTGGCCTGCACTCTGCCTGAAATGCTGTGAAATTCAATGTGGTGGCTTGCACTCTGCCGGAAATGCTGTGAAATTGAATGTGGTGGCCTGCACTCTGCCTGAAATGCTGTGAAATTGAATGTGGAGGCCTGCACTCTGCTTGAAATAGAATTTCATGGAATAGCCGTGAGTGAACTGCCAGCCCAAGAGCCCTGAGTAACTGAGCTGCCAGCCCACCAGCCCTGAGTGACTGATCTGCCAGCCCTGAGTGACTGAGCTCCAGCCCACCAACCCTGAGTGACTGAGCTGCCAGCCCAAGAATCCATTCGGCCCACAATGTCCATACTAATACTAGTCCTCTGGAAACCAGTCCCTTCAGCCCATAACACCAATACTAGTGCTCCATAAGCCCCCCTCCCCAGCCCTCCATGTGAACATGGGACCCAACGGGTCCCCCTTAGTCTAGACACATTTAATTCCCTCGTCCAAATCATTATTATTTTTTGTAAATAACTAGGGTCCCAGCACTGAGACTTGCAGCACCCCACTAGTCACTGCCTGCCATTCTGAAAGGGACCCATTAATTCCTACTCTTTGCTTCCTGTCTGCCAACCAATTCTCTATCCATGTCAATACCCTACCCCCAATACCATGTACTCTAATTTTGCACAGTAATCTCTTGTGTGTGACCTTGTCAAAGGCTTTTTGAAAGTCCAAATACACCACATCCACTGGCTCTCCTTATCCATTCTACTTGTTACATCCTAAAAAAATTCCAGAAGAATTTCCCCTTCATAAATACATGCTGACTTTGACCGACATCTTTAATAATCGACTCGAGCATCTTCCCCACTACCGATGTAAGGCTAACTGGTCTATAATTCCCCGTTTCACTCTCCCTTCTTTCTTAAAAAGTGGAGTTACATTGGCTACTCTCCAGTCCACAGGAACTGATCCAGAGTCGTGAGAACATTGAAAAAGGATCCCAATGAATCCACGATTACTAACGCCGCCACCTTGAGTACACTGGGATGCAGACCACCAGGCCCTGGGGATTTATCTGCCTTCAGTCCCAACAGTTTACCGAACACCATTCCCTGACTAATGTTGATTGCCTTTAGTTCCTCCCTCCCACTAGATCAGCATATCTCAACCTTGTTACCCTCGGGGAACCCCTACATAAAAATTATTATTTATCTTTATTAACCTCTTTCTTTAAACACTTAAACAAATAAAACTGAAGCAAATAAAGACAAACAGAACTAACCTTGGAGGAGAGAGTGAGAGCAAGAGAGAGAGAGAGAGAGAGAGAAAAAACAGAAAAGATGGAGTCCGTGAGTCACTTGATGATACACAAATCCGTCACGTACATCTCCTGTCCACTGACCACTAAACGCCATTTCACACTGGCGCCATATAGACGTCGCTAAATATATTCCCTATGATTATTATACTTTTAAATGATATAACAGGTTGAAGGCTATTATAATACCCAAGAATTTTCCAAAAATATGCCGTACGTGTATAATAAAATTATGAATATGAAATTAAATACAAAATTGACAAAAAGAAAGCATTTCCATATGTTTAGCCTATTTATCACTATTTCTCTCGGAACCCCTAGTGACCTCTCGCGGAACCCTAGCGTTTCGGGGAACCCCGGTTGAGAAACGTTGCACTACATCCTCGGTCCCCTAGTATTTCTGAGAGATTGATTGTGTCTTCCTGAGTGAAAACAGAACCAAAGTACTCGGTTAGCAAATTTGCAGATGACACAAAGCTGGGTGGCAGTGTGAAATGTGAGGAGGATGCTATGAGAGTGTAGGGTGACTTGGACATGTTGGGGGAGTGGGCAGATGCATGGCAGATGAAGTCTAATGTGGATAAATGTGATGTTATCCTCTTTGGTAGCAAAAACAGGAAGGCAGATTACTATCTAAATGGCGTCAAGTTGGGAAAAGGAGAAATACAATGGGATCTGGGGGTCCTTGTTCATCAGTCTATGAAAGTAAGAATGCAGGTACAGCAGGCGGTGAAGAAAGCGAATGGCATGTTGGCTTTTATAACAAAAGGAGTCGAGCATAGGAGCAAAGAGGTCCTTCTGCAGTTGTACAGAGCCCTAGTGAGACCACACCTGGAATATTGTGTGCAGTTTTGGTCCCCTAATTTGCAGAAGGACATTCTTTTTTTTTTTTTTTTAATACCTGTAATATTTTAATTAGTAGACATATTATAAAGTATAGTTACATATTATAGTAAAAAAACTTTTCATATACATCAGTCATATATAGAAAAAGAGAGAAAGAGGTACAAATATCAAAAAAACAAAAAAGTTGGAATGGATTACTTATAATAGGTCATTGGAGATAGGTTCGTAGATTATAAAGTATGACTTTTCATCTAATCCTGAGTTCAAGTTTCAGTTGGGTTTTCGTGCTGGGCCAATCTATCCCGTCAGATAATGAATGGAGCCCATATTTTATCAAAAAGTTCTTGTTTGTCCATTAAGACAAGTCTAATTCTTTCTAGATATAGGGTCGACATTTCCACAGTCCACATTTTAATTGTGGGGGTAGTAGGGCCTTTCCAAAATTTTAATATTAATTTTTTCCCGGTTATTATACTGTAGTCAAGGAAATTTCTTTGGCTTGTTGTGAGTGTTAAACTTTGCTCTGATATTCCAAGTATTATTAATTTTGAGTTTGGATCCAGTTTTGTATTAATAACTTCTGAAATTATTTCAAAAATATCAGTCCAGAAATGTTTAATTTTTATACAATTTGCAAACGTATGTGTTAAATTAACATCTAGATGTAGACATTTATCACAAATAGGAGAGATTTGTGGGAGGATTCTATTTAGTTTTATTTTAGAGTAGTGTAATCTATGTAAGACTTTAAATTGTATTAAAGCATGTCTGGCATTTAACGAACATTGATGTATATGTTGTAAACTTTCGTCCCACAAATCTGTCGTTATAGGATGGCCTAATTCATTTTCCCATGTGTGTCTATATGGTTCCGTCGGTGGTACCTCGTTGTTTAGGAGGGTGTTATAAATATAAGCTATTAATTTTTCAGTGTTAGGATACTTGTTCAAACATTCATCAAGGATTTCTGGTTCCCTAGTCCTGTAGACTTGTGTGTTAGATTTAACATAATCTCTAATTTGTAGATATCTGAAGAAATTATTTGAGTGCAGTCCATGATTCTGTTGTAACTCTTGAAATGAAAGAAAAGTGCCTTTCCCATAAAGATATCCAATCTTTTTAATTCCATAATTTTTCCATTGTGTGAAACCCTTATCCAAAAAGGATGGCTTGAATAAAGGATTATTTACAATGGGAAGGCATAGTGGTATATTATTCAATTTTAAAACTTTTTTTAATTGTTTCCAAATTCGTATTCCACTATGTATTATGGGGTTATCCTTATAGGTTTTTTTGTGCAGTTTTGTGGTAGCAAATATGATCGGACCAATTTCAAAAGGTAAACAGTCTTCCTTTTCCATCCTTAACCAATCTGGTTGTTGATCCATTTCTTCCAGCCAGAAATTCATGTTTTTAATATGGACTGCCCAGAAATAAAACAAGAAATTTGGCAAAGCCAAACCTCCATTTATCTTTGACTTACATAAATGTTTTTTACTTATTCTATGATTCTTATAATCCCAGATAAAACTTGTAACAATGGAGTCGACTTTTTTGAAAAAAGTTTTTGGGATATATATCGGTATTAATTGAAATAGGTACAGTAGTTGCGGTAAGAAGATCATTTTTATAGCATTAATTCTACCAAGCATTGAAATGGGAAGTGTTTTCCAGTATTGAATATTCTTGTGTAGTTTATTCAGTAAGGGTGGAAAATTTAGTTTAAATAAAGGTATATTTCTTAGTTACATAGATTCCTAAGTATTTAAATTTATCTTTAACTATTTTAAAAGGGGATTGTTGTAATGTATGTAGATTGAGTTTTGTTATTGGCATGATTTCACTTTTATTCCAATTAATTCTATATCCTGAAAACTGACCAAATTGAGTTATTAAATTTAATAGATTTGGAATACTAGTTTCTAACTTTGTAATATATATTAGTACGTCATCTGCATATAAGGACATTTTATTCCTTGTATCTCTAGTGTTGTATCCGTATATTCCTGTATGGGTTCTAACGCTTTCTGCTAAGGGTTCGATTGCAAGAGCAAATAATAGTGGGGATAGTGAACATCCTTGTCTACAACCTCTAGAGAGATTAAATTTAGTTGATAACATTTGGTTTGTTAATATTCTAGCTGTTGGATTAGAATATAACAATTTAACCCATGTACAGTACTTCTCTCCCAATTGAAATGTTTCCATCACCGAAAATAAATATGGCCATTCTACCTGGTCAAATGCTTTTTCAGCATCTAACGAAATAATTGCTAGATCTGCATTAGGAATTCTATTGGAGTATATAATATTGAATAGTCTTCTCAGATTATAAAATGAATAACGTTTTGGAATAAAACCTGTTTGGTCGGGGTGTATTAATTTATTAATCACTAAGCTCAATCTATGAGATAGAAATTTTGTTAATATTTTCTGATCAGTATTTAATAGGGCTATTGCTCTATATGAACCTGGGTCTTCAAGATCCTTATCCGTTTTTGGAATGAGTATGATTGTAGATTCATTTAGAGTTTCTGGGAGTTTCTGTTGAGTGTAAGCGTATTTGTACAGTGTCTGTAGGCGTGGAGAAACCAGATCATAAAACTTTTTTAAAAATTCAGAACTTAGACCATCAGGACCTTCAGCCTTTCCATTTTTTAAAGATTTAATTGACTCTTCGATGTCTTTTATCATAATTTCAGCACCAAGTGATTCTCTCTCTTTCTGATCTAAACACGCAAGCTTACATTTCTGTAGAAATGTTTCCATTCCTGCTGATTGTTCTGTCATTTTAGATGAGTACAATTTTTGATAGTATTGTAAAAATCTATCATTAATATCTTTAGGCAGTGTTAATGTTTCTCCCTCTGTTCTAATTTTGTAAATTGTTTTTTCCCCGTCCAGTTTACGAAGTTGTCGCGCTAATAGTTTTTGTGGTTTATCACCAAATTCAAAATTTAATTGTTTTGTATGTTGATAAAGTTTTATAACTTGGTCTGAGTATATCTTGTTCAATTTATATTTCAGTACTGCAATTTTATTGTGTTTTATCATGGATGGTGCTGCTGCATTTTCTATGTCTAATTGCCTTATTTCCATTTCCAATTTCTGTTGTTTGGCCCTATTCGCTTTGTTAAGAAATGATTGAGAAGAGATTAATGCTCCTCGCACAAATGCTTTAAATGTTTCCCAAAGAAGGGAGGCAGAGATTTCAGGGCTATCATTAGCCTCAAAAAACATATTAATCTGTTTTACGAGGTATTCATTACATAACTTTTCTTTTAAGATTTGGGGATTAAGTCTCCATTGTGACTGTGTCTCTACCATTCCGTTTAGTTTAATCATAAATGTTAGTGGAGCATGGTCTGAGATTATGATATTATGATATTGCGAGTTATAGGTAAATGGGATAAGTTTTGAGTCTACTAAAAAATAGTCTAAACTTGAGTAAGTTTTATGTACTGGTGAGTAAAATGAATATTCTCAACCCGATGGGTTTTCAATTCTCCAAACATCCTTAATGTTGGTAGTATTAATATATGAGTTTAGAAATTCACTTGATTAAGATTTTAGTTTTCTTTGAGTTGATGATCTATCCAAATAAGCATCCAATGTACAATTTAAGTCTCCACCGATTATTAAGTTTTGTTGTGTACATTCCGGGATATTGTTAAGTATTCTCTTAAAAAACAGGGGGCTATCAAAATTTGGTCCATACACATTAAGGAGAGTCACCTTTTTTGAGTATAACTACCCTATTATTACAATATATCTGCCTTCAATATCTTCTATCGTTGATATATGTTTAAAGGGTATACCTTTACGAATTAATATTGCAACCCCTCTAGATTTATGTGAGAATGAGGAATGGTACGCTTTAGCAATCCATTTTGCTTTCAATCTATGTTGTGCTTACTTTTTAAGGTGTGTCTCCTGGAAAAATATTATATCTGTTTTCAATGATTTTAAATGAGCTAACACTTTGCCTCTCTTAATAGATTCATTAATTCCCTTAACATTCCAGCTACAGAATTTAATTCCTTCACCCCCAATTTTCCTATTCACGTCTTGCATCTTGTGATTAGAGTGGTTAGAGCAGATGGCTCAGCACACTCAACCCTACTTTATACTCGAACATCAGGTAGATGAATTTTAAGTCTCGTCTGTTTTCCATCCGAACATATCTCCCTAAATAAAATATGTAATTCCATTCCAAATACAAAATATAATATATTATAAGGTAGAAAAGGAAATAAAAAATTGTATTAGTAACGTGTAAAAGGTTGAAAAAGAAAAAAACTACAACTACGATTAGTGCAGTTAGTGATAGCCACCCTAATGTGGCTAAGCATCTAAGGACTTCCGTAGCTTTTGGTAAAAAAATAAATTACTAGCTCCGTACTTTCCTTAAAAGAAAAGTTTCAAATTCAGTGCAAGCAATTTATGGGGGGAAGAAGGACATTCTTGCTATTGAGGGAGTGCAGCGTAGGTTTACAAGGTTAATTCCCGGGATGGCAGGACTGTCATATGCTGAGAGAATGGAGCGGCTGGGCTCGTACACTCTGGAGTTTAGAAGGATGAGAGGATATCTTATTGAAACATATAAGATTGTTAAGGGTTTGAACATGCTAGAGGCAGGAAACCTGTTCCCGATGTTGGGGGAGTCCAGAACCAGGGGCCACAGTTCAAGAATAAGGGGTAAGCCATTTAGAACGGCAACGAGGAAACACTTTTCCTCACAGAGAGTTGTGAGTCTGTGGAATTCTCTGCCTCAAAGGGTGGTGGAGGCCGGTTCTCTGGATACTTTCAAGAGAGAGCTAGATAGAGCTCTTAAAGATAGTGGAGTCAGGGGATATGGGGAGAAGGCAGGAACGGGATACTGATTGGGGATGATCAGCCATGATCACATTGAATGGCTGTGCTGGCTTGAAGGGCCGAATGGCTTACTCCTGCACCTATTGTCTATTGTTAACTGTTCTGCCATTCCCTTATTTCTCCATTATAAATTCACTTGTCTCTGACTGTAAGGGCCCTACATTTGTCCACTAATATTTCATTTTTGCTTATCTAAAGAAGCTTTTAGTCAGTTTTTAGATTCCCCGCAAGCTTGTCCTCTGTTGAGTTCTAAATTTCTCCAAGTCCTCCGGTTTGCTGCTTCCTCTGGCCAATTTATATGCCTCTTTCTTGGATTTAACACTATCCTTGATTTCCCTCATTAGCCACGGTTGCTGGCTCAAAGGGCCGAATGGCCTACTCCTGCACCCATTGTCTATTATCTTCCCCGTTTTATTTTTCGCCAGACGGGGATGAACAATTTTTGGAGTTCATCCACGTGGTCTTTAAATCTTTGCCATTGCATCTCCATTGTCAACCTTTTAAGTATAATTTATCTCATACCTTCCAAGTCTCCTTTCTTTAAGTTCAGGATCCTAGTCTCTGAATTAACCGTGTCACTCTTCATCCTAAAAGCAGAATTCTTTTGGTTGGGTGGAAGGGGAAGGGTTGGGCGGAAGGGGAGGGAAGAACAAGCCTTCCTGGTGAGTTTGTTGACCATATAAAATCACATATCACATGTAAAATTATAAAAGGACTGGACAAGCTAGATGCAGGAAAAATTTTTCCAATGTTTGGCGAGTCCAGAACCAGGGGCCACAGTCTTAGAATAAAGGGGAAGCCATTTAAGGGTTAGGTGAGAAATAACTTTTTCACCCAGAGTTGTGAATTTGTGGAATTCCCTGCCACAGAGGGCAGTGGAGGACAAATCACTGGATGGGTTTAAGAGAGAGTTAGATAGAGCTCTAGGGGTTAGTGGAGTCAAGGGATATGGGGAGAAGGCAGGCACGGGTTATTGATTGGGGACGATCAGCCATGATCACAATGAATGGCGGTGCTGGCTCGAAGGGCCGAATGGCTTCCTCCTGCACCTATTGTCTATGTTTCTATATTGGCATCTGCTGCCTTCGCCCTGCTGCCCCAGCACACGGCAGTGAAGAAGATGGCACTGGCTACCACCGATTGGTAGAACGTCTGCAGCATCTTACTGCAGACGTTGAAGGAGTGGAGCCTGCTCAAAACGTACAGCCGGCTCTGTCCCTTCTTGTACAGGGCCTCAGCGTTTCTGGATCAGTCTAGTTTACCGTCCAGGTTCACACCAGCGTATTTGTACTCCCTGGAAAATTGCACATCCACACCATTGATGGAGACAGGGGACAGGGGTGTTCCTCTCCTCCTAAAGTCCACCACTAACTCCTTAGTCTTATCGGTGTTGAGCTGCAGGTGATTCAGCCCACACCACTCAACAAAGTCATTGACTACACCTCTGTGTTCAGCTTCCCTCCCATCACTGATGCAGCCCACAATTGCAGAGTCAACTGAAAACTTCTGCAGGTGGCAGGAGACCAATTTATATCTGAAGTCAGAAATGTAGATAGTGAACAGGAAGGGAGAGAGGACCGTCCCCTGTGGGACCCCCTGTGTTGCTCACCACCTTGCCCGACACACAGTTCTGTAGCCTGACATATTGTAGTCGTCCAGTCAGGTAATCGGTGATCCAGGACACCAATGGAGCATCCACCCGCATCTTTAATTACTTCGCACCTTGGTAGCGTGGAATGAAAGGAACCATGTTGGATTTTCTCTGCATCCATTCCTCGTTTCATGTTTGCAGTAAATCTGCTATACGAAATCTCATACTGTTAATCAGTTAAAAGCATGCTACCATGCAAACGACTTGCGTTTGAATTATAAATGAACCTGTTCACATGTTGCAAAAGCCTTTGATAACACTGACCGTGTGGGATAGTTGCCAAAACCTACTCTTGTTAGTCTTTAAAAATCAATGGCACTTTGGTAAGCTTATTCTTAATTACGTTGTGTGCAGTTCTGGTCGTCCCAATACGGGAAGGATGAGGAGTGGAGGTTTACCTGGTTTAAAGGGCACTAGTTATAAGGAGAGAATGGAGAAACTTGCATTATTTTCTCTGGAATATCAAAGATTGAGGTTAAAAGTAAATACTGGTAAAAGTATATAAAACTATGAGAGACAAAGACAGGTAGACAATCAGAACCTTTGACCCAGGATGAAAATATCTAAGGCTAACAGGCATACGTGGGAGGGGCAATGTATAAAGAAGCCATGCAGGGCAAGTTTTTTAGAGTGGTCGGTGCCTAGAACACACTGCCAGGGGGGTGATGGAGACAGATATGATAAGGGCTTTTAAGAATCTTTTAGATAGGCAAATGGATATGGATTAGGTGCCGACAATCTTGATTTTAATTTTTGATAACCTCCTTAAAATAACTCTGTAAATTCTGCAGTTTAATTCAATGGCATCCTGCAAACAGTACTATTTGACAATCTGGCACTATGGTACGATGTTCAACAGAAACAGCATGTGTACAATCTGCTATATAACTTGGTTCAATATACCACACAAATTAATGGGATTGTTATCAAACAGAATTTAGCTAGAAACCAAATGAGTAGCTAAGTGAAGAACCATGTTGATAGAGGAAAGATGGCTTGAAGGGTTTAGTTAGGGAATGCCACAGCTGATAAGCTGATAAAGCAATGAAAAGTGGAAGTTCAGAAGTAGAGGAGTGTTGAGCTTTTTGTTTTGGTGAATTTGCAGATTAGCATAAGTATAAAAATGGAAGCATTATCAGTCAAAAAGATAATGTATGAGCCAGTGAATGTGGAAGAGATAAAAAAAGCCCAGACAATGCATGAATAGCCACTACAGGAAGTGCATTATATTGTAAGGAGCCTGCGATTTGCTTTGAATGGTGCAAGGATTCAATGATGTTCATTTGAATATAGATTGGGCTTGGTTTAACATCTCCAACAATCCCTCACTGCTGCAATTAAGTTTCATCTTCCAAAACATACCTCTCCCCAGATGAGGTACCTATTAACTCGTGACCCGAGGGGAGCATGCAGCTACTGGCTCAGTGATATCTCCATGGAATCCTTAAGGGCCTGTCCCACTTGGGCGACATTTTTGGCGATAGCTTGAAAAGAGTTTGTCGCGTCGTGGTCGGGTCGTGACGCGCGGTGATGCTCGGTGTCTACCTGTCACCCCTGGATTTTGGAATGTTCAAAATCCAAGGGCGACATCTGGGTGTCTCATCATGTCGTGTGTCCTGTCACACGCTGACGTATGCTGTCCTGCAGGTGACGCCCGGTTAGGGTCAGGGTTACCATCTCTAACTTTTTACAGGGATGGATTCAGTGAGTGTAGACTGAACTCCCCTCCACCGCCCTCCTAACCCCCTCCCACCGCCATCCCTCCTTCTCCACTCCCTTCCACCCTTCTCCCCTCTTCTTCCCTTAGCCCTTCTCCCTCCCTTCTCCCTGCTCCACTCTTCTCCCCCCCCCCCCCCCTCCCCCACTTTCCCTGACGCCCCCATTTGTGGACCAAGCCTGTGACAGCTAGATCTCACTAACAGTAGGTATGTTACAATACTTACCTTCAGCGGCGCTGCAGTTCTGCCACTGGCCGTGTGCGCGACTTTGGCGCCTTTGAGGGGGGGGCGGGATTAAAATGTAATTTTCTCCTGGCTGTTGGAGTGGATCTTTCTCAGGCTGCAAAGTTGCTGCAGAAAAATCACTCCGACATCCGTTCTCGGAAGTTTAAAAAAAAATCGCGGAACAATTTAATCGTTATCTATATTACTAAATCTCCGATCTTGACCGCTTTTGGCCGACTGTGCTGCGATTTCCGAGAGAATGCCGCCACCTACGGCAGTCATTTTTGGCCACCTCGCTCAGAGCCCCCCTCCGCCGTATGAGTGTGGAGGATTTTTTCCATCGATGATAAATGAGAGAGATATTAATGTTTTTACAAAATTCCCCATTCTCTCTGCTGCCCCTGCTGGTGGCAGGGGGAGGGACTATAAAACCAGGAAGTGTCGTGCCTCACTCAGTCTCTGCCAGACCCAGGAAGTGAGAGGGTCACGGCTCTCTGAGCTGCGAATAACACTGAACGCACGTCTACACCACGGTGAGTCCCCTCGATGCGGCTGTAAAGTGGCTGCAGCCCTTTTTTTAAAGTTTGTGTTCACAAAATGAACTTTGGTTGTCGGGTGTCTGCAGCCCAATTGTTTGCCTCGCCTTTTTTAACATGTTTGTGTTCACAAAATGAATTTGTTTGTGGGGTGTCTGCAGCCCAATTGTTTGCCTCACCTTTTTTAACAAGTTTGTGTTCACAAAATGAATTTTGGTTGTCGGGTGTCTGCAGCCCAATTGTTTGCCTTGGCTTGGCTTTTAAAATTGTTGCAACAGTTGGATGCCTGCCCAAGCATCCATACAGCCCACAATGTCTATACTAGCCCTCTGGAAACCAGTACCTTCGGCCCGCAACACCCATACTAGCGCAACAGACAGCCCCCCTCCACTGGTGAGCAGTATTGGAATTGGTGGAGAGGTGAAATATTGCGTTGGTGACCAGACCCCCCCCCCCCCCGTGTGATGCTGGGACCCAACGGGTCCCACTTAGTCTAGTTTACAATATATATTAATGATTTGGACGAGGGAATTGAATGCAACATCTCCAGGTTTGCGGATGACACAAAGCTGAGGGGCAGTGTTAGCTGTGAGGAGGATGCTAGGAGTTTGCAAGGTGACTTGGATAGGCTGGGTGAATGGGGAAAATGCATGGCAGATGCAGTATAATGTGGATAAATGTGAGGTTATCCACTTTGGTGGCAAAAACAGGAAAGTAGACTATTATCTGAATGGTGGCCGATTAGGAAAAGGGGAGATGCAACAAGACCTGAGTGTCATGGTACACCAGTCATTAAAAGTAGGCATGCAGGTGCAGCAGGCAGTGAAAAAAGCGAATGGTATGTTAGCATTCATAGCAAAAGGATTTGAGTATAGGAGCAGGGAGGTTCTACTGGAGTCGTGTACAGGGTCTTGGTGAGACCACACCTGGAGTATTGTGTACAGTTTTGGTTTCCTAATCTGAGGAAATACATACTTGCCGTAGAGGGAGTACAGAGAAGATTCACCAGACTGATTCCTGGGATGTCTGGACTTTCATATGAAGAAAGACTGGATAGACTCGGCTTGTACTCGCTAGAATTTTGAAGATTGATGGGTGATCTTATAGAAACTTACAAAATTCTTAAGGGGTTGGACAGGCTAGATGCAAGAAGATTGTTCCCGATGTTGGGGAAGTCCAGAACAAGGGGTCACAGTTTAAGGATAAGGGGGAAATCATTTAGGACTGAGATGAGAAAAACATTTTTCACTCAGAGTATTTAAGAGGGAGTTAGATTTGGCCCTTGTGGCTAAAGGGATCAGGGGGTATGGAGATAAGGCAGGTACAGGATACTGAGTTGGATGATCAGCCATGATCATATTGAATGGCGGTGCAGGCTCGAAGAGCCGAATGGCCTACTCCTGCACCTTTTTTTCTATGTTTCTATGTTTCTAAACTTGCTTCTTAGGATTACTTTAATCCAAATGTCATTGTCATGACCAGTGATTATGGCCCCATACAATCCGGCAGCGTTTTTCCTGCTGATATGGGGTTCAAATTCACCGCAACCGCAACGTTCCAAACGATCGCGTTCCACAAAATCTCACTCGCAAGATGATTTAAATGCCCATTAATTTACGGGAATTAAACACTAAATTCCTTCCATTTGGCCTATAAATTCATGACAATGAGATTTAAAAATCATGTTATATTGTGAATTCCTGTGTGAATGTTATTTGGACACTTAGGTTATTTAAAAATGGTAACCTTTTCTTAAGAAATGGATAGATGTTTAGATCTAGTAATTGAATTTTGTAATTAGCTACAATTAGGTAACTAACTAATTATATGCTTTAATTTCAGGTCATCCAAGTAAGATTGTTTCATATTTGTTTCAGAATGCTTCAATCTATAATAACTGAAAATTTCATTCAGTTCTCTTAATTTTTAAGAAAGTTATGGGCTATTGACTGTCCTCGATCACAGCTTTTGAGTTAAGTCAACGGAAAAGGATTAGGGAACAAGATAATTTCAGAGTATGAAAATGGCCATAACTTTTTTAATACTGAATGTGAATTAGGTGTCAAATTAAACTTTTTATGCTTTATCTGATGGGGTAAATTGCAGACTGGATTTTTAAAATCTCAAAATATTGTAACATTGCTACTGATAGTACTGCACAAAGGCCACATCATCTATTTTAGTAACATTAACTATGGGGTTAATGCAGATTTTGAGAACAACACCCACTTCCCCTTCCCCTTCCCCTTCCCCTTTGCCCCCTTGCCTTGCTTCAAAATGGGTGGTGGTTATTTAGAATCAGTGGCCGGAGCAGGTGGGTGGCACTGGTACATTGACAACATTGCTGTACCCAGTTTAGAAACCCGCTGCCTCTGGAGGTTTGGAGAGACCATTGGAAGAGAGACCTGCCTCTGGGACAACTTGTGACTAACAATTTAGTTCCCATGAGGAGCAGGCAGAACATTGGGGGTTCGAGTCCAACCCCTGGGGCCCCGTGTGTCACATTTAGTTCAGAGAAGCAGTGCCCTTTGGCCCACCGAGTCCGCACCGACCAGCGATGCCCGCACACTTACACTATCCCACACACACTAGGGACAATTTATACTTATACCAAGCCTATCAACCTACAAACCTGTGCGCCTTTGGAGTGCGGGAGAAAACCCTAGCTCTAACCCTGGCCCTAGCTCTAACCCTAACCCTAGCCCTAATCCTAGCCCTAACCCTAACTGGGTGTCACCCGCAGGATAGCGTATGTCATCGTGTATGTCGTACACCAACGGCCGTCAGTCACTGACGTCACATTCGTCGAAAAAAATCGAATCTTGGGACAGGCCCTAGACGTAGGTTAATTGGCTTCAGTGGATTGTTCCCAGTGTGTTGGATAGAATTAGTATATAAGTAAACGATGGTCGGCCTGAACTCGGTGGGCTGAAAGGCATGTTTTCAATTTGTATCTCTAAAACTAACACTAAAACTAAAGATGCAGCAATCAGGTTCTGGAAACAATCTGCACAACTCTAATTCTACCTCGACAGTAGAACAATACTGTTCACCTCTCACACTACCATCAACTTGTTTAACTTTTCCCATTGTTGCTATTTTACAGTCTTCTATCTTAGAAATTTTAGATGTAATTTATGTATTTTTTACATATAATTTGTGTCATCGATGTGACTGATGCCACTGCAAGCAAGATTTTCCTTGTACTTGTAACTCACCATACTTGTGCATATGACAACTAACTTGTTTTGAAGCTCATTTGGCCTGTTGCTGTGACTTTTTTTTAACTACTGCTGTGCAGTCTTTTGGGAGTTTCAATTGAGTTCATAATGATTGGGCAGTCTTTGGCTGGAAGGATTCCTTTTAAAGGTTGCTTCTCCAAACCAAAGCCAGGACTTCAAAGATTGTTCCTGATTTGACTCAAGGTGCTGATTGTAATACACTGTACTGATCACCGTGCTTCTCAAATGCTCCAGGATGGCAAGTTCACACATGTCACAGAAATGGATAATGAAATTGATCTTTACTATAAGCATATTCATGACTGAGAGTAATAATTTCTTACTGGAGTATTGTTTCCAAGTGTGCCTGTGTAATTTTGTTTGTCAAAATCATACACAAAAATGCACAATAGCATTACAGCTGTAAGCTAAAATGAATGCCATTGTTTTCATAGTGCTGCTGGCCAATCTGTTCCAATAATTCAGTTAGGGTAATCTTGGTGATGTAAAGGGAGAATTTAGTGAGATAATGAAATTTGGATGGCTGAAGTTTTCAGTTAAAGTCACTTGTGGGTGGTTAATCACAATAGCAAGCAGAAAAGGTAATCTAAGTTCATTGTACAGGCCATTGTAAACTGAAACCATCTTTGTGCTGGATTTAATATTGTAATAACAGGAATGGGTTGTGCTCATTTAGATAGTGCAGTGCTGCTAGATAAAAGGATGGGATGTTACTGTATGGCTGAATGGTGTGTTAATGTTGGCAGGTTTGAAGCCAATTTTCAGAAGCAATAAAATCCTGAACAGTCACAATAGGCAATGACTACATTACTTTGTTCAAAAGGGAACTGCAGATGCTGGAATATCGAAGGTACACAAAATTGCTGGGGAAACTCAGCGGGTGCAGCAGCATCTATGGAGCGAAGGAAATTTCCTTCGCTCCATAGATGCTGCTGCACCCGCTGAGTTTCCCCAGCAATTTTGTGTACCTTCGACTACATTACTTTGTTCTGCAGAGGAATTGTGAAAACAATATCTTTTCAGATTGGTGGTTGGAAGATTGTTTTAATCCACAATCAATTCAAGATTTAAAAACAAAAATTGCATCATTTCCACAACTGCATAAAAGATTGAAGGGGAGATGAAAAATGTGTTGTCAGAAAAATGACTCCGTCATACATTCAAATTAAAGTATAGTTTGTGTGCAAACATCAACGAGCTATCTATTTAACAAATGATCAGTGCCAACAGCTCACTGTAGATCCTCACTTTTACATTGACTTTGACATCCCATAATCTACTTGCTGGCTTGTGCTGCCGTCTAGAATTAATTGTGAGGAATGCTCGCGTAAAAGCCCAGGTTGAAATAAACTCCCTTTTATACACAGCCGTGCATAACCTCAGGATATCCCTTTCAATCAAAGAAGTACTTTTGATGATTGCTTTTTATGTAACGCAGAGGAGGGTAGCACCCAATTGGTGAAGAGCAAGATCCATCAATCATCGATGTGATAATGATCACATCACCCACTTTAGTGAAGGCAGACATCAAAGGCTGGAGGAACTCAGTGGGTCAAGCAACGTTTCTGGCGAACATGGATAGGTGATGTTGCAGGTCTTCTTCAGACCCTTGATATTGTTCCGTTTCTTGTTATTGTATCTGTTTTAGTGCTGCTGCCGGAGGGCGAGCTTTGAACCAGGTAATCTAAGACTGCTCGCCTAAACACCTTATTGAGTTGTCAGTCCAGATTCTGTCCAAATCTCTGAGTGACAAATGAAACCACAGGTTGGGAGGGCCAGAAATTAGAGTGTTACCATACAGGCAGGAAAACTAGAAAATGATCACCACCTGTTCAGCATTAACCAATAAAGTTTAATCATTAGAAAGACCAAAAGAAATACAAATTAATAATTTTAAGCAAATAGTAGCAGATCTGTAAAATATACATGGATACCTTTCCTCTTAAATGAAAGTGGGTGAATTCAAGAGATGATAGATGCATATCTGTTTTGGATTATACATGGCAAAATCAACATGACCTATTTTCCAACCCCTGAGGAGGTGGGAGCAAAGTGCTGGCAGCTTTGTGTTTGCAGAAATCATAAACTGCTGGCCTATTTGGAACTTCCTGGGCAAGTTTCATTACGTTATTTGCAATAAAATCGGAGCCTGCATTAAGTAAACAGCTGGAAGCCCACTGACTGCAGAGGTGCAAAATTCTGCATAGCCTAACGGTTGTAGCAAAGGGAAGATTGCTGGGTAAAGTGTGGAACAAAACAAATGACTAGGCATTGCTTGAGAAGTGCTTTTGTTTCCTCATGTGACTATGGTACAATTCACTAAATAGATCTAGGAAAACCTCCTGGTGTCAGAAGGAACTATAGGCGCTGGAATCCTGAGCAAAACACAGTGCTGGAGGAACTCAACGGGTTAGGCAGAGAGTGATATCATAGAGTGATACAGTGTGGAAACAGGCCCTTCGGCCCAGCTTGCCCACACCGGCCAACAATGTCCCAGCTACATTAGTCCCACTTGCCTGCGCTTGGTCCATATCCCTCCAAACCTGTCCTATTCATGTACCTGTCTAACTGTCTCTTAAACGATGGGACAGTGCCAGCCTCAACTAGCTCCTCTGACAGCTTGTTCTATACACCCACCACCCTTTGTGTGAAAAAGTTACCCCTTGGACTCCTATTAAATCGTTTCCCCTTGACCTTGAACTTCTGGTCTTCGATTTCCCTACTCGGGGCAAGAGGCTCTGTGCATCTACCCAATCTATTCCTCTCATGATTTTATACACCTCAATAAGATCTCCCCCTTATCCTCCTGCGCTCCACGGAATAGAGACCAAGCCTACTCGACCTCTCCCTATAGCTCACACCCTCTAGTCCTGGCAACATCCTCCTAAATCTTTTCTGAACCCTTTCAAGCTTGACAATATCTTTCCTACAACACGATGCCCAAAACTGAGCACAATATTCTAAATGCGGTCTCACCAACGTCTTATACAACTGCGACATGACCTCCCAACTTCTATACTCAATATTCTGACTGATGAGGCCAAAGTGCCAAAAGCCTTTTTGACCACCTTATCTGCCTGCAACTCGACCTTCGTGGAACCATGCACCTGCACGCCTAGATCCCTCTGCTCTACAACACTACCCACAGGTCTACCATTTACTGTGTAGGTCCTGCCCTTGTTCGATGTCCCAAAATGCAACACCTCACACTTCTCTGTATTAAATTCCATCAACCATTCCTCTGTCCACCTGGCCAATAAATCCAGATCCTGCTGCAATCTTTCACAACTATCTTCACTATCTGCAAAACCACTCACTTTTGTATCATCAGCAAACTTGCTAATCTTGCACTGTGTGTTCTCATCCAAATCATTGATGTGGATGACAAACAATAATGGGCCCAGCAACGAACCCTGAAGCACACCACTAGTCACATGCCTCCAGTCCGAGAAGCAACCTTCCACCGTCATTCCACCATCCATATATGGATCTTTGGAGGAAAATGAACAGACAATGCTTTGGGCCAAACCCCTTCTTCAGGCTGATGGAGTAGGGTTGAGAAAGCTGGAAAAGTGAGTTGGGGGTGGGGCAAATTCTGGCAAGTGATAGGTGGATACAGGTGAAAGGGGGGGGAGGGAGGGATTGGTAGATGTGTGGTTAAGTGACAAGGGCAAGAGGTGAAACAGAGATGATAGGGTACACAAAATTGCTGGGGAAACTCAGCGGGTGCAGCAGCATCTATGGAGCGAAGGAAATCGGCGACGTTTCGGGCCGAAACCCTTCTTCAGACTGGCGGCGTTTCGGGCCGAAACCCTTCTTCTTCCTTCGCTCCATAGATGCTGCTGCACCCGCTGAGTTTCCCCAGCAATTTTGTGTACCTTCGATATTCCAGCATCTGCAGTTCCCTTTTGAACAGAGATGATAGGGTGTTGGGTAAGGACAGAAGAGGAGGAGTGAAATGTAAAGCTGGATGGAGGGATATGGGTGGAGGATCACTGGGAAATGGGAGACTTGGGGATCAGAGGTGGGTGTACAAAGGAGGGGAAATGAGCAAGGTGACTGGAGGGTGGAAGATGGTGGGAGAAATGTGTTAACACCTGGGGCAGGGTAGGCACAGGAAAGAGAAGGGGAACAGGGGGGTATCACTTGAAATTGGAGAATCCAATGCTCATACCATTGGGTTGTAGGCTATCCAAGCAGAATTAAAGTCTCCCATTTCCCAGTTATCCTCCCCCCTTACCACTTGTCCTCTTCCAGTTTGCGTGTGTTATTTGAGGAGGCCAAGGACAGAAAGGTTGGGTTGGGAAGGGGAATTAAAATAGTTGATTTTAATTTGGTGATCCAGCAGGCCTCAGTGGACAGGGAACA
This sequence comes from Amblyraja radiata, assembly GCF_010909765.2. Classification (NCBI taxonomy): domain Eukaryota; kingdom Metazoa; phylum Chordata; class Chondrichthyes; order Rajiformes; family Rajidae; genus Amblyraja; species Amblyraja radiata. The sequence continues at coordinate 66,589,238 of NC_045960.1, forward strand.
GGTTTTTGATCCTGATTACAGGTGCTGCTGTCGAGAGTTTCTACGTTCTCCCTGTAACCGCATGGGTTTCCTCCCACACTCCAAAGGTTTGGAGGTTAATTGGCTTGGTAAAAAAATTGTCCCGAGTGTGTAGAATAGTACAGGGGGATTGCTGGTTGGTGGGTGAAGGGCCTGTTTCTGAGCTGTATCTCTAAAGTCTAAAAATAAAGTATAAATCATCAGAAGAACAAAACAAATACACAGCAGCATAGAACATTCAGCCTCTTCAACGGCTTCCATAATTCAATGGTGTCATTGTTCACGCGCATGGTCACATGTGGTCTAGCGGAGTTTGCTCATTCTCCCTGTGACCTCATGGGTCTTCTCTGGGTTCCTCCCACATCCCAAAGACGTGTGGGTTTGTTGGTTAATTGGCTTCTGTTTAAAGAAAATTGCCTCTAGTGTGTAGGTTAGTGCTAGTGTACAAGTGATCAATGGGCGATATGGACTCGGTGGACTCACTGTTTCCGCACTGTATCTCCAAAGCTTTAGGCTCAAAAGCATGGAACAAAGGCTTCTGTTCAATGGCAATAAGATATCAATACTATCTCTTCCAAAATAATTAAATTGCCAAAGTCTTTGTTGTTATCGTCAGTATCGTTTGGATCATTAATCACAGTGAAGTTGCTTTTTGTGGGTGCTGACCTCTGGAGAACCAAAGAACCATCAACATATTAAGCAATAAAGCACATGAAGAGGTTGAAGAGCATGAGCTGCAGAGTTTATTTTAATCTCCAAGCTCACATCAAGATATCAACGGTATTATTTAAATACCTTGATTATAACCATTCCACATTGAACTGCCTTGCTGAGAAATGCCTCAAGCTATTGAATTAACAGACGCAGCCAAAAAGGCTTTTGCAAAAAGTGAGCCAAACTAGACCAATCAAAGACAATTTGTCTATTCTCATTTTATGGCTCAGGACTCAATGGTTTACAAAAAGAACAAACGTTTGTGGCTGGGCAAATTTTCCTTTTCAACGTAACCGGGATGGGGTCACTGTGACTCTGGGAGCCAAGGGATACTTTGTTAGTGACCTCGTAAGAAAGAGGCATTTTGCAGTTTTCATTGTTAGGCAAGGCTTTGAGACTGTTTATCTTTCAGCTACTGCCTCAATCAAAGACTCCCTTAATTAAAGTGGCCTTGTGCCTAGGGCAAGCTGAAGATTAATACACAAAATATTAATTTCTTGGGTATCGAAACTAAACAGGCTTAAGGTTCATTACAGTAAATCCATCAGCAAGTAACAAAGGTATTGAATTAAACAGGAGGCTGAGAACGGAGAGGTCACATCAAAAGCCGATGAAGAGTGAGATTGTCAGGCAACCATATAACCATATAACAATTACAGCACGGAAACAGGCCATCTCGACCCTTCTAGTCCGTGCCAAATACGTATTCTCCCCTAGTCCCATATACCTGCGCTCAGACCATAACCCACCATTCCTTTCCCGTCCATATAACTATCCAATTTATTTTTAAATTATAAAAACGAACCTGCCTCCACCACCTTCCCTGGAAGCTCATTCCACACAGCCACCACTCTCTGAGTAAAGAAGTTCCCCCTCATGTTACCCCTAAACTTCTGTCCCTTAATTCTCAAGTCATGTCCCCTTGTTTGAATCTTCCCTACTCTCAGTGGGAAAAGCTTATCCACGTCAACTCTGTCTATCCCTCTCATCATTTTAAAGACCTCTATCAAGTCCCCCCTTAACCTTCTGCGCTCCAAGAATAAAGCCCTAACTTGTTCAACCTTTCTCTGTAACTTAGTTGCTGAAACCCAGGCAACATTCTAGTAAATCTCCTCTGTACTCTCTCTATTTTGTTGACATCCTTCCTATAATTAGGCGACCAAAATTGTACCCCATACTCCAGAATTGGCCTCACCAATGCCTTGTACAATTTTAACATTACATCCCAACTTCTATACTCAATGCTCTGATTTATAAAGGCCAGCACACCAAAAGCTTTCTTTACCACCCTATCTACATGAGATTCCACTTTCAGGGAACTGTGCACAGTTATTCCCAGATCCCTCTGTTCACCTGCATTCTTCAATTCCCTACCATTTACCATGTACGTCCTATTTTGATTTGTCCTGCCAAGATGTAGCACCTCACGCTTATCAGCATTAAACTCCATCTGCCATCTTTCAGTCCACTCTTCCAACTGGCATAAATCTCTCTGTAGACTTTGAAAATCTACTTCATTATCCACAACCCCACCTATCTTAGTATCATCTGCATACTTACTAATCCAATTTACCACACCATCATCCAGATCATTGATGTACATGACAAACAACAGTGGACCCAACACAGATCCCTGTGGCATCCCACTAGTCACTGGCCTCCAACCTGACAAACAACCATCCACCATTACTCTCTGGCATCTCCCATTCAGCCATTGTTGAATCCATCTTGCTACTCCACCATTAATACCCAACCATTGAACCTTCTTAACCAACCTTCCATGAGGAACTTTGTCAAAGGCCTTACTGAAGTCCATATATACAACATCCACTGCTTTACCCTCATCAATTTCCCGAGTAACCTCTTCAAAAAATTCAAGAAGATTAGTCAAACATGACCTTCCAGGCACAAATCCATGTTGACTGTTCCTAATCAGACCCTGTTTATCCAGATGCTTATATATATTATCTCTAAGTATCCTTTCCATTAATTTGCCCACCACTGACGTCAAACTAACAGGTCTATAATTGCTAGGTTTACTCTTAGACCCCTTTTTAAACAATGGAACAACATGCGCAGTACGCCAATCCTCCGGCACTATTCCCGTTTCTAATGACATTTGAAATATTTCTGTCATAGCCCCTGCTATTTCTACACTAACTTCCCTCAATGTCTTAGGGAATATCCTGTCCGGACCTGGAGACTTATCCACTTTTATATTTCTCAAAAGTGTCAGTACTTCCTCTTCAGTACGTAGTTCATGTCCTGTTTATTGATTGAACAGAGATGTGCTAGAAAGAAGTCAACCAATCTGCTTTGGTCTCTTTAGTGCTGTTGATACCACAGTAAACCACTGCTTTGCTTGGAAATTGGGCCATGAATGGTGGAAAGCAAGGAGGGGAAAAGAAGCAACAGTGATGCAAAAGAAGCAATAGTAATGTTAAAATTGTACAAGGCATTGGTGAGGCCAATTCTGGAGTATGGTGTACAATTTGGTCGCCTAATTATAGGAAGGATGTCAACAAAATAGAGAGAGTACAGAGGAGATTTACTAGAATGTTGCCTGGGTTTCAGCAACTAAGTTACAGAGAAAGGTTGAACAAGTTAGGGCTTTATTCTTTGGAGCGCAGAAGGTTAAGGGGGGACTTGATAGAGGTTTTTAAAATGATGAGAGGGATAGACAGAGTTGACGTGGAAAAGCTTTTCCCACTGAGAGTAGGGAAGATTCAAACAAGGGGACATGACTTGAGAATTAAGGGACTGAAGTTTAGGGGTAACATGAGGGGGAACTTCTTTACTCAGAGAGTGGTAGCTGTGTGGAATGAGCTTCCAGTGAAGGTGGTGGAGGCAGGTTCGTTTTTATCATTTAAAAATAAATTGGATAGTTATATGGATGGGAAAGGAATGGAGGGTTATGGTCTGAGCGCAGGTATATGGGACTAGGGGAGATTATGTGTTTGACACGGACTAGAAGGGTCGAGATGGCCTGTTTCCGTGCTGTAATTGTTATATGGTTATATGGTTATATAGTGGCAAACCTAGTGGTTACATTAACAGCAATGGCACAGAAAGGGGGCTATGTGCTAGGAATGATCAACAGTGTGTGTTGCTTGCAAACCCAAGTGCCTTGGAGCAAGTAATCTCTTCAAACTGAGATAGATAGAGCAATATGAGGAAGTAAAATCATTGATATTGTTGCAACATAAACAAGGCTGGAAGTAGGAAATGAACAAGTGGTGGAGAAGAGTGAATGTAGAATTTGTATAAAGTTACAGGCACGCCATGACTTATGTGAGGGTTACCTTCTGTGAACCCTTACGTAAATCGGGTATTACATAAGTCAGAATCACCATCATCATCCCCTGCCCGAAATAACTCCATGAGAGTATTAACTGTCTCAGCAGCATCTGGATGCTTCTGGGGCACTTTCTGCGGCGATGGCCTTCTGGATAAGCACCACCGCCATTGCTGGCTCATTTCCGATGTAAACTGGAGTGATCGTACAGTGTTGTGGAAATTACAAAACTGCCGTGATTGCACCAGGGACTGAGTACAGAATTGTTTACGTAAGTGCGAGTTTACATAAGCCGCCTATTGCCTCAATCAGGCAGTGTCTGCATATCACTGCAACAATGAAGCTGAAGACAGATGTTTTAATGAAGGGCAAAACACTAACTGCTGGAGAAATTCAGCAGGCCAGGCAACATCTGAGGAGGCAGAAGGATGGTTAATAATTCGGGACTCTTGAATACTGAAGAACATAAAGAATCTGAGATATGGACTGTTATACCCCGCAACACTAAGAGTCAGTTACGAGAAGAAGGAATACTTCTTCATCAAGCACACGGAAGCATTTGAATTTGCCAAGAACATCGAGGACAAGATCGAAGATTGAAAAATATTCAACACTTAACACCTACCTGGATACTGCTATCTCGCAGAGAAGATATGGAACTCTAAACTTTAAACTATTATATTTAAGGGTTGCCTAAAATTCGCAATAAGAATTGGGTATATTTCCTGCAACGGATATATAATACTAACATTCTAGTACTAACCTCTAACAACTATTAATAATCAAGAATATTAACTAACACTAACTAATGATAATAAGATAATAAGATTATTTAGATTATTTAAGAATTAACTAAAAGTATGAAATATAAGTAAAGTGTGATTCAGGTATTTTATAATGAGAAATGTTTGGTGGCTCTCTCTCTGATGTTTTCGTTTTTGATTATTCTTTGATAAATGTTTATATTATACAAAACTAACATTTCAATTTGAGACTACTAATTATACCATTAATGGAATATAATCAATATTTCTTTCCCCCCCACAAATCGAATTGGAAACTTTCCTTTCAAGGAAAGTACGGAGCTAGTATTTTTATAAACCAAAAGCTACGGAAGTCCATAGATGCTTAGCCACATTAGGGTGGCTATCACTAACTGCACTAATTGTAGTTGTAGTTGCTTTTCTTTTTTACTTTCCACACTTTACTAACCCTATTTGCTATCACCTTTTTTATCTTATATCATATTATATTTTGTATTTGGAATGGAATTGCATATTTTATTTAAGGAGATATGTTCGGATGGAAAACAGACATGACCTAAAATTCATCTACCTGATGTTCAAGTATAAAGTAGGGTTGAGTGTGCTGAATCATCTGCTCTACCACTTAATCACAAGATGCAAGACATGAATATAAAAATTGGGGGTGAGGGAATTAAATTCTGTAGTTGGAATGTTAAGGGAATGAATGAACCTATCAAGAGAGGCAAAGTGTTAGCTCATTTAAAATCATTGAAAACAGATATAATATTTCTCCAGGAGACACATCTTAAAAAGGAAGCACAACACAGATTGAAAGCAAAATGGATTGCTAAAGCGTACCACTCTTCATTCTCACATAAATCTAGAGGTGTTGCAATATTAATTCGTAAAGGTATACCCTTTAAACATATATCAACGATAGAAGACATTGAAGGCAGATATATTGTAATAATAGGGGAGTTATACTTAAAAAAGGTGACTCTCCTCAATGTGTATGGACCAAATTTTGATAGCCCTCTGTTTTTTAAGAGAATTCTTAACAATATCCCGGAAGGTACACAACAAAACTTAATAATCGGTGGAGATTTAAATTGCACTTTGGATGCTTGTTTGGATAGATCATCAACTCAAAGAAAACTAAAATCTCGATCAAGTGAATTTTTAAATTCATACATTAATACTACTAATATTAAGGACGTTTGGAGAATTGAAAATCCATCGGGCCGAGAATATTCATTTTACTCACCAGTACATAAAACTTACTCAAGGATAGACTATTTTTTAGTAGATTCAAAACTTATCCCATTTACCTATAACTCACAATATCATAACATCATAATCTCAGACCACGCTCCATTAACATTTATGATCAAAGTAAACGGAATGGCAGAGACACAGTCACAATGGAGATTCAATCCCCAAATCTTAAAAGATAAGTCATGTAATGAATACCTAGTAAAACAGATTAAAATGTTTTTGAGGCTAACGATAGCCCTGAAATCTCTGCTTCCCTTCTTTGGGAAACATTTAAAGCATTTGTACGAGGAGCATTAATTTCTTCCCAATCATTTTTTAATAAAGAGAATAGGGCCAAACAACAGAAACTGGAAATGGAAATAAAGCAATTAGACACAGAAAATGCAGCAGCACCATCCACGATAAAACACAATAAAATTGCAGTATTGAAATATAAATTAAACAAGATTTATTCAGACCAAGTTATAAAACTTTATCAACATACAAAACAATTAAATTTTGAATTTGGTGACAAACCACAAAAACTATTAGCGCGTCAACTTCGCAAATTGGACGGGGAAAAAACAATATACAAAATTAGAACAGACAAGGGAGAAACATTAACACTGCCTAAAGATATTAATGATAGATTTCTACAATACTACCAAAAATTGTATTCATCTAAAATAACAGAACAGTCAACGGGAATGGAAACATTTTTACAGAATTGTAAGTTTGCGGGTCTAGATCAGAAAGAGAGAGAATTGCTAGGGGCTGAAATTACGATAAAAGACATTGAAGAATCAATAAAATCCTTAAAAAAACGGAAAGTCTGCAGGACCCGATGGTCTAAATTCTGAATTTTATAAAAAAAATTATGATTTGCTTTCCCCACGCCTACAGACAATGTACAAATACGCTTATACTCAACAGAAACTCCCAGAAACTCTAAATGAATCTACAATCATACTTATACCAAAAACGGACAAGGATCTTGAAGACCCAGGTTCATACAGAGCTATAGCCCTCTTAAATACTGATCAGAAAATATTAACTAAAATTCTATCTAATAGATTGAGTTTAGTGATCAGCAAATTAATACATCCCGACCAAACAGGGTTTATCCCCAAACGGTATTCATTTTATAATCTGAGAAGATTATTTAATATTATATACTCCAATAGAATCCCTAACACAGAGCTAGCAATTATCTCGTTAGATGCTGAAAAAGCATTTGACCAGGTAGAATGGCCATATTTATTTTCGGTGATGGAAAAATTTCAACTAGGAGAGAAGTACTGTACATGGGTTAAATTGTTATATTCTAATCCAACAGCAAGAATATTAACAAACAAAATGTTATCAACTAAATTTAATCTCTCTAGAGGCTGTAGACAAGGATGCTCACTATCCCCACTATTATTTGCTCTTGCAATCGAACCCCTAGCAGAAAGCGTTAGAAACCATCCAGGAATATTTGGATACAATACTAGAGACACAAGGAATAAAATCTCCTTATATGCAGATGATATACTAATATATATTACAAAATTAGAAACTAGTATTCCAAACCTATTAAATCTAATAACTCAATTTGGTCAGTTTTCGGGATGTAGAATTAATTGGAATAAAAGCGAAATCATGCCAATAACAAAATTCAATTTACATACAATACAACAATCCCCTTTTAAAATAGTTAAAGATAAATTTAAATACTTAGGAATCTATGTAACTAAGACATATACCTCTTTATTTAAACTAAATTTCCCACCCTTACTGAATAAACTACATAAGAATATTCAATACTGGAAAACACTCCCCATTTCTATGCTTGGGAGAATTAATGCTATAAAAATGATTTTTTTACCGCAACTGCTGTACCTACTTCAATTAATTCCGATATATATCCCAAAAACTTTTTTCAAAAAAGTCGATTCCATTGTTACAAGTTTTGTCTGGGATTATAAGAATCATAGAATAAGTAAAAAACATTTATGTAAATCAAAGATAAATGGAGGTTTGGCTTTGCCAAATTTCTAATTTTATTTTTGGGCAGTCCATATTAAAAACATGAATTTCTGGCTGGAAGAAATGGATCAACAACCAGATTGGCTAATGATGGAAAAGGAAGACTGTCTACCTTTTGAAATTGGACCGATCATATTTGCCCCCACAAAACTGCACAAAAAAACCTATAAAGAAAACCTCATAATACACAGTGGAATACGAATTTGGAAACAAATAAAAAAAGATTTAAAATTGAATAATATACCACTCTGCCTTCCCATTGTAAATAATCCTTTATTCAAATCATCCTTTATGGACAAAGGTTTCACACAATGGAAAAATTATGGAATCAAAAATATAGGACATTTTTATGGGAAAGGTACTTTTCTCTCATTTCAAGAGTTACAACAGAATTATGGACTGCACTCAAATAATTTCTTCAGATATCTACAAATTAGAGATTATGTTAAATCTAATACACAAGTCTACAGGAATAGGGAATCAGAAATTCTCGATGAATGTCTGAACAAGCATCCTAATACTGAAAAACTAATAGCTTATATTTATAACACCCTACTAAACAACGAGGTACCACCGACCGAACTATATAGATACAAATGGGAAAATGAAATAGGTCACCCTATCACGAAAGATATGTGGGACGAAAGTTTACAACAAATACATCAATGTTCATTAAATGCCAGACATACTTTAATACAATTCAAGGTCTTACATAGACTACACTACTCTAAAATAAAACTAAATAGAATCTTCCCACAAATCTCTCCTATTTGTGATAAATGTCTACATCTAGAGGCTAATTTAACACATACGTTTGCAAACTGTATAAAACTTAAACATTTCTGGACTGATATTTTTTAAATAACTTCAGAAGTTATTAATACAAAACTGGACCCAGACACAAAATTAATAATACTTGGAATATCAGAACAAAGCTGAACACTCACAACAAACCAAAGAAATTTCCTCAACTACAGTATAATAACCGGGAAAAAATTAAAGTGTTCTTTATTATTGTACCGCTGCTGGCAACCCAAATACCACCGACCTTGGTTGTGTGGCAATTAAATTATATCAAATTATATCAAATTAAAATTTTGGAAAGGCCCTACAACCCCCACAATTAAAATGTGGATTACGGAAAGGGATAGATTGGCACAGCACGAGGACCCAACTGAAACTTGAACTCAGGAACAGATGAAAAGCTATACTTTATAACCTACGAACCTATCTCCATTGACGTATTACAGGTAACCCATTCCACCTCCCTTGTTTTTCTGTTGTGTTTTTTTTCTTTCTTTTTTTTTTGTAACTTTCTACCCTCTCTTTTTCCCTCTTTCTATAAAAAATAAAAACACTAGAAGCAGAAGTAATTGATAATGGAAAATTTTAATAATGTATGACTGATGTATATGAAAAGTTTTTTTACTATAATATGTAACTACATTTTATAATATGTCTACTTCTAATAAATAAATAAATAAATAAATAAAAAATAAATAATTCGGGACTCGACCCTTCATCAGGACTGGGAGAGCAGAGTAGAGATTGAGGGATTTCATATGGCACCTAGTACAGTTTTAACAGGCCCATAAGATATTGCAAAATGTTTTCTTTAGTAAATATTTCTCTTGCGGTGATCTATTAATTGTCTTGGAAAAGTTGTTCAGGCTGCAGTGGATTCGAGTTTACAAAACAGCTGCACGTAATGGCATTGTCAATTGTAGCCAGAATGGAGATGAATTGAGTAATTCCCCCGTCAAGTAAACCTGATGTCCACCTGGCTGGAAGTGATGGAGACTGATTTGATGCCTATAACTTGTCAGTAATTCTCCTCCACTCACTTTTATTCTGCAGAAGTTATTCTACTTTTCATGGGAGAGATTTCTGTAAATTGGTCATCAGTTTGCTTTCTGCTTGTTCCTTAAGCAGACTGAATTCTGAGTAATTCTGAGAGGGGGTTGTGGGGTTGGGGGTGGGGGGGGGGCAGTAGGGGGGTGGGGGGAGGGGGGGAGGGGGGAGGGGTGTGTGGGAGAGAGGAGTGTGTGGGGGGGAGGGGGGGGACTGAGCTTGGAGAAAAGACGGGAGAAGAGCCATGGGTGAGAGGGGGGTATCATGGGGGAGGAGCCAACAAGGGAGACCAGAGGGATAATGGCTGGAATTTGCGGCGCGATGGGGACTCGCAGCGGGCACTGGTCATTCTCCTCCACCGGGATCAGAGTCTCCGCTTTCCATTTGGCGACATCAGCGACATCTCCGACTCTGGCTGGGTCTCCAACTCTGGGCTGCGTCTCCGACGTGGGTCTGCGGCACTGGGCTGCTTGGGGCTGGGCTGCTTGACTCTGGGCTGCTTGGGGCTGGGCTGCTTCGGGTCCCTCTGAAAATTGTGTCTGGTTGGAAACTTTCGCCGGCCATCCTCAGCTCCAGTAAAGACGCGTTAGCGCAGGAAGGGGCGGACCGTCCTGGTGAGTGACAGGGGAAGAGCCTAATCCGCGCAGAGCTGAACGGCAGGAGCGCACGGTTTTTAAGATTTTTTAAACCTTACCAATCGGAACAAAACTTGGTGCAATCGCAGCATAGGAGAACGGCTATCGCAAACCGTTTTTTGTGCAAATAGAAAGACCGCACAAACTGGAAGATAACAAGGTCAGAGTTTTAGTTATGTATAGATAGATAGATAGAATATAGATAGATGGTTGTGCTATGGGGTCTCCCAAAGTAATACACTGTGACAAGAACAGCTCTATTGACTTGCGAGCCAAAGGATTTCAGTTCAATCAAATTTCTCTTCCATGTTTGTCATCAGATTAACTTATTTTTCTTCTAAAAAGTAGTCTTCAGGAACCTAAGTTGCAGGAAATGATGTAAGTTTTTTTTTGTCCGTTTTTTTGAAACGTTTGAGAGAGGTGACAACAGGGTCGTGTGTGTGTGTGTGTGTGTGTGTGTGTGTGTGTGTGTGTGTGTGTGTGTGTGTGTGTGTGTGTGTGTGTGTGTGTGTGTGTGTGTGTGTGTGTGTGTGTGTGTGTGTGTGTGTGTGTGTGTGTGCTCCTGTGTGTTCGCGTGTGTGCCTGTTCGACTCTGACAGTTGCCATTCTAGTTCCCGGTTTTTCAGGTGACAGCCGGCAACTTGACAGTCGCCGGCAGTCCGCTGAAAAATCGCCAAAGTGGGACAGGCCCATAGCACTAGTGTCTTTGTCATCCGGACATTCCAAGGATGAGTTTCGGGGCAGGGTGATGCAGTCTGTTGTGGACTTGTTGTGGTGGAAGGTGAATTGCAGTGGATCAAGCTGGAGTTAGTGGGCCATGACCAGCCTCCACAAGCATTTCATGGTGGTGGATGTTCAAGCCACTGATGATGGTCATTGAGGCAGGTCCTTGTTTCTCTTTGGCTGCAGGATGATAGTGGTTATGTTAAAGCAGGTGGGATGTTCAAATTGGCATAAAGTGAGGTTAAAAGTGAATACACATGAATAATCCTGGATTAACTCAGCGGGACAGGCAGCATCTCTGGAGAAAAGGAATGGGTGACATCTTGGGTCGAGATCCTTCTTCAGTCTGAGACGTCACCCAGTCTTTCTCTCCAGGGATGCTACCTATCCCGCTGAGTTGCTTCAGCATTTTGTGTCTATCTTCGATTTAGACCAGCATCTGCAATTCTTTCCTACATATTCATGAATAATCCTGCCAGCTAGTCCATGTAGGTTGTGGAGACAAAGCAGGGAGCAACATCCATCCCAGTTCTTTTCCACAAATTAGCTCTCAGGAAAGTCGATCTGATACTTGCAATGTTGACTGTAGATACAGTGCACCTGAGGCTGACATATGATTTCAACAAAATCGTGTCTTCTGAGGTCACCCTCCTCCCAGCCTGGAACTGTTCAACTTGCTTCACATTAAATGGATCAATACCTGTCTACAATTTGAGAGGGAGAAGGGAAAATCGGAATTGTCAGTATTGCAATTGAACAAAGTGGACTGGCCAAAGTTGACTGGAAAGATATCCTAGCAGGGATGACAGTGGAACAACAATGGCAGGTATTTCTGGGAGTAATACAGAATGTGCAGGATCAGTTCATTGCAAAGAGGAAGAAAGTTTCCAAGGGAAGTAAGGGGTGATCGTGGCTTACAAGGGAAGTCAGAGACGGTATAAAAATAAAAGTGAAATATAACATAGCAAAAATAAGCGGGAAGCCAGTGGATTGGGAACATTTTAAAGAACAACAGAAGAAAGCTAACAAGGCAATAATGCGAGAAAAGATGAGGTACGAAAGTAAGCTAGCCAAGAATATAAGGGAAGATAGTAAAAGCTTATTTCGGTATGTGAAGAAGAAATAAATAATTAAGACTAAAGTTGGACCCTTGAAGACTGAAAAGGGTGAATTTATTATGGGGAATAAGAAAATGGCAGACAAGTTGAACTGGTACTTTGGATCCGTCTTCACTAAGGAAGACACAAATAATCTCACTGATGTACTTGTGGGAAGAGACAATAGACAATAGGTACAGGAGTAGGCCATTTGGCCCTTCGAGCGAGCACCGCCATTTAATGTGATCAAGGCTGATCATCCCCAATCAGTACCCCGTTCCTGCCTTCTCCCCATATCCCCTGACTCCACTATCTTTAAGAGCCCTATCTAGCTCTCTCTTGAAAGTATTCAGAGAACCGGCCTCCACCACCCTCTGAGGCAGAGAATTCCACAGACTCACAACCCTCTGTGAGAAAAAGTGTTTCCTCATCTCCGTTCTAAATGGCTTACCCCTTATTCTTAAACTGTGGCCCCTGGTTCTGGACTCCCCCAACATCGGGAACTTGTTTCCTGCCTCTAGCGTGTCCAAACCATTAATAATCTTATACGTTTCAATAAGATCCCTCTCATCCTTCTAAACTTCAGAGTGCACAAGCCCAGCCGCTCCATTCTCCCAGCATATGACAGTCCCACCATCCCGGGAATTAACCTTGTAAACCTACGCTGCACTCCCTCAATAGCAAGAATGTCCGTCCTCAAATTAGGGGACCAAAACTGCACACAATACTCCAGGTGTGGTCTCACTAGGGCCCTATACAACTGCAGAAGGACCTCTTTGCTCCTATACTCAACTCCTCTTGTTATAAAGGCCAACATGCCATTCACTTTCTTCACTGCCTGCTGTACCTGCATGCTTACTTTCACTGACTGATGAACAAGGACCCCCCCAGACCCCCCAAAAGTACTTCCCCTTTTCCCAACGTGACACCATTTAGATAGTAATCTGCCTTCCTGTTTTTGCTACCAAAGTGGATAACCTCACATTAATCCACGTTAAACTGCATCTGCCATGCATATGCCCACTCATCTAACCTGTCCAAGTCACCTGCATTCTCATAGCATCCTCCTCACAGTTCACACTGCCACCCAGCTTTGTGTCATCTGCAAATTTGCTAATGTTACTTTGAATCCCTTCATCTAAATCATTGATGTATATTGTAAATAGCTGCAGTCCCAGCACCGAGCCTTGAGGTACCCCACTAGTCACTGCCTGCCATTCTGAAAGGGACCCGTTAATCCCTACTCTTTGTTTCTTGTCTGCCAACTAATTTTCTATCCATGTCAGCACTCTACCCCCAATACCATGTGCCCTAATTTTGCCCACTAATCTCCTATGTGGGACCTTATCAAATACTTTCTGAAAGTCCAGGTACACTACATCCACTGCCTCTCCCTTGTCCATTTTCCTAGTTACATCCTCTTCATAAATCCATGCTGACTCAGACCGATCCTGTTAATGCTTACCAAATGTGCATCTATTTCATCTTTTATAATTGACTCCAGCAACTTCCCCACCACCGATGTCAGGCTAACTGTTCTATAATTCCCAGTTTTCTCTCTCCCGCATTTTTTTTTAAAGTGGGATAACATTAGCTACCCTCCAATCCACAGGAACTGATCCTGAATCTATAGAACATTGGAAAATTATCACCAATGCGTCCACGATTTCTAGAGCCAATTCCTTAAGTACCCTGGGATGCAGACCATCAGGCCCTGGGGATTTATCAGCCTTCAGTTCCATCAGTCTACCCAGCACCATTTCCTGCCTAATGTGGATTTCCTTCAGTTCCTCTGTCACCCCAGATCCTCTGGCCACTAGTACATCCGGAAGATTGTTTGTGTCTTCTTTAGTGAAGATGGATCCAAAGTACCTGTTCAACTCATCTGCCATTTCCTTGTTCCCCATAATAAATTCACCTTTTTCATTCTTCAATGGTCCAACTTTGGTCTTAACTAATTTTTTCCTCTTCACATACCTAAAGAAGCTTTTACTATCCTCCTTTATATTCTTGGCTAGCTTACCTTCGTACCTCATCTTTTCTCCCCGTATTGTCTTTTTAGTTATCTTTTTTTATTTATTTTTTATTTATTTATTTATTTATTCCGAACAAGTAAAGACATTAAAGACATTAATATTAACAAAATCGAAATTATCAAACAATTGGACATTACAATCAATATTTACAAAGCAATGAGAAGAACAAAATCAAAGTTCCAATGTCCAACTCTGTGTCTGTACAAGCTCGAAAAGGAGTGAGAAGAAGAATAACTTATTAAATCTCACCCCTTTTCCCCAACACTTCTACCATATTTAAAAATCAATTCATTACTAATAATAATACTACCCTAGGCAATTTCCCATAATACCTACAGACATATATATACATACAACTATTATGTACATACAAACTTCATATCTGAAGTACCCAAACATAAGTAAACAATAGTAAAGCAATAGATAAACATCAACCCCCACTTGTCAACCATCCCCTCCATCCCTGTACCCCTTGAGAATTATTTTTTTATATATCATTTTAAAATGATTCATGTTTGTGCATTGCTTCAATTCCCCGTTCAATTTATTCCACACTCCTACTCCACAAACCGAAATACAAAAGGTTTTTCTAGTCGTACGGACTTTTTGTTTCTTAAAGTTAAATATTCCTCTTAAATTGTAACCCCCCACACGCTCGTTAAATAATTTTTGAATGTTTCCAGGTAAATTTTTATTTTTGGCCCTAAACATTATCTGAGCTGTTTTGAATGTAACCAAATCTTCTAATTTTAATAATTTTGACTCTAAAAATAATGGATTCGTATGACCCAGATACTTAGCATTATGGATAATACGAATTGCTCTTTTTTGCATCATGGTTAATGAGTGTATCGAATTTTTATAGTTATTACCCCAGACTTCTGCACAATAATTTAAGTAGGGTAAAATTAATGAACAATAAAGAATACGGAGTGATTTGTAATCCAGAGCTTGCTTGGCTTTGTATAATACAGAGATACTTTTTGACAATTTTAATTTTACATGTTTAATATGTGATTTCCAACTTATTTTAT
Source organism: Amblyraja radiata (assembly GCF_010909765.2). Lineage (NCBI taxonomy): Eukaryota > Metazoa > Chordata > Chondrichthyes > Rajiformes > Rajidae > Amblyraja > Amblyraja radiata. The sequence continues at coordinate 66,604,669 of NC_045960.1, forward strand.
CGTCAATTATAACCCCAAGAAATTTATTTTCATGCACTCTTTCAACTTCCACCCCATTTATCTTTATACTTACTAGTGTATTTATTCTACAATTACCAAATAACATTATTTTAGTTTTACTCAGATTTAATGAAATTTTATTCCTATCAAACCATATTTTCAATTTACCCATTTCTTTTATTATTTTATCCAATAGCTGTTTTAAATTTTCCCCAGAACAAAAAATATTTGTATCATCTGCAAACAAAACCAGCCTCAAGACATTGGACACATTACAAATATAATTTATGTACATGATAAATAATTTTGGGCCCAGCACTGACCCCTGTGGTACACCACACACAATGTCCAAGCATGTAGAATTATGACTACCCAGATTTACAAACTGTTGCCTGTTACTTAAGTAGCTTTTAATCCAGTCCAATACTATTCCTCTAATTCCATACCTCTCCAATTTTTTTAATAAAATATCATGATTAATTGTATCAAATGCTTTTTTTATGTCAATGAATATCCCAGCTGCATATAATTTCTTATCAATGGCGTTCTTTAAACATTACCCAATCCTCTTGCTACCCGCTCATCTTTGCTACGTTGTACTTCTTCTCTTTTATTTTTATACTGTCCCTGATGTCCCTTGTCAGCCACGGTCGCCCCTTACTCCCCTTGGAATCTTTCTTCCTCTTTGGAATGAACTGCTCCTGCACCTTCTGTATTATTCCTGGAGATACCTGCCATTGTTGATCCACTGTCATCCCTGCCTGGATATCTTTCCAGTCAACTTTGGCCAGCTCCTCCCTCATGGCTCCATAGTCCCTTTAATTCAACTGTAACACCAACACCTCCGATTTACCATTCGCCATCTCCAATTGTAGATTAAACTTGACCATATTAAGGTCACTGCCTCCTAATGGCCCCTTCAACTTCAAGTTCCTTTATCAAATCCAGTTCATTACATAACACTATATCCAGAATTGCCTTCTCCCTGGTAGGCCCGAACACAAGCTGCTCTAAGAATCCATCACAGAGGATCTAGGGTGACGGAGGAACTGAAGGAAATTTACATTAGGCAGGAAATGGTGTTGGGTAGACTGATGGGACTGAAAGCTGATAAATCTCCAGGGCATGATGATCTGCATCCCAGGGTACTTAAGGAAGTGGCTCTAGAAATCGTGGACACATTGGTGATCATTTTCCAATGTTCTATGGATTTAGGATCAGTTCCTGTGGATTGGCGGGTCGCTAAAGATATCCCACTTTTTAAGAAAGGCATGAGAGAGAAAACAGGGAATTATAGACCAGTTAGCCTGACATCAGTGGTGGGGAAGATGCTGGAGTCAATCATAAAAGATGAAATAACAACACATTTGGTTAGAAGTAACAGGATCGGTTCAAGTCAGCATGGATTTACGAAGGGGAAATCATGCTTGACTAATCTTCTGGAATTTATTGAGGATGTAACTAGGAAAATGAACAAGGGAGAGTGGATGTAGTGTACCTGGACTTTCAGAAAGCATTTGATAAGGTCCCACATAGGAGATTAATGGGCAAAATTAGAGCACATGCTTTTGGGGGTAGGGTACTGACATCAATAGAAAATTGGTTGGTAGACAGGAAACAAAGTGTATGGATTAACGGGTCAATTTCCGAATAGCAGGCAGTGACTAGTGGGGTACCTCAAGGCTCGGTGTTGGGACCACAGCTATTTACAATATACATCAATGATTTAGATGAAGGGATTCAAAGTAACATTAGCAAATTTGCAGATGACACAAAGCTGGGTAGCAGTGTGAACTGTGAGGAGGATGCTATGAGAATGCAGGGTGACTTGGACAGGTTGGGTGAATGGGAAGATGCATGGCAGATGCAGTTAATTTGGATAAATGTGAGGTTTTCCACTTTGGTAGCTAAAACAGGAAGGCAGATTATTATCTAATGGTGTCAAGTTGGGAAAAGGGGAAGTACAACAGGATCTGGGGGTCCTTGTTCATCAGTCTATGAAAGTAAGCATGCAGGTACAGCAGACAGAGAAGAAAGCGAATGGCATGTTGGCCTTTATAACAAGAGGAGTTGAGTATAGAAACATAGAAATTAGGTGCAGGAGTAGGCCATTCGGCCCTTCGAGCCTGCACCGCCATTCAGTATGATCATGGCTGATCATCCAACTCAGTATCCCATACCTGCCTTCTCTCCATACCCTCTGATCCCCTTAGCCACAAGGGCCACATCTAACTCCCTCTTAAATATAGCCAATGAACTGGCCTCGACTACCCTCTGTGGCAGAGAGTTCCAGAGATTCACCACTCTCTGTGTGAAAAAAGTTCTTCTCATCTCGGTTTTAAAGGATTTCCCCCTTATCCTTAAGCTGTGACCCCTTGTCCTGGACTTCCCCAACATCGGGAACAATCTTCCTGCATCTAGCCTGTCCAACCCCTTAAAATTTTTGTAAGTTTCTATAAGATCCCCTCTCAATCTCCTAAATCCTAGAGAGTATAAACCAAGTCTATCCAGTCTTTCTTCATAAGACAGTCCTGACATCCCAGGAATCAGTCTGGTGAACCTTCTCTGCACTCCCTCTGTGGTAATAATGTCCTTCCTCAGATTTGGAGACCAAAACTGTATGCAATACTCCAGGTGTGGTCTCACCAAGACCCTGTACAACTGCAGTAGAACCTCCCTGCTCCTATACTCAAATCCTTTTGCTATGAAAGCTAACATACCATTCGCTTTCTTCACTGCCTGCTGCACCTGCATGCCTACTTTCAACGACTGGTGTACCATGACACCCAGGTCTCGCTGCATCTCCCCTTTTCCTAGTCGGCCACCATTTAGATAATAGTCTGCTTTCCTGTTTTTGCCACCAAAATGGATAACCTCACATTTATCCACATTATACTGCATCTGCCAAACATTTGCCCACTCACCCAGCCTATCCAAGTCACCTTGCAGTCTCCTAGCATCCTCCTCACAGCTAACACTGCCCCCCAGCTTAGTGTCATCCGCAAACTTGGAGATATTGCCTTCAATTCCATCCAGATCATTAATATATATTGTAAATAGCTGGGGTCCCAGCACTGAGCCTTGCGGTACCCCACTAGTCACTGCCTGCCATTGTGAAAAGGACCCGTTTACTCCTACTCTTTGCTTCCTGTTTGCCAGCAAGTATAGGAGCAAAGAGGTCCTTCTGCAGTTGTACGGCGCCCTAGTGGGACCACACCTGGAGTATTGTGTGCAGTTTCGGACACCTAATTTGAGGAAGGACATTCTTGCTATTGAGGGAGTGCAGCATAGGTTTACAAGGCTAATTCCTGGGATGGCGGGACTGTCAAATGCTGAGAGAATGGAGCGGCTGGGCTTGCATACTCTGGAATTCAGAAGGATGAGAGGGAATCTTATTGAAACATATGATTATTAAGGGTTTGGACATTCTAGAGGCAGGAAACATATTCTCGATGTTGGGGGAGTGCAGAACCAGGGGCCACAGTTTAAGAATAAGGGGTAAGCCATTTAGAACGAAAATAGAGGAAACACTTTTTCACACAGGTAGTTGTGAGACTGTGGAATTCTCTGCCTCATAGGGCGGCGGAGGCCGGTTCTCTGGATACTTTCAAGAGAGAGCTAGATAGGGCTAGATAGCGGAGTCAGGGGATTTAGGGAGAAGGCAGTGAATGGCAGTGCTGGCTTGAAGGGCCAAATGGCCTACTCCTGTCTATTGTGCTATTGTCTGTCATCAACTGCTCCTGTTACCACATTCAAACCACATAAAGGTGACTCCTGAATTTCTCTGACAGATTTCATAGTCGCTGGCATGTTTATTGCAACAAAATTGCACATTGTTGCACATCTTGCAACAAAATAATTTATCACTTTGATAAACATAACAAAATGTCTTATGTTACAATGCTCTTTCACTTGTTAGGAAATCCTTTTTGTGTGTGATTACAAATGTTAACTAGATACAAATATTTATCTTAACAAGTCTGAGCATGCAAACAGACCTTTATGAACAGACTAAATTTGGCTAAAAATGTAAAATCAAGACAAAAGGCTGCAAAACCTGAATAGGCTCACTAATATAACCATGGCCAGGTGTAAATATGTCAGCGGATGGTTAAAAGTGAGTGCATTAAAGGAAATAATTGTAGCTTCTTTGTGTGATAACCTTCTTTCCTGACTACCAGGCTGAATAAGGCATAATTGTATTAATAAAAAATTGAACAAAGAAAATAATAGTTCTGAAGAATAGATTTGGTCTACCACCTGGTTATGAAGAGATTCCATCCAGCACTGTACCAAAAACATTCATAGGTTGATAAATGTAGAGAGTGGCCATTGCTTATCTATCTGTATAAATTATGGCACACTTTGCTCTCCACAGAAATGTACAGTGTCTGGATATTCATTGTTTCGAAGCATATAGTGGGAATCATTTTAAGGAGGAAATAAATGTTTGAGGAAGGGCAAGATGGCTCATGAATCAATGTCCTTCATTTAAAAACAATGAGAAATACAATAAAGCAGGAAATCATTCAGTCCTGTGCCATTGCCCTTTGCTCTTCCATTGTTTTCTGTCAGGCAGACAAGCTAGCATAAAGAGACCCACCCAGAGCCATCGAGTTCAACACCGAGATGGGCCCTTCGGCCCACCATATCAATACTGACCCATCTACATTAATCCCATTTGCCTGCATTCGGACCATATCCTTTTATGCTTTGCAAAGGAACTGATTGTGGTATTTGGAAGAGGAAAGAAGAGGATCCACAAATCTGTCGTCATCGAAGGGATGGTGGTGAAGAGAGTCAAAAGCTTCAAATTCCTGGGCGTGCATATGACTGAAAATATGTCCAGGACTCAGCACATTGATGCAATCATAAAGAAAGCCCATCAATGCCTCTACTTACTTAGAAGACTGAGGAGATTTTGGTTTGTCAACGATGCTCTTTTCAACTTCCACAGGTGTACAGCAGAGAGCATATTGGCTGGTTGCATCACGGCCTGGTTAGGCAACACGAACAACTGAGAACAAAGATGATTGCAAATAGTGGTCAATACTGCCCAGTCCATCAGGGGTACTGACTTCCCCACCATCGAAGGGATTTACAAGAGCCACTGCCTCAGAAAAGGCAGCCAGCATTACTAGAGATCCACACCACCCTGGCCACACTCTCTTCCTGCCATCGAGAAGAAGGTACAAGAGCCTGAAAACTGTAACATACATGTTCAGGAACAAATCCTTCCCCGCAAACATCAGGCTATTAAACATTACAACTTTTAAATAAGCTACAAACTATATAGGCTTAGGGGCACTATTTTTGAATTTGCACTACTATTGTTGGTTTATTTGTCTTTTTTTTAATTTACTGAACTGTTTTTGTTTATTGTGGGTTTTACAGAGTACTACATTTACATCTTACATGGGCCTCCTCCATGGCCAGAGTGAGTCCCACCGCAAATTGGAGGAGCAGCACCTCAT